>NC_092757.1:75677609-76039275 GCF_047496795.1 Chiloscyllium punctatum | reverse complement strand
CGAGTAGTTCGAGAGGGTTTAAACTAGTATGGCAGGGGGGTGGGAACCTGAGCTGTATACCGGAGGTGAGAGTTGATGCAGATGAGGCAATAGCAAGAGGTAGACCAGCCAGTGGGAAGGATTTTCCTGGGAAGGAACCAAGGGATCAGTTAAAGTGTGTTTGCTTTAACGCAAGGAGTATCAGGAATAAAAGTGATGAACTTAGAGCATGGATCAGTACCTGGTGCTATGATGTTGTGGCCATAACAGAGACATGGGTTTCTCAGGGGCAGGAATGGTTCCTGGATGTTCCAGGGTTTAGAGCATTTAAAAAAAATAGGGAGGGGGGGAAAAAAGAGGAGGGGGTGTAGCACTACTAATCAGAGAAGGTATCACAGCTACAGAAGCTTCCATTGTCGAGGAAGACCTGCCTATCGAGTCAGTATGGGTGGAAATTAGGAACAGCAAGGGAGCAGTCACCTCTTTAGGGGTTTACTACAGGCCCCCCAATAGCAGCAGGGAGATGGAAGAAAGCATAGGTCGGCAAATTTTGGAAAAGTGTGGATGGATTGGGTTGTTGTAATGGGTGACTTTAAACTTTCCCAATATTGATTGGAATCTCCTTCAAGCAGAAGATTTGAATGGAGCTGTTTTTGTAAGGTGTGTTCAGGAGAGTTTCCTAACTCAGTACGTTGGCAGGCTGACGAGGGGAGAGGCCATTCTATACTTGGTGCTCGGCAATGAGCCGGGGCAGGTATCAGATCTTGTGGTGGGAGAGCATTTTGGTGATCGTGACCACAACTGCCTCACATTCTACATAGCTATGGAGAAGGAGAGGATTAGGCAAAATGGGAGGATATTTAATGGGGAAGAGGAAACTATGATGCGATTAGACATGAGTTAGGAAGCATGGATTGGGAGCAATTGATTAGGTTAGATTACTTACAGTGTGGAAACAGGCCCTTCGGCCCAACAAGTCCACACCGACCCGCCGAAGCGTATACCACCCAGACCCATACTCCTACATTTACCCCTTCACCCAACACTACGGACAATTTAGCATGGTCAATTCACCTAACCTGCACATTTTTGGATTGTGGGAGGAAACCGGAGCACCCGGAGGAAACCCACGCAGACACAGGGAGAATGTGCAAACTCCACACAGAGAGTCGCCTGAGGCGGGAATTGAACCCGGGTCTCTGGCGCGGTGAGGCAGCAGTGCTAACCACTGTGCCACCGTGCCGCCCACAAATTGTTCCATGGTAAAGGCAGTATAGACATGTGGAGACTGTTTAAGGAACAGTTGTTGCAAGTGATGAATAAATATGTCCCTCTGAGACAGGCAAGAAGTGGTAAGATAAAGGAACCTTGGATGACGAGAGCGGTGGAGCTTCTCGTCAAAAGGAAAAAGGTAGTTTACGTAAGGTGGAGGAAGCTAGCATCAAGCTCAGCTCTAGAGGATTACAGGCAGGCGAGGAAGGAACTCAAAAATGGTCTGAGGAGAGCCAGGAGGGGGCACGAGAAAGGCTTGGCAGAACGGATTAGGGAGAACACAAAGGCATTTTACACTCATGTGAGGAATAAGAGAATGGTCAAAGAAAGAGTAGGCCCGATCAGGGATAGCATAGGGAATTTGTACGTGGAGTCTGAGGAGGTAGGGGAAGCCCTAAATGAGTTTTTTGCTTCTGTCTTTATGAAAGAAACGAACTTTGTAGTGAATGAAACCTTTGAAGAGCAGATGTGCATGTTGGAATGGATAAAGATAGAGGAAGCTGATGTGCTGAAAATTTTGTCAAACATTAAGATTGACAAGTCGCCAGACCCGGACCAGATTTGGCCTCGGCTGCTTTGGGAAATGAGAAATGCAATTGCTTTGCCACTTGTGAAGATCTTTGCATCCTCGCTCTCCACTGGAGTTGTACCTGAGGACTGGAGAGAGGCAAATGTAATTTCTCTCTTCAAGAAAGGAAATAGGCAAATCCCCGGCAATTACAGACCAGTAAGTCTCACGTCTGTCGTCTGCAAGGTGTTAGAAAGGATTCTGAGGGATAGGATTTATGACCATCTGGAAGATCATGGCTTGATTAAATGCAGTCAACACGGCTTTGTGAGGGGCAGGTCATGCCTCACAAACCTTATCGAGTTCTTTGAGGATGTGACTAGAAAAGTTGATGAGGGTCGAGCTGTGGATGTGGTGTATGTGAACTTCAGCAAGGCATTTGATAAGGTTCCCCATGGTAGGCTCATTCAGAAGGTCAGGAGGAATGGGATTCAGGGGAACATAGCTGTCTGGATACAGAATTGGCTGGCCAACAAAAGACAGCGAGTGGTAGTAGAAGGAAAATATTCTGCCTGGAAGTTTGTGGTGAGTGGTGTTCCACAGGGCTCTGTCCTTGGGCAGATGTTTGTAATTTTTATTAATGACTTGGATGAGGGGATTGAAGGATGGGTCAGCAAGTTTGCAGACAACACAAAGGTTGGAGGTGTCATTGACAGTATAGAGGGCTGTTGTAGGCTGCAGCAGGACATTGACAGGATGCAGAGATGGGCTGAGAGGTGGCAGATGGAGTTAAACCTGGATAAATGCGAGGTGATGCATTTTGGAAGGTCGAATTTGAAAGCTGAGTACAGGATTAAGGATAGGACTCTTGGTAGTGTGGAGGAACAGAGGGATCTTGGGGTGCAGGTACATAGATCCCTTAAAATGGCCACCCAGGTTAACAGGGGTTTTGAGGTTAAGAGTCGTGAGATCTTGTTGCAGCTCTATAAAACTTTGGTTAGACCGCACTTAGAATACTGCATCCAATTCTGGTCGCCCTATTATAAGAAAGATGTGGATGCTTTGGAGTGGGTTCAGAGGAGGTTTATCAGGATGCTGCCTGGACTAGAGGGCTTATCTTATAAGGAGAGGTTGACTGAGCTCGGACTTTTTTCATTGGAGAAAAGGAGGAGAAGAGGGGACCTAATTGAGGTATACAAGGTAATGAGAGGCATAGATAGAGTCGATAGCCAGAGACCATTTCCCAGGGCAGAAATGACTAACACGAGGGGTCATAGTTTTAAGCTGGTTGGAGGAAAGTATAGAGGGGATGTCAGAGGCGGGTTCTTTACACAGAGTGTTGTCAGAGCATGGAATGCGTTGCCAGCAGCAGTTGTGGAGGCAGGGTCATTGAGGACATTTAAGAGACTCCTGGACATGCATATGGTCACAGAAATTTGAGGGTGCATACATGAGGATCAGTGGTCAGCACAACATCGTGGGCTGAAGGGCCTGTTCTGTGCTGTACTGTTCTATGTTCTATGTTCTAATACCTCATCCTTCTGTCAAACTGAAAGTGATCCGCATGGGGAAAAAGTCTGGTATTTGCTTATAACAGAAAGAACTGATATTTATGGAGGCTCCTGTCACAACCTCAAGGCATCCTTTTTCTTCACGATCAGAAAATAATTTTATTGATGCACAGTTCCTGATGGAAAATAGGGGAAAGCCACTGCAAATTTGTACTTAGAAAAGTGTGACAAACAAAAATGAGGGAAATGTTGAGAGAACCTGGCATGGGTCTGGTGTTGGCACAGTCAAAATTAGAGTGGTGCTGGAAAAGCACAGCAGGTCAGGCAGCATCTGAGGAGCAGGAAAGTTGACATTTTGAGCAAAAGCCCTGATTGACACTGCTGGTTAAGGGGCAAATAGTGGCCTGGGAAAACTTCCTGCTCTCCTTTCAAATTATTACAGGTATTTCTCATGTCAGTTTGGTGCGATCATTAATAACATTCTCAATGCTCTATGAGAGGATTTGCATGGTAAAATTGGGCTGAGTCAGCACAGCTTTGTCAGGTAATGCCTGACAAATCTGTTAGAATTCTTTGGAGGGCATAACAAGCACATTAACAAAGGAGAGTCGGTGGTTGTGATCTATTGGTTTTCCAGAAGGCCTTTAACAAGGTGCCACACAGGAGGCTGCTAAGTAAGGTATCGGCCTATGGCATTAGGGGCAAGATACTAGCAGGGATACAGGATTGACTGACAGGCAGAATTCTTTTTCAGAATGGCAGCTGGTGACTAGTGGAGTTCCCAGGTGTCAGTGTTGGGGCCATAACTAGTCATGTTATGGATTAACAACCCAGTTAAGGTACTGGAGACAATGTTGCCAAATTTTCAGATGACACGTAGATAACTGGAGGGCCAGGTAGTTTCAGGAGGCTGCAGAAGGACTTGAACAGGCAAGGAGAGTGAGCAAAGAAGTGGCAGATGGAATACTTCGTGGGAAAAGTGTAAGATTATGTACTTAGGTAGGAAGAATAGAGGTTTGGACTATTTTATAAATGGGGAAAGGCTTCAGAAATCTGAAGCACAAAGGTTCTTAGGAGTCCAAGTTCAGGATTCTCTTAAGGATAACATGCAGGTTTAGTTGGCAGTCAGGAAGGCAAATGCAATGTTAGCATTCATTTCAAGAGGGTTAGAATACAAGAACAGAGATGACTTGCTGAGGCAGCATAAAGGTCCCGTCAGACACATTCGGAATATTGAGAACAGTTTTGGGCGCTGTATCTAATGAAGGATGTGCTGGCCTTGGAGGGGCTCCAGCAGAGAATGATCCCGGGGATGAAAGCTTGTTACGTGAGGAGCAGTTGAGGATTCTGGGTCGGTACTTGATGGAGGTTAGGATGAGAGGGGGATCTGATTGAAACTTACACAACCCTGACAGCCTTGGATAGAGTAGACATTTCCTGTAGTAGGAGAGACTCGGACCAGAGGGCACAACCTCAGAGTGAAGGGGCAACCCTTTAGAACTGGGATGTGGAGGAATTTCTTCAGCCAGAGAGCGGTGAGTCTGTGGAACTCATTGCCACAAATGTTTGTGGAGGTCAGATCACTCAGTATATTTCAGGTAGAGATAGACAGGTTCGTGGTTAGTACGGGGATCAAGGGTTATGGGGCGAAGGCAGGAGAATGAGATTGAGAAACATATCAGCTATAACCAAATGGCAGAGCAGATTTGTTGGGCCAAATGATTTAATTCTGCTCCTACATCTTATGGTCTTGAGACCTTATTTTGATATACAAGCAAAAGTTAATAGTGTACCATAACTGAAAGGTGACACTTAAAATATTCTTTGACACTTTACAGGAAATCTATAATGCCATGGCTATCAATATAAAGGCTTTGATTCACAGTAATTAATTGCTTTACTTAATATACCTTTAATTAACAGAAAATTGATTGAGAAATTAATGAAGTCTAAATGCATGTGAATGCACAGAGTATAGTAAATAAGATTGGGGAAATTACAGGTGCAGATTGCCATGTGAAAATATGATGTTATAGTGATAACAAACATCTGACTCAAAGAACTGTAAGACTGGATGGTAAATAAATTGAATAACTGGAATAAAATTAGTAATCGCATGGGTTCATTAGGAACGGCTAGACTGGATTTCTAAAGGGGAAACTGAGTTTTTGAAGAGGTCAATAGAAAGGGTCAATGCTGTTGATATAGAATGTATGGACTCTCAAAGAGCATTTAATATAGTGACACACAAATGTGGCATGAGAGAAGACATTTTCACACAAGTGGTCCCAGTCTGGAATGCGCTGCCTGGAAGTGTGGGGGAAGCATTCAATAAGGTACTGGATGTTTATTTAGATAGAAACAATGTGCAAGGGTATGGGGAAAAGGCAGATGAATGCTGTTCAGTCAGAATGCTGGTTGGAAAGTTAGTGCAAACGCTAAGCATGGCTTAATTCTGCACCTTAACAATTCTGAGATTTTGTGGCAAGGAACAGTGAGAAAATATTAAAAGCCTTCCAATCAAACAGTTCTATCTTTGAGTATCTAAGCTCTCCAAAGGCTGTTTGATTTGTAAAGGTCAGTAAATTTCTTTACAGGGATTGTGTATTGAAGCACATTTTAACACTGATATTCCATCTTGGGTCCATCCAAAGGAGATGAAAGGGCCTTTATATCTTACATTAAATAAATCATTTCAATCCCAACGGACACACAGTAAACATCTGCTTTTACATTTACAAATCGGAATGTTTGTTCAATATGACAGAAGTGCGCAGAAACAGAAAGATCACCTTGATCAAGCACAGGGTATATTACTGAAGCTCAGAGTTTGTGTTATTGCTGCAGTGCTAATACAAATGTTAATGTGATCGCTGTTACACCCATATTGTCAGTTTCCTGTGCCTTGAAATGAGTGCCCCATCTTTAATTAGTACTAGATACAAATCAGTAACAAGTTGTTGAAAAACTGCCGTCAAGGCTAATCTTACCAGTAGGAAAAGTGGACTAATCGCAAACCAGCATATCTGCCAGTACCAGCCAGGGCTAAAACCAAGCATTTCTTTAACATCCCTGCAGAAACGTTTCATTCCTAAAGTAGTAAGACCAGAATGGAAAATGAATAGGAATTAATTCAAACAAATGGAAGCTCTATATACAGCAGTTCTTTACTGATGCATTCCCTCTTGGTAATCCTATATGAGAGTGCAACAACTGATTTTTTTAAAATTAAAAGATCTTCCTAGTCCATCTCCTTATGGGGGTCAAAACCAAGTGAAGTTTTCAGGTGGCGATTACAGGAGGGGGCACGTGCAAGTTATGCAAATGTATCTTGGTCACTAAACATATAGAACTTTGATTTTACATTATTCTTCATAATTAATTATCAAAACATCCTGCATCATTCTCGTATTTAAAGAAGTCCCAATTCAACAAAGGTGCCAGTAAGTAAAAAAAGACACTGACACAAAGTTAATGTTGGCAGGGATGACCAAAACTTTGACAAAGTGATGGATTTTAACGTGGCTCTTGGAGGATGATGGAGTAGTTGGGAGGCTTGACTTTGTTTGGTGGATCATATAATAAATGTTTTCCTGATACCTGTGCTGAAGTTGATTTGTCATCAATTTCCACTTATTTAAAATAATCTGTGTTGAGTTTATCTAGAATATTTATTCTATGTTTCTAATTTAGCCATCTCCCTAACTCTTCTTTCAAGGCTGCATTGCTCAAGCTGTGATTTGGAGACACCTGATGAAGGAGCAGTGCTCCGAAAGCTAGTGCCTCCAAATAAACCTGTTGGATTATAATCTGGTGTTGTGTGATTTTTTAACTTTGCTCAAGCTGATATGCAATTTACGTAACATGAAGAAGACATTTGGTCCAACTGGTCCAAACAGCACGGTGGCTCAGTGGTTAGAACTGCTACCTCACAGCGGCAGGGACCTAGGTTCACTTCCTGCCTTGGGCAACTGTCAGTGTGTGGAGTTTGCACATTCTCCCCGTCTGTGTAGGTTCCCTCCAGGTGTTCCGGTTTCCTCCCACAATCCAAAGATGCGCAGGTTAGGTGAATTGGCCATGTTAAATTGCCCACAGTATTCGGTGTAGGGGAATGGGTCTGGGTGGGTTGCTCTTCGGAGGGTTGGTGTGGACTTGTTGGGCCAAAGGGGAATCTAATCTAAATGAGTATTTATACTTCACATAAAATGTCCTCCCACTCTTCATCCACCATCCCTATCAATATATACTATAAACCTTTTTTCTTTAACGAGTTTCCTCCTAATGCATCTATGCTTTTTGCCTCAACTGCGATATAGAAAGACAGGAACAGAAGTGAGCCATTCAAATTATCTGCCCTGCTATCCTATACCATCGTAGATAATCAAACATTTTCAATGCATTTTACCCTTCCCAATTGCCATAATCCTCTCTATATGCCATTGGTAATCAGAAATCTATAAATCTCTACCTTAAACATACTCAAACACTGAGGTTGCATAGCCCTCTGGCATGAAGAAACCCAAAGGTTCACAACCCTCTGAGTACAAAAAAAACTCCCATCTCAGGGCTAAGTGGCATCCCCTTTATTTTTAAGTTGTTCTAGATGTACAACTGACAGAAACATCTTCCCTGAGTCTATCCAATTATGTACTTTGTAGGTTTCAATCTAATCATGTCTTATTCTTCAAAACCCTAAAGAATACATGCTAGACTTGCTCAATCTCTCTTCATAGGACAATCCCGTCATCCCAAGAACAAGTTTGATGAACCTCCATTGCAGTTCCTCTCTGCCAATAACATCTTTCCGGAGTTAAGGAGGCTAAAACTGCCCACATACTTCAGGTGTAGGCAACCAAGCTCCGATACAATTGAAGCATTACAAATATTCATTCTTAACACACTCTGGTTAAAGGAGTGTATCTTGAGGTCCTTTTTGGACTCCTTACTAATGATCATATATGGGCTTCCTAGTTTGGGATTCTTCATAAATGGTAACATCTTTGCTAAGGCTTCAGTCACAGTTCTTCACTATCACATCAATGTTATACTTGGGATTGCTCGTAACAGGTTTTTCTATCAGATCCTTTATCGCGGGAGTAGATCATTTTGTTCCCTGGTTACCAAACTAATCATTTTAAGCATAATCTGATCAACATATTGTAAAATCTCAGCAAAAGAAACATGATGAAAGGATACATTTTTAAAAAGGACAATCCATTAAAGCCATTTAGGTTCTGAACATCCTGTGCTCCTCAAATGTACAATGATGAGAAATATGTTCAGCAATCTATCTTACCGAATTCAAGTTCCCCCAATGTTGTACATGATTCTTCAGTGTAAATTCACTTACCGTAAAACCAAGACACTGCTATTGATTCTAGAAAAACAACAGCAATGATAGCAGCTCCAGTAGCGTATTCTTCAAAAAATTTCACAACAAATGCCCCACCCTGAAATAGCGGAAATATATGACCATTATTCATCATTTCAAAACAGTTAGACTAGATTACTTACAGTGTGGAAACAGGCCCTTTGGCCCAACAAGTCCACACCGCCCCGCCGAAGCGCAACCCACCCATACCCCTACATCTACCCCTTACCTAACACTACGGGCAATTTAGTATGGCCAATTCACCTGACCTGCACATCTTTGGACTGTGGGAGGAAACCGGAGCACCCAGAGGAAACCCACGCAGACACGGGGAGAACGTGCAAACTCCACAGTCAGTCGCCTGAGGCGGGAATTGAACCCGGGTCTCTGGCTCTGTGAGGCAGCAGTGCTAACCACTGTGCCACCGTGCCGCCCACCAATTATGAGGTGTGGGCATCACTGGCAAGTCCAGCACCTGTTGCCCACTTCCAGTTCCCCTTGAACAGAATAACTTACTCTGCCATTTCACAGGGTTGTTAAGAGTCATTGTTGTGAGTCTAGAGTCTTAAATTGGGTTAGAATGGCAGGTTCCCTCCCCAGAGTAGTGAACTGAATTTTAACAACAACTTTGCTAAAACTAGCTTTCAATTCCAGATTTTATTAATTTAATTTAAATGTCACCAAGATGGTGTCCCCACAGCATTAACCTGGGCTTGGTTACTACATTATTCCCTAAATGTAAGTGCATAACAGAGTCTTGAGGACCTGTCTCATATTGTGTTATTCACCTTCGCAATGCAACTAACAAAATCAACAGTTCATCAAAATACCATTGCATCAACGTTTTTTAGCTATAAGAAAGTGGATGGTACAGTGGTTAGCACTGCTGGCTCACAGCACCAGGGACCCAGGTTCAATTCCTGCCTCGGGCGACTGTCTGTGTGGAGTTTGCACATTCTCCCTGTGTCTGTGTGTGGGTGCTTTGGTTTCCTCCCACAGTCCAATGATGGGCAGGTTAGGTGGATTAGCCATGCTGAATTGCCCATAGAATCCCGGGATGGGCAGGTTAGGTGGATTAGCCATGCTGAATTGCCCATAGAGTCCCGGGATGGGCAGGTTAGGTGGATTAGCCATGCTGAATTGCCCATAGAGTCCTGGGATGGGCAGGTTAGGTGGATTAGCCATGCTGAATTGCCCATAGAGTCCTGGGATGGGCAGGTTAGGTGGATTAGCCATGCTGAATTGCCCATAGAGTCCCGGGATGGGCAGGTTAGGTGGATTAGCCATGCTGAATTGCCCATAGAGTCCCGGGATGGGCAGGTTAGGTGGATTAGCCATGCTGAATTGCCCATAGAGTCCCGGGATGGGCAGGTTAGGTGGATTAGCCATGGGAAATGCAAGGTTATAGGGCAATATACAAGACACTTTCACAACAATTAAATAATTTCTTTCCATAATGCTATAATGACACCAAGCTGCCCCAATGTGCTTTACAGACAATTAAGAATTTTTGAAGCGCATAAGCATGGCAACTAATTTGTGTGCAGGAAAGTCCCACAAGGAGATAATGAATAGATAATTTGTTTGGATGACATTGGTGATGGGATAAATATTGGTTAGAACATTTGCAGAGTTATCAGATTCCTCATGTACAAAGTACAAAATCCAATGTACACAACCATTAAAAAACAGGAGTTTGAAACCTGACAAATGGAGAGATACATACATGTAAATGCAAAGGTGAGAGAAGGTGGTTTGACTGATAGAGGTATTATAAGAAGAATAATATGAATGCACTATATGAATTCTCAGGGGTGTGCAGACAGAGCATGAATGATTTGACCAGATCACAGGTTACAGAGAACAGAGGCTCATTGTCAACTCATCATTTTATTTGATTGGTGGACCACCAGGAATTAAAATCCAGCTTTGGAGATCGAAAAATTGGTATATTGTACAACAAATCAGGAAAGGGTTTTTGATTGCACAATTGTGATCTTGATATCTAAAAGCAGGATAATCCTACACTGCTAAAAAATATGGATAATATTGTCCATGTGGAGGGAGGTCTGGTTTATTCAGAATCAAGTTTTCAACCAGTTAATATGTAGGAATAACCCTCTTTAGTCCTCTGCTCATAGAATGATAGAGTCACAGAGATATACAACATGGAAATGGACTCTTCAGTCCAACTCATCCATGCCAACCAGCTATCCTATTTATTCAATTTAGTCCCATTTGCCAGCATTTGGCCTATATCTCTGTAAACCCTTCCTGTTTATATACCCATCCAGAGGTCTTTTAAAAGGTGTAATTGTACCAGTCTCCACCACTTCCTCCGGCAGGTCATTCCATAGACGCACCACCTTCTGTGTGAAAAAAATGCCCCTTAGGTCCCTTTTAAGTCTTTCCCATCTCACCCTGAACCTTGGCTCTCTAGCTTTGGCCTCCCCCCACCCCAGGGAATTTTGCCGATTTACTCTGACCATGCCCCTCATGATTTTATAAATCTCCCTTGCTGCAGGGAAAATAGCCCTAGTCTAGGCAGCCTCTCGCTATATCTCAAAATCTCTAATCCAAGCAACATCCCTGTAAATCTATTCCGAACCCTTTCACATTTCACAACATTCTTCCTATAGGAGGGAGACCAGAATTGCACACACTACTCCAAACGTGGCTGAACCAATGTCCTGTACAGTCGCAACATGACTCCCCAACTCCTGTACTCAAAGCACTGACCAACAAAGGGAAGCATACCAAATGTCTTCTTCATTATCCTATCTACCTGCAACTCCACTTTCGATGAACTATGAACCTCCACTCCAAGGTCTCTTTGTTCGTTAACACTCCCAGATCCTTACCATTAAGTGTATAAGTCCTGCCCTGATTTGCCTTTCCAAAATGCAGCACCTCACATTTATTGAAATTAAACTCCATCTGCCACTCCTCGGCCTATTGGCCCATCTGATCAAGATCCCATTGAACACATGCCAGGAAACAATGAGTCAAAATGATAAGCAAGTGTCATTTTGCTCAACAATTTAGAATTGACATCATTCCAATTACAGTTAAGTAATAAAGCGTTTGCCTCACATTATGAAGTGCAATAAAAGCAGTTGTGTAACATACTTCCCCAGAAAAAGAAACCTGAGTTGTTTAATGAATGGGGTGGTGAGAAGGATGAAGAAAATCGGCAAGGATTTGAATCTTGAGATTTACCCAAATATTACAAGTTTAAATGATCTGCTTATGATGGGAGCGGTTAAGTCAATGGAGGAGTCTACAGGTTAAACTGAGTTATTCCTCTAACCAAGGAAAATAGCATGTAGCTGCAATGCACAATGTAGCTAAATGTTTAAATCGATCTGTTTGAATTTACATTCAACAGTGAAACAAAGCAAAATTATAAAGAAAACTTTCCATTTTGGTTACTTGCTGTTGTGAATGCAAAGCTTTCATTCTGTTTTCCCATGTCTTCAAAAGCCCTTTTTAAGACCCAGATCAGACAAGATGTGACCTACATATCTTCCCAGTACAAGTACAGATGCAAGTACAATCCCAACAGTGACAGTAAGCAAGTCATGCAGGCAGCAACGGAATGGACCTTCATAGAAGCTACATGGCGATGGCTGCCATGTTTCAGTGAGGAAATACTGTTCAGAGATCCCAAAGTCATTTGAACACAATGGAGATGAGGTAGGTGTGTGAAGAAGGAGGGTGACAATTGGGTTAATGAGCAGGTGAGGATTTAAACAATGATTTGTCAAAGCATAGCCAACCAATAGCCCTCTCCTCTCCTGCAGCTTTAGCGCTGGTTTTGTCTCTCGGTTTGGTATTCTTGCAAATTTTTTTTGATGAGTGCAAGTTTCAAAGTGTCTCTTTTTTCAGCAATACTCAAATTGGCTACAGGTTAGAACAGGTTTTAATTCGTCAAACGTTTTGTGGCTAACTATTAAGCTAACTAAGAACCCCTCTGAACTCTCCAACTCTAACTCAGAGTTGGGACTTTGTCAGAGTAGTCCAGACACTGGATCTTTGCCCATTGAAAGTGTAAACTTCCGTGGTAATTACCACATAGTCTGTGCATCCAAACCTCCAGGTGGTTCTGGCACACATCTTTCAAGGGATGTCTAATCTCTGACTATTTGGAGACTGGAAGCTCAGAGGGGAATTAGGAACTGGACAATACATGCTGGCAAAGTCATCCACACCCACAACGCACGAACAAATATAAGACACTATGTGGCTCATGGCTAACCAATCACATTTTGCATTATGAATTCACAACTGCTGACTTCACCAATTTTCAATTAATACAAGAGCAAGAAAAGCTTTTTGTAAGCAATTTTTCTGTTTAACAGATGTTTACGCTCCAGAAGGTGGTCATTCTGCCTACTCTATCTATGTTGGTATTCTGCTTTAGCAGTTCAAAGCTAATCCCCTTTCCCCCTCTCTTGTTGCTGCTCTCCAAATTCTTCTGTTTCAAATGTTTGCTTGTCTAGGGGATGAATTTTATGAAACGGTTTCAGCTTTTCCAAAAATGTGTGAAGAATCAAAGAAGTGTTTACAACACAGAAGAAGTCATTCAGCACATCACATCAGTGCTGGCTTCTTCCAACCTCAACTTACCCAGTTCCCCTCATCCTTGTCTTTTCCCTGCAATGTTTATTTAAAAGTGGCCATAAAATTAGTGACACTAAAGCAAAGATATGAAATACTAAGTTGCCATAAGGTAAGGACCAGGTGAATCACCTCATGTACCAATATTAGTAATTTTGCAAATGGTAAACAGCAAACAGGCAAAGTACACACTATGTTTACACATCTTGAATTTATTAAAACAAATGGCACCAAAGTAAATATAATCCAATATTAAACTGAAACTGAAGTTAACAGATATTAAGGAGGCTCTAGTGTAATTACAAGAGCGCAATTGGTATGCAGTTTACGATGATTAAGGTTAAACCTTTCAACTTACATATGTAAGGGTGCTCAAAGCTCCCAAATAGCAGACTATGAGCAGGCCAAGCACAAACCATTCACGATGTTTTCGAAGTAGCTCTGAATATTCATCCAGTAGTGCCGTTATCACTCCTTCCAGGCCTGCAAACTGAGGAACAAAAGCAGAAGATCTGACCAAAACTCTTTTTATTTTACATGAACTGCCATACTTAATGAATTTTCGAACTCACATGGAAACCATTCATGAATTGTTCCTGTTTCTATTGCTGTTAATCCTGCATATATCATTGTAAATGGAAGATGATGATATACAATTTGTTAAAAATAGTGAAAACATCAGTATGGTTTGGTTTAGACACTTTTAAAATGGCTTGAGATCATGGAGGTTTTGGGGTAGTCAGTAGACTCAATTGGCACCCTACCCCTTAATTTTTCTTGGGGGAGGGGAACAACTGATAGGGGAGGTGGCCAATCAGGGATCTGAATGGGCCTTCCTCTCTACTTGCCCAATCAGTAGCCTGGCTACTCTGGAGCCATAGCATTGAGATTGGTGATCACCACTAAGGAAATAGGAACAATGTGAGGGCACCTCCACCTTACAGGGGCCTGCTGAAATGTGGGTATTAAATAATTTTTGACATGGGGGAAGCCGGCAGGGCCTGAAGTGTAAATGGGAAGCTCTTCCAGTGCCAGCAATGAGCTCGGGTGGGTGCAGGTGCTGGAGGATATCATTTGTAACTAGCAGCTCTCTTCCTGATCCATGGAGTCTTCATGTCAAATGACCCAAACAGGAAACTGCTAAGAGGGAAGCTCCTTGCAGCTAGGGGCCTCTCCACATGCTGAAGAGCTGAGTGGCCACCAAAGAATGCAAATTGCCAGGACAAAAGTGCTCTTCATAGGGCCAATGACCATTTAAATTCACTGCCCACCTCAGTTTGCCATCCAGCCATTCCTGCCTGTGAGAAATTTCACTCTCAGGGGGACGGTGTCAGGATGCTACCCAAATGCTGATTTCCAGCATTTCATCAGTCTCCCTGGTCTCTACTCCTGCCATCCAAGGCCAATAAAACATCATCCTTTCTTTCAAAACAGTATATATATTTATTTAATAAGATGTAATCTCATAGAGTGATTCCATTAAACCAACTAAGTATTCAGACAAATGTTTAGGTCCTCGGTGGTAATGAGTGTGTTGCTGGAAAAGCACAGCAGGTCAGGCAGCATCCAAGGAGCAGGAAAATCAACATTTCAGGCTGGAGCCCTTCATCAGGAAGAGCTCTGGCCCGAAACGTCGATTTTCCTGCACCTTAATGCTGCCTGACCTGCTGTGCTCTTCCAGCAACACACTCTCAACTCTGATCTCCAGCATCTGCAGACCTCACTGTCTTCCCTAAGGTGGTAATATCCCTATCTCTGAGGCAGTAGATCGGGGTTTAAAGTCCCACCTGCTCCAGAGATGTGCCATAACATCCCTGAACAGCGTGACTGGAAAATAGTTATCAACGAATGTTGAAGGGCCTGGTGGTGTAGTGGTAATGTCTCTATCTCTGGGTCAGGAGGCACGAGTAGAAGTCATACCTGCTCCAGAGATGTCTCTTAATATCTCAGACATGTGATTAACAATGATCCATAAACAAATTTTAAATACTTTCATATCAAATGTCATGCTGTCTGCATGTTGAAATATGAAACAACTCAATACTAGTAAGGCAAAAACAAATTCAGCAGGTGACTAGTATCGAGGCTCTCTGATCTTTTGCTTACCGTGCTGTCCAAGCCTAATGTGATCAACATTAGGAAAAATATTATAGCGAAAAATGTGGATGCAGGCATATTGGTGATTGCCTCAGCATAAGTAATGAAAAGTAGACTGGGGCCTAGGAGGAGGAAGGCAGAAGCAGATATTATAAACTGATCAGAATAATAAACATACTTTCAATACATTCTTTCTTTTGAAACCTTTGCATCCTAGCCTCTTGCTTGGAGTCTGCCTTTCTAAGGTACTGGACACATGTAAGGAAGCTCATAATTTCATCGTTCTTACTTTTCTACATGAATTAGTCAGTGAGGCTTGAAGATTAGACTGATAATCAGAAAATACTTTGAATAGCATTCACTCAGTTACTGCTGGAAATCACCAACTCTGTGCATACATTTGGCTGGAACATTTAAATCAGATACCACCGGGATTATAAACAATTTACAATCAAATTGTCAAACTATTTATTCAAACTCTTCGATTTGTCGTCCTTAAGCTGAATCCCATAAAGTATATTGTGATTAAATGAAATTTTTAATTTAGAGGAGGAGACATAGAATTGTTATATATTAAAAATCTTTTTAAATACTGTGACATAAGCTTCAGGTCTCATTGTCAATGTTATGATTAAGACCTTTCATCCAGCTGAACTTCTTCTGTTGACTTGGCAAACATCTCCACTGACAATTTGAAATAAAGTCCTGGAATTCAGTGGATCCATGATATTAGCAACAAATAACATTAATTAGGTAATTGTGCTGTCTGATCCTCCACTGTTAAGTAATTTGAATACACCAGTCAGGTAGATGGGAGAATTGGAAGCTGCATGGCCAACGGCCACTGTATAAAACCAATGAGATGTGAGGCTGTCAGTCACCCTTACCCAGCTTGGCTACAGAAGTCTACAATCCACAAGATGTGGCTGCCTGGCACCAAAATTTACTGAAAATAGATGTTTTGTGATCATGCAGACAGGCAGACACTAGCACAAACCTAAACTGTGGCAATTTGATTTACCCCATGCACTGCCTCATTCTTGTTTAATTCATTAACAGTGACCCCTTCCATCCATTTCACTCCCCCATCCCAACCCCTGCCAAATTTCCCTTTGATGTTGTCTAAATAACATGGAAACTATAGACTTTAGTTTGCAATCCCTGTGTCAGTTTGATTTGCTACTAAAGGTTTAAATGGGCACTAACAGCCATAACATCTAAGATTAACAACCTGCTTTGCATATAGAAAGTCACATTTGGATGGAAGGTTAAGGCTAAGTCAACCAACTTCGGCCATCTTTTGAGCTGATTTGTAGTGACCCTTGGCATTCACAAAACTTCCAAGATAAACATCAAAATGCACCCAATGAGGGCAACATGATTATTTCTCAATATTAGTAGTTACCTATGATTGACTGCAAAGATTTTAAACTCAAGAGTGCCATTCAGCAATGGCTTAGGTGACTGTAGCATTCACAGTGGCTTAAATTCAACAACTTCAATTGTGTTGTTGATTTTAATGGGGGTGGGGGGGGGGGATGGGGTGAGGTGGGGGGAGCTATCAGAGTCAGTTTTTCAACTTTTCTGTTTGGGTCTGAAGAAATTATAGCATGTTGTATGTAATGGTTTCCAGGAGTTCTGCACCTGGGACATTATGCTCTAGTCCAACATCACTTCTTTGTTATTTTCTCAGTCTTGGCGATTGAAAACGATTTTTGAGGAACTCTAGAACCATGTGGACTGCTGCTGTTCTAAGCGTCAGCTGGCCGTTTCCATCACAAGGGCAATTAAAAATGGACACAAAATGCTGAGCTTGCCAGCAATGCCCTCATCCCATGAATGAGTTCAAAGAAATTCTGATATTGGCAACAAACCAAAGTCAATCAGTTTTACTTGCTTGTTAGTGACTTATCTTGTAATATAAGTTGATTAAATTACTCTCCTGAAAATCAATCTCAGTTATCAATAGTTTATTTAATGTTAGATATTGAAGGAAATAATCATATCTACAACGTCCATTAAAGCAATGGTTCTATAATTTCATTTACATTTAGAAATCTCTCTTAAATTTAAAGATTTAATTTTTAGCTACTATATTGTTATAGTCAGCAAATGTTTCAAATAAATGCACTGAAAGATCATGGTTCAGAGGTATGGTTTATTTGTCTTTATGCTCCTCTGAGCAATTATATCAGTGAAAATTAGCTGTTTTGTACAATGCATATGCTGTTATATTTTAGATGGGATTTCTATCTAGCTGAAAATATTAAAACATTATCTCAATAGATTTTTAAAATTAGTTCTGTGATATTAATTTTCATAAAACAAACTATAATTGCCAAAGCAGTTCATTGGTAGTGACCACATTGTAAATAAATATATTATTTTCTGTATATGTCAGATGTAAGCATGTTGAGGGATCAGGAATCACAACTGTTCAAAATAATTGTCTGTCCTAACCATGAATGGGTTTACTTTGTGAACAGTCTATGGGTTAATCTTTCTCACACTAGGAAGACAGGAACATGGACCACAGGGATAGTAATCAAGGAGTCTTCATCCCTGCTATTTTCCAACAGTTACAAGGTTATCATGTCTGATAATTTTTAAAGAGTTCTTTATAGTATTTTAGCGCAGATAGTGAAATTGGCTAATTAATAGAAGATAGCTTAAAGAAGGCACGCAGGGTAAGGCGTTTTCAGGATGGCAGCCTAGTGGAGTGCCACAGGGACCAGTGCTAGAGCCACAATTATTTATGTTTATATTAATGACTTAATGATAGAAGTCAATGCATTATTACCAAGTGTGTGCATGAATCAAAAATAGGTGGGAAACAATGACTAAGCATGATGCAAAGAGTCTACAGTGACAGACAGATCGGGTGATGGTATATAATGTGGGAAGATGTGAGGTGGTGTACTTTGGCAGGAAGATTGATAAGATGAATACTAATTTAATGGGGATTGACTGCAGAAAGCTGCAGCACAACATAATTTGGAAGTCCTTGTGCATAGATCACAAAACACTAGCACCCAAGTTCAGCTGATAATAGGGACTGTTAAGTTGACTGATGATCTTTAGTTTAAAGAGAATAGAGTATAAAAATAGGGAGGTGTTGCTAAAACTAGACATAGCACTAGTCAAACCATACCTAGAAAACTGAACAGTTTTGGACTCCTTATCTAAGGAAACACACCCTGCTATTGGTGGCAGTCCAGGTAAAGTTCACAAAATTGATTTTGAGTATGTTTGGACTTTCTTATGCAGAGAGATTGAGTAGGTTAGGCTTGTACTCATTGGAGTTTTGAAAAATGAATGGAGACCGCATTGAAATATAAGATTCTCAAGAACTTGACAGGGTAGATGCAGAAAGGGTTGAGTCCACTTGTGGGAGAATCTAACACCAGAGGGCACTGTCTCAGAGTAAGAAGTTGTCCATTTAAAACAAAAATGAGAACTTTTCATGCATCTTACCGTCTCATAAGTGGTGTTCATGTTATTCCTTAGAGACCACAAGCTTTTAGTGATTGGAAAGCAAATTATAAGTCGCCTCACCAATTATTTTCTCATCAGAACTCAATCTATTAAAAACTACCCTTCTGAATAATAAAAAAGGTACACAGTGATTCGAATTGTACATTTTGAGAAACACACCATTGTCACTGGTTATGAACTTCTGGAACTGTCAGAAGTTCGCATGTTATTATTGCAATGTCATCCTACCGGTGTCTTTGGCCACATCTGCCACTTCTTCATTCCTCTTTTCTGCCATGTAGCCAAGGACAGTAAACATAACACAACCAGACATGAAACTGGTCAAGCAGTTCACAGCGCTGATAACCAAAGCATCCCTAAAGCAAGTAAACAAGAAATAGTCCATTGCCTGAATTCAATTTAGGTCACATTTTAATTTCTCACAAATTATTGTTGAGTAAACCTTTTGAATTTTTTTGTAAAATCATCTAATTATTATACAGAACACTCACTGCATGGGTTTAATGCATACAGAGACCTTGTTAATTAAACTGGGATGCTATTCAGTTTGCTCACTAAAATGGGTATCTGAGTTCCATTCAATGTCCCACATCACAAAATAAAATGCAATGGTTAAAATGTAAAGCAAGCATTCAGCTGCATTATACAAAGTTTTTTTTTTAGATACTAAAGGCTTCAAGAGTATTGTGAGAAAGCAGGAATACAGCACTGAGATAGAAGATCAGCTATGATTATAATGAATGGTGGAGCAGGCTCGAAGGGCTGAATGGCCTACTCCTTCTCCTGGTTTCAAAATGGAAATGGTTCTTTCATAATGTGTGCAACAGGTGCAGTTCCTGGATAGCCATCATTTATCATCTGCAAATGATTTTTTTCAATCCTGTTAACTCTCCTCCCTTATGCTTTAATGAAGCATGTTGATACTATAATCCTAAAATGAACAGTTAATCAGATGAGTATGTCACTGGATAGGAATGACTTAGCTTTTTGGTAAATCACCTACCCATCCAAAAATAAGAACTGAAAATGCAAGAAACACTCAGCAGATCAGACAGTACCTGTGGAGAGAGTAAGACTCAGATCATTTATGAAAGGTCACCAATCGCATACATTTAACTTTACATTTCTCTCCACAGTGCTACTGATCATTCTGAGTATTTCGGGAATTTTTTGGTTTTACTTTAGAGTTCTAGTATTTGCAATATTTTATTTCATATATTCAATTTTGTAACTCGACTGAATGTTTAATCATTGTTATTTTATTAGTCTGATACATTTTCTATCAAAACCTTCATAATGTTCCCAATTGATAGGAGCTGTGAGTTGGCATTATCCCATCGTCTGCCCAAATAGATGGAGTGAAAATCTCAATTTACTTTGCTGCAGGAATGGCCCTGTATCCAAAGTCTTAGTCTATGTACTATCCAATGATTGAAGACACTCTCAATTTATCACAAAACTGGCGCAGTGTCATCCAGTGCACCTTTAAGTGTAGGAAATGTTATTGGGGTTAAGCTTGCTCATCTGCCTGGCCCTTATCTTAATTGACTTTGATCTGAACAATGGGAACTAAAAGTGGATTTTGTTCTTCATTTGCCTGCATCGGCACACTCAATCCTACCGGGAGCCAAGCTTCAATAATTGCAGTGATAAATGCAAGCCTAAACAAGACAACTTGCTGAAAAGAACTCCATACATTGTTTAACAGACTGACTTGTAACAGTTGTTATTGAATTTGTTGTAGCTGGCGAATGCCAAGAGCACACCAAATCCCGGGCCAAGCGAAAAGAAAATCTGTGCAGCAGCATCCACCCACACCTGGAAACAAAAGAAGAGAAGCTATTCAAAACATTATTAAACTTTACAGCTATAAATCTCAGCATTATTACAATCATTATTAAACTTCACAGCTATAAATCTCGACAGTGCATCAGACCACCAAAAGACACATTAAACTTTTAATTCCAATATGCATTTTTTTTAAACACCAAGAGGATTGCGCCAGCTGATTGCAGATGTAAATCCTGTGTAGATCTATGGCAAGGCACATAGCGGTGTCTCAAAAGGAAAGATTAAAAAGGTAGAGATGCAGGTCGTTCTGCTATAATGGCATGTTTTGTTAATGTAAATTTGCTGTAACGCGATTGATGAATTGGGAACATGGTTTCTAAAGTGTGAGCTTTTAAAATACGTGTTGGCTGTAATGCGATTACATCGCCAATACTTTAAGCGCTGTTTGGAAAGCACCATTGTTCTATAATGCAGGGTTGCACAAGGTTACAACCATTGTGTTATAGAAGAACCACCTGTAATGAGAGGCTGATTCCAGTTTAGAGTGGTGCTGGAAAAGCACAGCAGGTCAGGCAGCATCCAAGCAGCAGGAAAATTGACATTTCAGGCAAAAGCCCTTCATCAGGCCTGAAACGTTGATTTTCCTGCTCCTCGGATGCTGCCTGACCTGCTGTGCTTTTCCAGCACCACTCTAATCTAAACTCTGATTTCCAGCATCTGCAGTCCTCACTTTCACCTATGAGAGGCTGATTGCCTTGTCCCCTCAGCAGGGAGTGAGCTTTTGCAGACGTGTTTGTGTTTCTTTTCTGAAGAGGTTAAAAATATAATCCTTGGTCTATGTGCTAGTGGCCTGACATGCTAGTGTGTGGTCTGGCATGTTGTGAAGGGCATAGTTTGAGAAAATCCATTAAAACACTCCTGCAAAGCATTACAAGTATAGGACACTTTCTTCCTTAACTACTGGCAGTCAGTCACTATCAAAAGGAACCAGGACAAAAGAGTTTCAACAAAGCCAAAAATTTGAAAATCATCTACTCAACTACAAATACTGATACTACTGTATCATCCAATGTAACAGCCACAATATTATACAGTCCAGTCTTCATTAATCACTCAGAAACTGACCTATATATTTTATTTTTTGCTTTCATCATTTCTTTGGACTCACTTTATTTTTGTTATCTGTTTGTGTGTGTGCAGAGTTATTATTTCTTCTTGTGTTTAGTAACAAATAAGCCCAATCTCTTTGTAAATTCAAGAATGTCTGGCTAATTGGCCCCTTATAAAACATTAAATCATTTGCTCTGGGAGAAAGGGATCCTATTCAAATTAGCCTTGTTGCGCCCAATGAGGGGTCAGGTAAAGAAAGAATGGGAGGCAGTTCAGTCCTTGTCAGCTGAGAGTTTAATGATTTGAGGTAACCCATGTGGAACCATAAGAGATGGAGAAACCTCTTCTGAAAACTGCATAAAATAATGGACAAAGATGTACCCCATTATTTCAATCCTTAAATCCACAAAGATGTAAACTATTCCCTTCATATTGTCAGCACCTTCAGCAAATTGCCCTCAAAGTCTCTGCTTTTCTAAAGAATATAGACTCAGCTGTTTCCATAAAGGAGACGTGTTAAACTGTAAAGTAATCCTGTATATCAACATTTCATCAGTAATGAGGTGGCCATATCACTGTGCATTTCATGTTTCAAAGATTTTTCATGTTTTTCCAATTAAGTCATCCCAATCACGATACTCATTATTTAACAACTGTACTCACACCAATGATAGCAACACACTGCATAAAATAACTCATCGTTCTTTGACCCATCCAAAGACTTTTCAGTCTTTTGCATCAAACAGGTCACTACTGCAGAGATGAAATCCAAGTGTCATGGTATAACAGGTAAGATTTGAAGTGGGAAGTTAGGCGGTTAATCACTGTCAATAAATTACAATTTGAAACTGAGTGAGTCTGACAATCTCAAATCATAACCATGAAGGTTAATGACTGACACATTTTGCCTATTTCTGTGTGGGGTGTTGCAATGTTGCAAAGAGGCAATATTCAACTTCCACCATCAGGTGCTGCCACCTGAGCTTGTGCAGTTCAGAAAGGTCAGTGATGTATAGATGAATCTATACCCGAGTATTACATTCGACATCCCTGATAGCCTAATGTAGTACCAATCTGGATAACAGATTCATTTGAAGAATAAGGCTCTCTTATCCTGTCACCATCAATCAGTTTGAATCCACAATTCAGGACACACCACCTTATGAATCTTTCACCTTCTCTTTGAACAATATTGCCAATTCTACGGCCAAGAGTGGCCAATTATGGCTCAGCATTATTCATGCTAATGTCCTCAGATGATGGTTCAGATTACTCATTCTCCATTATAACCAAAACAAGGTGGTGCTCTTGTAGCACAACATTGTAGTGTCCCTATCTCTGAGCTAAGAGGCTTGGGCTCATGTCCCACCTGCTCCAGAAGTGTGCAACAATGTCTCTGAATAGACAATTACCTGTAAATCACAAAGAGGCAGAAAAACATCCTTCCTTGACTACAGACCTAAAGATAACACTGAGTTAATCCATCATGTGGCCCAATTTTGGGTCTGAATGTCAGCTGACTTTTAAAAGGTAAAAGGTAGAAGGCCAAGAGGATAGTTAAGGAGAAACTTTATTCACTCAGAGAGCAGTGGGAGTCTGAAAGGATAAGTCAGATGAGTCTCATAATATTTTAGTATTTAGCCATCCACCTGCATTGCCATAGCCTCTTGGGCTATGAGCCAAAAGCTAAACAGGATTAATATGGTCAGATCTCTGTTGACATGTACAGACGCAGAGGCTGTTTGATCTCCTGTGATGTAAATGCCTGTAGGTCCAAATGGGCAACCACTCAGTATACACAATCCACCTATTTTAACCAGGCAGTGAACAGCCCTACCAGCAATACTCAAAACTCCAATGTACTCTTTTGGATGTATATCTCAGATCCAAGAGATTGTGAAAGGTGTTATAAAAATGCAAGTCCCTTCTTTCACTTGGTGTTATATTTCTTTAATATAATCCAAGATAACTAATGTTCCATTATAATACTTATTGAACGGTCAGTCAATCAGATAATAGTGTATGCTGAGATACTGAGTAAATTTAAGGAGGAGGCAGACAGATTTTTATCTAGTAACTGGCTGATGGATTATGGGTAGCAGGCAGAAGAGTGGAATTGAGGCTGAGATGAGATCAATCAAGATCCTATCAAATGATGGAACTACCTACTCCTGCTCCCAGTTCTTCTATTCTTATGAGATCATTATAATTATCTGCCCTTCATAATTCTGGATTTCTGGCTTTGTGTGGATCCCTGGAGACAGGCAATGGTTTGTGATAAAACCAGAGATACAGTCAATAAATTATAATACCCTGAAAACTAGGACTTCTGGAGAATTGACATAGTTACACAAGTAATAAATAATAGTACCTTGTTTGTTTGCTGGGTCAATATTTGTCATTTTATAATGATATTGAACACAAACTGACAAATCCCATTTAATTAAAGCAAAGATTAAATCGTCACTCCTGAGTTATTATGCATTTCCAAGTAACGCAGTGGGTTAAGAAATGCATGGTCATACTTCCATTTGCTGTCTGGGATGCTATTTTTGAGAGACTGTTTTGTTTTTAAACAACAGCAACAATTAAACCATGTCAAAAATTACAATGAAGGTTTTCATACACAGGAAAGGCAGATAGCTACCCAGGAATTAAATCTTTTACACATCTAGTTATATAGACTTGCTGTACAAAGCTGATGCTGCAAATTTTTTTAAAAATCAGGTCTGTGACATGATGAACTAAATCATAGACACCCTACAATGTGGAAGCAGGCCAATCAGCCCATCAAGTCCACACCGACTCTCTGAGAGTATCCCGCCTAAGCTCATAACCCTACTCTATCCCAGGCTAAACCATCTAGCCTGCATATTGCAGGAGACTATGGGCAATTTAGCATGGCCATCCATCTAACCTGCATATCTTGGTACCGTGGGAGGAAACTGGAGCACACCGAGGAAATGCAGGCAGAAACAGGGAGAATGTGCAAGCTCCAGTGACAGTCACCTGGGTCCCTGGGGATACAGTGAGGAAGCAGCATTAACCACTGAGCCACCATGCCACCTTCCACTGAGTCACCACATCAATAAGAGGGAGTGGGGTAAATCTCTACTGCAAACACAAGGTGAGGTGAATCCCTTTAAATAATAACAATTCTTAACTTCTGTTCTAGTGGCAGATTTTCATATATAAGGCTTTACATGATGTAAAATATCTGTGTGTCTTGAGCATTCATTCCTCAGAGCCCTAAAGTTTCACCATCACATTTCTCTCAATAAAAGGTAGTTTGAGAAATGGCAACCAATTCTTACACCTTACATCTTCTTATCAATGATTGGAAGAAAGGAGATGCAATAAACAACCTTGGTGGAGATTAACATAAATACCCATCATTTAATCTTGATATTAGTAATATTGACACCAATTTTGGAAAAGTACAATAGTTTCCTTCTCTTTTTTTGAAATATCATGCATGCAAAGTAAAAACCAAGATCCAAAAAGTGCCTGGAGCTCACCTTTATATAGTGGGGAGGGATCCTACTAAGTAGACACCCATGTCTAAGCGCTATGACAAATACAGGTTATTCCCTTTTTTGAAATTTGTAAGCAATGCTGACAAGGCAGTGTCTCTTACCCGTGTCAAGTTCTTCTGAGGATGTTATGAGTCAGCCACATCTTGTGGATTGTAGACTTCTGTAGCCAAGCTGGGTAAGGGTGACTGGCTGCCTTCCCAGAAGGACATTAACAAACCAATTTGTTTTTTATGGTAATCCAGTAACCATCATGGTCATCTTCTCTGGTGCCAAACCTCAAATTACCAGATTCGTTGAAATCAATTTTGTGACTTATTACTGTCTCTGGGTTGCTAATACAGTCCCTACCACTTATAATGATCCAATCATTCCATTATAAGCACTGGACAATGTATCGTCTTGACAGAGACTTTTCTCTCCAGCAGTCTAGTAACCACCCCCCTCCCCACCCCCGCCCAGTGCATTTACCGCCTTCCTTAAATAAGATAAAAACTACATCAAGTTTTTGAAATGCTCGTTTCTCTAATGCCTTCTATGTCGGAAACAGAAACACCCTTATTTTTATATTTAATTTCCCTCAATAATAAAAGACAACATTTCATTAGCCGTCTTAATTACTTGTAGTATCTGCAAACTAACTTTGTGACTCATCCACTAGATCCCTCTGTACCTCAGAATTCTACAGTTGTTCTTCATTTAAATAATGAACTTTTTTTTTACTGTTCGTGCCAAACAACTTCATATGTCCACATGTTATACTCCATTTGCCAGATTTTTACTCACTTACTCAACTTATCTACATCCAGCTGCAACTTTTGTCCTCTTTTTCTCACAACACGCTCACTTTTCTACCTATTTTCACGTGATCTATAAAATTAGCTACTGCATCTTTGCTCCCTTCATTGAAGTCTTTGATATAAATTGTAAAAAGCTAAATGACCAGAACAGATGCCTGCAGGACTCTGCTTGTCACATCTTGCTAATCAGAAAAAGACTCATTTGTGTACACTCTGTTATCTGCCAGCCAGCTAATCAGCTATCCATGCTAATGTGTAATCCCTTAATAAAACTCAGAATCATGAGCACAGAATAGAAGAATGTTTAAGGGATTTAAATACAAACACAATATAGTAATGAGATAGGAAGACCTTCCGGAATTTCCAAAATGACCCTAACTTCAGTTCATGATTATCTAATCACTAGAAAGTGAACTAAAAAGGCAGCATGAAAGAACTTCCATCACTACGCCAACAATTTCTTTCCATCCAATTAAGTACTTTTGGAATGTATTCACTGTTTTAACGGAGGGAAACACGCAATTCAATTTATGCACAAGTTCTTGTAAAGCAAAAATGAGGTAACCACCAACTATTCTACATTTAGGGACACTGCATGTGGAAAAAAGGTGTTTTGTAATGGTGGGACAGCTGAAGCTCTTAGATGCACTAAATAGCCTGCTTCTGTGCAGTTTTGACTCTAAGAGAAATAATTAAGCCATCTCAAGTTACTGAACTGCTGTTTAGTAGTCAAACACAGTAGCCAATTTGCTGACGGCAAGGGAAATTGATCCTGATGCTGGGTCACCTCCCATTCTTTGAATCATGCTGTGGAATCTTTTACATTCACCCGAGCAAACAGCCTCTGTTTGAAAAGTCACCCAAAGACAGCGCTTCTGACAGTGCAGCACTTCACTCATACTGTATTGGGTATTAACATTTCCTGGTACAGTCTCTACAGTTAAACTGGAACCCACTGACCTCCTGACTCAAAGACAAGAACGTGATTCACTAAGCCAAGACCAATGCATAAAATTCATGATTGGATCATTTTCTAATATGCAAGGCCACCATGAGCGAAAATGCTGAAAAGTAATATTTCAGCTTGTGGTTTTATTCCTGGCCACTGAAAAATAAGGTTATCATTTGGGTGGTTATTTTGTTGAAAATTTGTTGCTGGAAAAGCACAGCAGGTCAGGCAGCATCCAAGGAGCAGAAGAATCGACGTTTCGGAAGAAGGGCTCATGCCCGAAACGTCGATTCTCCTGCTCCTTGGATGCTGCCTGACCTGCTGCGCTTTTCCAGCAACACATTTTCAGCTATGGTTACAATGTTCTTTAGATGTGTTAGTGTACTCTTATTTTGCCTGTTATGGTTGCCTATCTTTCTGTTGTGCTCTGTTGTTGACTTTAAGCTCCAGTAGACAGTATGCTGGGCTGTAATAATTTGTTACCAGGTGATATCTCTTGTCCTGACTACTGACCCAAGACCAGACGAATGCTCCCACTTGGGCCAGTTAGGACTTGAACTGCTCAATTTTGAGTTGGAAATACAGTTGTCAACTCAGTATCTGTTCACATCTAATAAGTATGGAAAATGAACTATTAATCTTGAGTAGATAATAACAGCAGTTAAGTAGCTGCCAGGTTTTGCTGAGTTAGAGGAAATGATAGACAGTTGTATTAAAAGTTAAGAACAAATGTTGTAAGTAACAAACAAATAAATAAACATTGGTAGTTTCCTCTATAGCTCCATGACTGGATGAAACTGTCTTTAACTAATGGATATGGGTCTCATGTAAAGAGAAAACAATAGCTTTGGTGGATGGAATTACTCTGAACATCCACATCAAGTTCAGATTCACTCACTCTGAGACACTAGGCTGACACTTTAGTGCAGCACTGAATGAGTGCAGTGTTGCTCAGATTTCTTACAGAAGATGTGACATTCGGCGATCTAGTAATGAACCTCCCCTCAACAACAGAAATGGATGCCACATTGAACAGAATAAATAAAGGAAGATATGACTGATACCATTGTATATTTTACTGGAAGACATCAGCCAAGCTGTTACACAAAAGTCCATCATTTACTTATCTTTAAAAACTGCAGAGAAGGAAACATACTGAACTTCTTAGTAGAGTTTCATCTTCAGACACTGCTAATGATCTGGACACCAACTACAGAATTCCTACAGTCCAGAAAGAGCCATTTGGCTCATCAAGTCTACATTAATCCTCCCACCCCATAATCCTGTATGGGTTTTTAACCATGACTAAACTGCCCAGCCTATACATCCCTGGACACCACAGGGCAATTTTTAGCATGGCCAATCCATGTAACCTACACATCTTTAGACTGTGGGAGGAAACTGAAGCATTCAGAGAAAAACACCTGGGGTTTTGTGGGGGGGGGGGGGAGAGAGAGAGAGAGAGAGAGAGAGAGAGAGAGAGAGAGAGAGAGAGAGAGAGAGGGGAATCATGCAAACTTCACAAAGACAGTCACCTAAGGTTGGAATCAAACCTAGGTCCCTGGTACTGTGAGCCACTGAACCACCCTAATGTTCCAAATTGTTCCCATTTTAAGATATGTTATTTTTCTTGTGTGTCCACTCAAACTCACTGACTTATCACTGACCACAAAAGCTGCCATAATCCATGAAATAAGAATTTTTTTTCAGAAATATTCCTCAATATCCTTACGGTAACCCATAGCAGTTTGATTAATGAAGTTGAAATGGTGTGGTCACAAAAATACACATATTTAATCAATCCACCACCACAACCTGATTCTAAAAGACCCTGAAAGAGATTTCAGAGTAAAGAGAACTGTATCCAACTTACACTAGTCACTTTGTAAATTTCATAAAATGCAAACATTTTTACAAAGTTCCTATTGGCATCCTTGCATCCAAAAGAACCATTTATTTTTCTGCCTCTCCAAAGATGTGTGGATGAATGCCAGTAACAGAGACTCCCATTGTAGATTAATTCATTCTGGGAGCGTGGGCTGTTTTGTGGAAAGGGCTGGCTCCTAGCACAATGTTTTTTGAAAATAATGCATGAGATTGTGGAAACCTGATTTGTGCCAAACCTTATTAGTGTTTAAGGTTCTTCAATCTTCAGTGCAAGTTAGGTCAACTTTAATTAAGTTACTTGAGAAGAATCTAGCACAACCAAGTAGAAACGCTAAGCTGTAGTTTTCAGGACAGAAGATGAATTTAAATGCATGCTGATCAATAAACTGCAAATGCATACAGTGTGGTTGGGTGTTGTATGGAATTTTAGAAATAATTTTACTTTAATGGCCTCGAGAGGCCTCTTTGGGTCTCAGTGCTAGAAGTTTTCTGAGTAATGTATGATCTTTGTGTACCGAGCCTAGGAGGTGCATGTTTCACACTGTTTTGGATCTTTATGTATTCACTTGCAAGGGCTGAATGTCATCTTTGTAAATATTCAAACCTTAGACATTTTAATTCTCTTCACTTATTTAATGTTCATTATTTCCTACAAGATGACCAGGCAAAGATCTAAAAAAAAATTGATGGAAGAAATAAAGAGACATGCTATTGAGATTTTGATCTTGCATTTGTCAGGGCGGGTGGAAGAATAAGAAATCTCAAAGGGAACAACTGCGACAGTGAGCTGATTGGGCAGCACTCTTAAAGACTCTTTCATGGGATGTAGATGTCATGGGCAAGGCCAGTATTTGATGCCTTTCTCTAATTGTCTTTGAACTGAGTTGCTAGCTTGTCCATTTCAGAAGGTAGTGAAGTGAATCTACAGTCCTATATATCCCAGACCAGCTAAGGATAGTAATTTCCTTCTCTGAAGGATATTAGTGAACCACACAGGGTTTTACAACAAGTAATGGTAGATGACAGTCATCATCATTACAGAAACCAGCTTTTAATTCCAGATGTATGAAGTAAATTTAAATTGAGATTTGAACCCATATCCCCTAATCATTAGCCTACAGTGATGTTACCACAATTCCATCATCTTCTCTGATGGACCCTGACTGTTTGAGATGTTGTCGAGGCAATGCCTTGACAATCAGGGTTCACTTGCCAGCCAATCAGCAACCCATTTCTCATGCAAAAGTAGATGATTAAATGAATAAATTATTATTCTCTTTCAAATGTGGCATTCTTACATATGTCCTGATGAGCGCATGATGAAAAGTTTCATTAGCCGTTTCTTTACTCAGTGATGTTCAAGTTCGGTAATATTAAGCAACTGTGGATAAAGATAAGGCATGTCCAAGGACACATCATTCCCGCAGTACCACACTAACCTGTTAGCCCAGAGTTTTCACTCCAGCATAATCTATCCCCATGACTTGCTAACTCAGTGATCACATCCTCTACAAGCACATCATCTCAAATTTCACATATGAGGTTTGATCATTTGCATGTGATACCAGGTGGGTAAAGAGACACTGCCTTTGAAGTTGAACTGCAGATTCTTGTGGAACGAAAGAAAATACAGAGGAAGAGATGGACGAGGCAAAGTAACTATGGGAGTGGCCAGTTTACTTTATTCCCTTAATGGGGCAGGCTACAATAATACCACAATTTCCTTTATTGGTCAGAGTATTGAGTACAGGAGTTGGGAGGTCATGTTGTGGCTGTACAAGACATGGGTTAGGCCACTTTTGGAATGTTGCATGCAATTCTGGTCTCCTTCCTATTGGAAGGATTTTGTGAAACTTGAAAGGGTTCAGAAAAGATTTACAAGGATGTTGCCAAGGTTGGAGGATTTGAGCTATAGAGAGAGGTTGGATAGGCTGGGGCTGTTTTCCCTGGAGTGTCCGAGGCTGAGGGGTGACTTTATAGAGGTTTATAACATCATGAGGGGCATGAATAGGGTAAACAGACAAAGTCTCTTCCCTGGAGTGGGGGAATCCAGAACTAGAGGGCATAGGTTTAAGGTGAGAGAGGAACTTTTTTTCTTGCAGAGGGTAGCACGTGTATGGAATGAGCTGCCAGAGGAAGTGGTGGAGGCTGGTACAATTGCAACATTTAAAAGGCATCTGGATGGGCATATGAATAGGAAGGATTTGGAGGGATATGGGCTGGATGCTGGAAGGTGGGACTAGAGTGGGTTGTGATATTTGGTCGGCATGGACCGAAAGGTCTGTTTCCAGGTTGTACATCTCTATGACTCTATAATTGGATACAGTGCACACTACATATGTTTCTTTCACTTAAACAAAACTTCGTACAATTCCCTTTCAGTGCCATGGTTCCAAAAAAGGTATTGTAAAAGTACTGTTCTGCAAATTTCAGAGCAGTTTGATAGCATTTAGAGTGTTAAATTTTAGACTGTGGCTGCCTGGTAGATCCCAGAGGATCTGAAATGTAGTAAGTCAACAGAATTAAATCAAAGGCCACTGTGGTTCCGGTTGACTCACCTCAGTGGTAAGCAGTTTGTTCCAATCAGGTTTAAGGTAGAAGAGCAGTCCTCGCCAGGCCCCAGGTAGAGTGGCACCCCGTATCAGGAGAATAAACAGTACAACGTAGGGGAAAGTGGCTGTTACCCACACAACCTGCACAAGAAATAACAACTTAGGCAGTTTTAAAAATGAAAACAAACACACATTCTGTGCGGTCCCGCGTTATTTGCAATAAATAGATTAACTGCTGTGAAGGTTCCAAACTAATCAGAGTAATTTATGACATTATGATGTTAGTGCATGTCAGTTTAAAAACTGTAATGGTGCTTTATTCTGCCGGGGAGCAAGGTTCCTGAGATTCGGAGTTCTGTGATTGCAAGCTTCAGTGCAGATTCAGACTGCAATTTGTGAGAATGGATGATGACTAGGGTAGCTCTGCATGACACAAGTTACTTCTTAAAACCTGGAGTGGTCTCATGAATCTGCCACAGCTCGCAGATATAAACATCAGGCTGTGGTCACCATCTTCTGGAAGGAAACTCTCCACCAGGGACCAGGTCAGGACACCAGTCATGGCAAGGCAGTATGCCCTGTCCAGAGGCCCTGCCAGTGCCATTCTGAACTGGCTACCAGGAAGAGGTGACTAACAAGGAAAAACCTACTGACTCAGCTCCATCCATCCATTCAGATAAACCCAACATTTCCATTCATCGTTATGACTAAATATTTGAGAAATGATTTCACAATACTGTATCCCCGCCCATTCAGTCCAAGAGTGGAAAGGACCTTATGTTACCAGGGTTTTTCACATTTGAATCCCCACTGTCTCCTTGTACAATTTGTACTGGTTAAATTAATAAGGTGTTTATAGTGCCACTGACTACCTAATATCATGTCGATGAATAGTCTGAGATGACTCATTTTCCAACTTCATTTTCCTCCACTAATGGCAAAGGTGCTTGGTGACTATCCATGACAAAGACTGGAGCTCAGGACCTCTGTAAACTGGAGATCAAATCTATATTTCATCATCGAGCCCCTTGCCCTCCACAGCACATCGGTGAACGGAAATTGTGCATCACACCACTTTCCTGGGTGCTCCTCATTTTCAAAGTGTCTTTAAAACAGTAATAGATAACACAGCTCAAAATTAAGTGTAAGTCTGGAATAATTGGGCTTGCAAATAGCCAACAATTCTCTAGAACCCTGTGTCTGGGAAAAGATAGCAAGGCAGCAAGTCTGAGAGACAGCAATCCCAGACCCATGGGCAAACTCTTTATTTGAATGCACGGAGACTGTGGGAGGCCAGGCCTATTCTGAGGCCCCAGGCTGATAGCATGCCCTTGGAGTAACATGACAACTGCTGCAGAGAGAGAGGCGATGGAACATCAGCAGAGCTTCCAGAGGTTATCCACCCAGAGTCTAGATCAGAGTGGTGCTGGAAAAGCACAGCAAGTCAGGCAGCATCCGAGGAGCAGGAAAAATTGACGTTTCGGGCAAAGTCCTTCATCAGGAATGCAGACAGGGAGCCTCCAGGATGGAGAGATAAATGGAAGGGGGTGGGGAGACTCACAGAGATGTTTGTGGAGAGAGGAAGAGAACTTCTTCAAGGTAGGCATCCTTGCAAGAGGATTTGCAGCAAGGTTAAAATCAACGAGGCAAAAGTGAGGACTGCAGATGCTGGAAATCAGAGACCAATCAAGCCCTAAGTCAGGTGTGTACATATACACAGTTTCCTCCTTCAAGAGCTTAGTGACTCTCATAGAAAGCCTGCTCCAGCTGACACTCAGATACATGGACTGCTGCACTCCAAAAGCCTTGTCTATGAGCTCAACACAACAACAGCAAGGTAAGAGCTGCCTGAATTCTTCACCAGCTAAGAGAAGCATATACCTTCACTTGGGGTCTACATTTATTTAATATCTAAAAAGAATGAGCCTTGTTTCTATTATGTCTTTCACTCATTCTTACCTTCTCCCCAACTACCTGTTGCTGGAAGAGTTCTTACCTGCAGTCCAACCTTGCTCCAACAATGGCCTGGAAGGAATGGAATGTGGTGTGATCATCCAACTCCTCAGCTTTGTTATTATGCACCCAGAAACTGGGCAATGCAGAGCAAAATGAAGGATGTATCAGCAGAAGGGATGGCACGGTGGCTCAGTGGTTAGCACTGCTGCCTCACAGTACCAGGGACTCGGGCCCAATTCCAGCCTCTGCCGACTGTCTGTGTGGATTTTGCACATTCTTCCAGTGTCTGCGCGGGATTCCTCCAGGTGCTCCAGTTTCCTCCCACAGTCCAAAGATGTGTAGGTTAGGTTAATTCGCCATGCTAAATTGCCCAAAGTGTGCAAGGCTAGGTAGATTAGCCATTGGGAACTGCAGAGATAGGGTTGGGACAAGTGGGATGATCTTCAGAGTGTCAGTGTGGACTCAATTGGCTTAATGGCCTGCTTCCATACTGTAGGGATTCTGCAAGTGAAAACAGGTAAGGCTTTATTGAAATCTTTCTGTAAAGGCAAAACAGGTCACAGGAACCAGCTGTGTGTCAAGATGTCCTTAAGTTGGTTTACACACATAGCTCACTGCACGTTGCCTCTGGTCCAAAGATCCCTCATTCAGACTGACCAGCTGCTCCTACATATGGTCAATGTTGGAGGTGCAATGGTGACCATGTTCCAAAGTTGTTCAGAACACAGCAGACCATCTTCATACATGAAACCTATACTGAGACATGAAGCACTCCAACTGATTGATCTAGGCTCCTGATTCATAACTTTAGAAGTCCCAAGGCCAGGTGACTGCTCACTCAGGCTGATCCATGGTAGGTGTTGTGACAGTTTCCTCTGAATGGGACACACACCTGCTGGGGCAGACCAGTTCCTGGGATGGAAGCCCTTCCTGTTAATAAAGGCTCTGTCGGGTCCATGGGAGCTTTGATGGTCATGTGCATTCAGTCAATGACAACTTGCACTTGACAAGATCCAGCGACAGTCTCAAAGCCAACGGGCCTCTCTGCTTGACTTTCCAAATAGTTGCAGTATCGCACATCATCTTGACTGCTGCATTCCAAAAGCCTTGTCTATGAGCTCAACACAACAACAGCAAGGTAAGAGCCACCTCCTTGATGTACCAATGGTCTGCAGACAGGAACGTTCCAAACAAAATTTCCCGTGCATTCTTAGAAACAGCTATAGACATTGATAGCCACAGTGAACTTCAGAACCACTGCCACTGGATATCCACCAGATCCCATTGGTCTCAGATTGTCCTCCAGCACAGCGTAGAGATTAGGAACAGCAGAGATCGGGGATGGAGATTAGGGTTGGCCTTCCTGGAGTGCAATCTTCACTGACCTCAACACATGGATATTTGGACAAAGTGCAGTCTCTGGGGAGTTGCACTCTTTCCTGGAGGTTGCCTTATCAGGGCTTGTACGTTTTAAATATGCTCTTTGTCTCTGACCTGCCCACCTGGAGGCATGTCCTCCTAGTGGTCCCTTTCCCATTCTACCTCCAAACTCGCTCTAATTACCCCACAAATTTAAAGCTGTGGTCACAAGGAGACCCTGGCTGAGAAGTAGTGATTATAGAGTAAAGAATATTTTGAAAAGACAGGCAGAGTGGGAAAGGAGAAGTAACCCTAATAATAAAGGATGGCATAAGGACATTAGATGGAAAGGTTTTAGGCTAATAAGACAATAAAGTATAATCAATATTCATGTCAAATTAAAAATAGGAAAATATATTGGCTTTGAGGCCCCCCTAACATTAGTAACTGGTGAACTGTGCGTTAAGCAAGAAATAGCTGAAACTGTAACAAAAGCAATGGAACAATTGTGGAGTGTTTTAATTATAAGGGGCCCCAATCAAATTGGCAATGGTAGACAGGTGTTTGGACTTGAAGAATGTTCTCAAGGATAATACATAATGGAATCAATTAGGAACAAAATCACTTTAGATCTAGTATTGTGCAGTGAGGCAGCGTTAATTAGCAAGCTCATAGTAAAGGAGCTGCTGAGAAACATGATCAACCTATAACTGATTTCCATTTTAAGTAGGACAGCACCATAACTCTGGTCCTAAGCAAAATTCTGAAACTTAAAGCAAAGCGGATTACGGAGTATAAGAAGGAAGCTGGTTAAGGTTGGTTGTTTAAACAAACTAAAATATATGGGGTAAATAAACAGTGAGAAGTAGTTGAAGAGACAATGAAAAATGTTCAGCTAAAATATATTTCATTAAAAGCCAAAAAGAAAGCAAGAAATATCCACTTACTAAGAAAGTTAAGGGTAGCATTATATTGAATGCACAGGTTCAATGTTGCAAAGATCCATGTTAAGGAAGAAGATCCGGAGTCTATAAACCAGTGAAAATGAAGAAAGTAGAATGTAGGAATAAGCTAGCCTGGAAAATGAGAACTCAATAAGAGCTCATCATAGACAATGAGGTTTAATAAGTGTTAAAAAAGAATAGTATTTTAAGAAAACACTGGTTTCTTAGAGGCAAAGACTGGAAGCATTTTGTGGAGGAAATGATGCAAGAGCCAAGACATACAACAAATGCATTCTGGGTAAAAACATGGACTGCAGATGCTGGAAACCAGAGTCTACATTAGAGTGGTGCTGGAAAAGCACAGCAGGTCATGCAGCATCCAAGGAGCAGGAAAATTGATGTTTCAGGCAAAAGCCCTTCATCAGGAATAGAGGCAGGGTGCGTGCAGAGTGGAGAGATAAATGAGAGGAGGATGGGGGTGGGGAGAAAGTAGCATAGAGTACAGTAGGTGAATGGGGGTGGGGATAGTGGTGTTAAGGTCAGAGAGGAGGGTAGAGTGGATAAGTGGAAAGGAAGATAGGCAGGTAGGACAGGTCATGAGGGCGGTGCTGAGCTGGAAGGTTCGAGCTAGGGTGACATGGGGGAAGGGGAAATGAGGAAACTGGTGAAATCCACATTGATGCCTTGGAGTTGAAGTGTTCCGAGGTGGAAGATGAGGTGTTCTTCCTCAAGGCATCAGGTGGTGAGGGAGCGGAGGTGGAGGAGGCCCAGGACCTGCATGTCCACAGCAGAGTGGGAGGGGGAGTTGAAATGTTGGGCCACGGGGCAGTGTGGTTGATTGGTGCGGGTGTCCCGGAGATGTTCCCTAAAGCGCTCTGCGAGGAGGCGTCCAGTCTCCCCAATGTAGAGGAGACTGCATCGGGAGCAACGGATACAATAAATGACATTGGTGGATGTGTAGGTGAAACTTTGATGGATGTGGAAGGCTCCTTTGGGGCCTTGGATGGAGGTAAGGGAGGAGGTGTGGGCGCAGGTTTTGCAATTCCTGCAGTGTCAGGGGAGAGTGCCGGGAAGGGAGGGTGTGTTGTTGGGGGGGCATGGACCAGAGGTCAATCATCATGGAGCCGTAACTGTGTATTTAGAAAATAAGAATTTAAGAAACAGGTGTAGGAGTAGGACATCAACTTGCTCTGCCAAGCAATAAGATCATGGCTGATCTTTTCATGGATTCAGCTGCACTTACCCATCCACTCACCATAAATCTTAATTCCTTTACTGTTCAAGAATCTATCTTCAATTTAATAACATTCAATGAGGCAGCCTCAACTGCTTCACTGGGCAGGGAATTCCACAGATTCACAATGCTGTTGTCCACTACTGGCAGCTTCTGAAATTGATGGGTTTCCTCATTATCCAATGAATTGTGGGTACTCATGCCACCAGGATAATACCTAGGGTCACCCATTATGTAAGCTTCACCAGAAATTATCAACAACATTTGTCACCACAGGCCATGGACTGGCTCCTTACAGCCACCTACACTTACACCTCTACTTAGAAAGATCGGAGCTCATCTACATTCCTTCAGCAGAGACAATATCAATTTTCTATGATACAAGTGAGCAATCACGCTCTTGGATCACATTCTAAGATGGATCCCATATTCATACTGCACAGCCTAGCTTCGCTGCAACTGTTTCAGAGCCAGCAGATCTCCAGAGGTCGGAAATACTTGGTCTCATCTCTACCCCATCCTGGGTCAATGTCATTGTCTGGTGTAAACAGAAGCTCTCACCCTCCTCCACTCACTGGTCAAGGGCAAGCACCAGGAAAATATCTCAGTTTGAACAGCTTTTTAACACTTCTGCGTTTGAGAGAGTCTGGAGTGACACCATTGGAATCAAGGTATTATTTTCCCCTTTGTCAGTGTGTGAATCAGACTCTATTAGTTGCTAAAATGTGAATCACAAGAACTCAAGTTTGTGATTAATAATATTTTGACAAAAAATACATAATGTACAGTACACACTTAGCCTCTTCAGTTCACATGAGATATATTTGTGTAGCCAATGCGAGAGTTCTTTTAATAGAACTGGAGAAACCCAAAGAAGTGAATCTAAAGTTGGAAATGTTGCAGTTTTTTAAATTACAACCATAGTGATAAAATATTTTGAAACACAATTAAAAATAATTCAGAAGTTCAGTATTAAACATAATCGCTAATGGAGTGAATGCAAGCATCAAAAATACCAACCTGTGGCAGGTACAAAAGAGAATGCCCCCGTGACACAGTTCGAGTTAGGATTGGAAATTGGAGTGTTAAACTTGGGAAAGGGGATTTGGACCTTGGCAATGGAAGTAAAGTGTAAGTTCTATCTTAAATGAGGTGAAGTAAACTGAGTTTTAATATTTTCAGGAGTTTCAACAGATGTATTAAATTAAAATTGTCGTGGGATCATTTGCACATGGTTACATTTTGTTCCTTTGGAAATAGAGCTCATGCTTTTGGCTAAAAACAGCCATTTCGAAGACAAAGACAAAGAGATAAGATTATTCAAAACGCAACCAAGATTGTTTTGGCCAAGAGCATAATCATTGTGAACAGCCAAGATCCTGGTCATTTGTAATCTTGACATGAATTTAGTGGAAGCGCAGTCAAATATGTTGTAGAACTGGGTCGGTGCATGATTTGATATGTGACAAATGGCGACAGGAGTTGTCAGAGAATCAATGGAGGAGTTGATCCCCTCAAAACAGTGTGACCATTACAAGTGCATTTTGGTCCTGTTCCAGAGAGATGCCACAACTGAAATTATACATTTAGAATTAAACGTTTAAGTCCTGATTCTATAAAAACTGGATAACAGGCAAAAATATGACACCACTGAGGTAGTAAGAAATATCTGCAAAAAGACAGATATGAGGGCATTCTGGCAGCAGTAAAAATAAGAACCTTTGAGGGAGTAGCCACAAATGTTCCCTCTCTCTCTCTCGGACTGAATTAGGTTTCGTAAATGTTCTGAGTTTATTGAAAACAATAACTGCTTAATAACAATGTTTGTTTCATGTCCAGAGATGATATGCTCTAGGCAAATTTTGTTTCATTTTCTCCACTCAAGAAAAGTAATGACTTCTTTGATAAGTTTTAAAATCCACACAGAATTGGCTGTTCATGTTTACATCTGCTGTGTAACTCGTACAAACTAAAATGTAGCTACTAACTGCAAAACTTTAGCTAAAATAAATTATTGGAATGGCCTACATAACTTTACCAAGAATCATCAACTCATTATAACCAATATTGATTTTCTTCAATTGCTAGTCCTGTGTCCAATTATTCTGTCTAGTACTCTACATTTGAGTTATAAACACAGTAATGGGTCCCATTTATTGCTTGAACAGTTTCCTTTCTGAACAGCACAGTGGTTGCACGTGTATCAGATGGACTATAGCAGGGCAGCTCAGTACCAGCTTCTGAAGGATAATTAGTAATGTGCATTAACTCTAGCTTGACAATGATACTTATAGCCCATTATATTACAAAATTATACAGAATATTACAAAAAAGCAAACTCAGGATGCGATATTGACAGGCACACACCCGCAGTATCTTTTTCATATGATTTAGGTTCACTTACCTTTCCAGAAGTCTTTACACCTTTCCAAATACTAAAATACACCACAACAAATATAAGGAACAGACAAAGTGCTAACTGCCAGCAGATGCCACCCAGGTCATCCAATCCGCTTGATTTGTTAACCTGAAGTACTTGGCGACTGCAATGAAAAGAAATGTCACAGATTACAATCAATGTTTCAGATGTAAATTTGCAATCAAAATGCATCATTCATTTCTTTTAGTCCCGACGCTCGCGGACTGATTTTGTTTTCTTACAATCTCTCATTCCCCTTCTTCCACGAGGTAATTAAACTTGGGCAACAAATGTTGACTTTGCAAGTGATGAAGGAAGCTTTACCAAAGTGACAGAGGGCTTTAGTGCTGCTCTCTCATTTAGTTATTAATGAGTTTAACCTGAGGGTCACCATGCCTCAGGTGAGAGCCAAGGTTAAGAATGTAGGACCTTTAGCTAGTGCAGGAATTGAACCTATGCTGTATGGCATTGTTGTGTTGCAAACCAATCATCCAACCAACTAGGCTAAAATGGTGAGGTTAAGTAAAACCTGGAATTAAAAGATGGCCTAATGGTATCTATCATTGTAAAAATCCATCTGATTCACTAATGTCCTTAGGGAAGCAACTCTCATTGGAAACAGGAAATCAGGCAAAGTGTAAACCAGATTTCAAAATGCCTTCTTTGTGTTGTTGCTCAAGATGAATTTCAGCACCAGCCAGATTTTTAGCTGATTTTTTTTTGGCAGAACCCTAACACGAATCCCTTCCATTTTTCCTTTTTTTTTAAATACAGGGTAAGATCTGTGATGGAAGTGTCCACACCACACTCCAAGGGCTCTCTGTCCTCTAATGAGCTGCTTTCAAATTTCTTGTTCTTGTTTTGAAATATCACCATGTCCATAGCACAGTCCCACCCCCCACCCCCCCAACAAACCTTCCCCAGCTCTATGTTCTAACTCAGGTTGTTCTAAATCTGGCCTTCTCGATATCCCTTCCTACTTTTGCTGCTCTGTTGACTTGGTTAGTGGTTTTAACAAAAAATCCTCTTTTGAGTGTTTATAATAAAATATATCCACATTTTTCATCAAATTAGACTTTTCTAGGCACAAATATGACTGAATACATCAGTGCAGTAAAATCTTTTCACAGCCAGGATCCAAGATATCTTCTCAACTTTACACAGTGGCTTGTTTTCTCAACATTACAGAATGGAAAATGCTTTTAGTTAAGCTGCAGTACGTTGTGGAATGCAGAAAGAAAGAGAATAATGTTGTTGCCACTTGTTAGTGTGAGAAAGTGGTAGAAAAGAGGAGGAGAAACCTTCCTTACTGACGGCATCACAGATTTATGTATAACTATTCACATGAGAGATTGAAAAATCAATAAACAACATCACTATTGTACAAAAAACTGTAATCGGATGAAGCCAAAACAGTGCCAAAGCAAAGTAATATGAAGGCTAGAGCTGGGCAAGAGCCAAAAGGGCATATGAAAGCAATTCTGACCAAGTAGATGTCGACAATTAATCACCTACAAAAATATCTTCTTATAATTAACTGAAGCATTTAATGCTTCAATGATGATTTTATGAGATTTCCCATTTACCATATTCAAACTTGTGGATTTCTTGATGAAATACATCCCAATCGTACATCATACTGTACAAACAATGTATTGACAGTTTATGAAGAAGCTGATAATGATTGTAAAGATCAGCTGTGAAGGGGTCGGACTGTAGATTGCAGTAAAATACCGATTCAAAGTAATCTGAGAGGATGCACTTAATGATACTGGCTCTGCTGTTCCTTGATTGAAGGAGACAATGACTCACAGCTTCTTTCTCAACTGCAGCAAATGCTGACTTCTGCTGCTATGAAAAAAGTTCAGGCAAATAGGTGATATCCCAAAACACTCTGGTCCCACTTCGTACCACTATAAATTATCACAAAAGTGCTACTCTCTGTCTATTGGGATAGACTCAGAACAGTACCACCCAGAAGGAGGCCATTGAGCCCATCATGACTGAGCTGACAATGATGGAAATCAAAATGGATTGACAACAGTACCTTAGTCAAGCTCTGACAAATGGATTTTGCTGTTTTGCTTTTAAAGTGACAATGATTCGGGCTGACTCTGCCAAGGGTCAATAGGTGGCATAACGTTGGAAGCATTTTTTCTATCTACACTCCAGCTTCCTGAAATAGACTGGCAAGCCAGGTCCTTAACTTGGCTGAGTTATCCTGCACAAAGCGCAGCGTCCAGTTACATGCACTTACATATAAAACTCTTCTGCAGGAGAAGTGGAGTACTTGTTCCAAGTGACGTTATCTTTTAGAAAGTAGTTGGTGCAGTTCTGAGTATTCCATTTATTGTTACAGTTGGTCCACGGGAGCTCAGAAGTAAATGATGAGTAGAGGTAGTACACAGCCCAGGCGATAATGGTATTGTAGTAAAAGGAAACATATAGAGCTACTATACAGATTGAATATCCAATCCCTACAGAGAATGAAAGGGGATAATATTTGAAAGAAACTAGAAAAAGCAGAGACTGAAGAACCATTATAATAGTTATATATTCTACTTACAAAAAAATCAACCATGGTCTCAGTTATTACCTGACCTCCAAAGCTTGGCAACTGAAGAGCAGAATAATGAAATGGTTATACAGCTCTAATGAAGCAGGGTTTAACTTGCACTCAATATTGTGTTTTAATGCTACTTTCTATGAGGCAAATATTTTACAGTGAGATTCTCAGCAAGTATGTTTGCAATGTTCAAGTGTGACTTTTGCTGCTCTTTAAAGATAATATGATAATTTCATTTATCATAACCAGACAGCAATGGCTGAAGGTCCAAAGTGAGTTATTGAGCCTGATTTTTGTTATCTTTAATGGAGTGGGTTTTGGGTGGGTTAAATTCAAGCCAATCATCACTTGCATCCCAATTACAGTAGGAACAGAACATGACTTAACCTGCGATTCTAAGTCTGTGTTTATTGTAAATAGCATATCTTCATGCAAGAGTGACAAATGAGATATTCTTTAGCTTTGCATCAGCAATCTGTATAATAATAGAATTGATGGTCAGAGGCAACTTTAAAGCTTACTTATCCAATAAAATCTTGTAAACCGCACCAAGCTTCTCTAGAGGGATGATACACAATTTGTTAGAATGGGGAAATGGGGAATTCCGTTGGACGATCCATGGTGGGAACACATCTCAGAGTAAAACCATGAGAAGATTTGAAATAGAGGATAAACATTTTGAATTCTAGTTGTTGGTGTAATGGAAGTAACGTAGAATATTGAGAAGAGAGGTGACAAGTTTGGTGCTAGATAGGATATGGAGAACGGAGATTGCTGGAAAAGCTCAGCAGGTCGAGAAGCATTTGTGGACAGAAATCAGAGTTCACATTTCGGGTCAAGTGCCCCTTCCTCAGTTCTCTTTCCTCAGATGCTGCCAGACTTGCTGAGCATTACCAGAAATTTCTGTTTTTGTTTCTGATTTATAACATCTGCAGTTCTTTCGGTTTTTATGAAGAACAGAATTTGGGAGGAACTGAAATTTGGAGAACGTACATAAAATTCAACATCTGTGCCTAGGTGTATGAAGTATGAACCTTTATCCGATAAAAATATACTTTTGACACTTCTTTTGTGCAACCAACATACAGTGTAATCTGATCTAACCTAGTGAATGGTAGAGGATAATTAGAACTGTTGAGGCAGCTTCACAAATATCCTCAATAACAAGACAGCCCAGCACTCCCGTGCAATAGTCAAGGCCAATACATTTGCATCCATCTTCAGCCAGAAATACTGACTGGATGATCCAACTCAGCCTTCTCCTGAGGTTTCAACCAGTTCAATTCATTCCACACAATATCAATAAAGTTTAAATACACTGGATACTGAAAAGATTATGCACTTTGACAACATTCAGGCAATCATGCTGATGACGTGTACTCTATTACTAGCCACATCACTAGTCAAGTTGTGTTAGAATGGTTATAACGCTGGCAGGTACCCGACAATGTGGAAAATTGCCCAGGTAAGTCCTGTCCACAAAGAAACAGGACACATCTAACCAACCACTTACTGTTCTACCAGTCCACCCATAATCAATAGCAAAGTATTGGAAAGGGTTGGCAACAGTGACATCAAACAGCACTTGCTCAGCGACACTCAGTTTGGATTCTGCCAGGACTACTCAGCCCCTGACCTCTTTACAGTCTTTGTCTAAACAAGGACAAAACTGCTGAACTTCAGAAGTGTGGTGAGAGTGACTATCCTTGATGACAAGACTGAATTTGACCAAGTAGGGCATCAAGGAGCTCTGGCAAAACTAGAATCAATGGGAATTGGGGAAAACTCTACACTGTTTACAGTCATACCTAGCACAACAGAAGATGGTTCTGGCTGTTAGAGGTCAATCACCTCAATTCCAGGACATTTTTGCAGGAGTTCCACATGATAGTGTTCTAAGCCCAGCCATCTTTAGCTGCTTCACTCTATCATTAGGGCAGATTTGGGAGTGTTTGCTGATGATTGCACAATACTCAGCACCATTCGCTGCTCTTCAGCTACCGAAGCAGCTTGTGTTCATATGCAGCACAACCTGGACAGCAGTCAGGCCTTGGATGAGAAGTGGCAAGTATTATTTAGAACATAGAACAATACAGCATAGAACAAGCCCTTCAGCTCTCAATCTTGCGCCGATCTGTGAACTATTGTCAGCTCGTTCCCCTGCACTATCCCATCATCATCTACGTGCTTATCTAAGGATTGTTTAAATCTCCCTAATGTGGCTGCATTAACTACATTGGCAGGTAGGGCATTCCACACCCTTACCACTCTAAGTAAAAAACCTGCCTCTGACATCTGTCTTAAATCTATCACCCCTCAATTTGTAGTTATGCCCCCTCATACAAGCTGACATCATCATCCTAGGAAAAAGAATTTCATTGTCTACCCTATCTAATCCTCTGGTCATCTTGTATCTCTCTATCAAATCCCCTTAGCCACCTTCTTTCCAATGAGAACAAATCCAAGTCTCTCAGCTTTTCCTCATAAGACCTTCCCTCCAGACTAGGCAACATCCTGGTAAATCTCCCCTGCACCTTTTCCAATGCTTCCACATCCTTCCCAAAATATGGTGACCAGAACTGTATACAATATTCCAAGTGTGGCTGCACTAGTGTTTTGTATACTTGCAGCATGACATTACGGTTCCGGAACTCAATTTCTCTACCAATGAAACCTAACACACCTTATGCCTTCTTAACAACACTGTCAACTTAGGTGGCAACTTTCAGTGATTTATGTCCATGGACTCCAAGATCCCTCTGCACATCCACTGACCCAGTACTCTGCCTTCCTGTTATTCTTCCCAAGTGTATCACCTTACATTTAGCTGCATTGAACTCCATTTGCCACCTCTCAGCCCAATTCTGCAGTTTATCCAAATCCCCCACAAGCACCACATAAGTAACGACTAATTGAAACAAAAATAATCTAACCATTGTCACTTGTTGGTCAATAGCAATACTTTTGATGAATCTTTCATTAACAGCATCTTGGAGGATTACCATTGATGAGAAAATAAACCGGACTGGCTACATAAATATGGTGGGAATGTAAACAGGTCAGAAACTGGAACTTATGTGGTGAGTAAGTCCCTGGTGCCTGTCAAAGGAATAAATCAGGAGTGTGATGAAATTCTCTCCATTTGCTTAAATGGGTACAGCTCCAACAACACTCAAGAAGGTCAATGCAAATCCAGAACAAAGCAGTCCACTTAACTGGCATCCTATTCACCACCTTCCATATTTACTCTCCACACCACCAACCAGAGTAGCAGACTGTAGCATTTACAAGGTACACTGCAGTACCTCACCCAGGCTCTTTTCACAGCTTTTTCCAAATCTGTGACCTTCACCACCTACAAAGACAAGGGCAGCAAATGCATGGGAACACCAGCACCTCCAAGCCACACACCATCCTGATTTGTAACTACATAGCCACTCTGCATTATCACTGGGTCAGAATCCTGGAATTTCCCCTGGCAGCACTGTGGTAACCCCTAAAAGGCCCATGGAGAATCATTAATTAATCTTCACGTGAAGCTTGTTGAGTATGTGTTTCCTGGTAGGAGGCAATGGCCTGCTAACAGGAACTCATCACCTGAGCCCTTTAAAAAACAGGTTGTCAGGCTCTTGTAACACTTTGTCTGAACCAAGAGGCCTGGGTTCAAGACCCACCTGTTCCAGAGGTGTGTAATAACATTGATGAGCAGGTTGATAAATAAAACACTAAATAAAGCAGGTCTGAAGGGCTCATGTGGCACACAGGTAGTGTCCCAAACTCTGGGCTGGGAGGTATAGGTTCAGGTCTCACTTGCTGCAGTGGTGAATAGTAACATCTCTGAACAGATCGATTAGGGAATATAAATTAAAGTAGGCCTGTCCCTCTCTTGTTGCTGATAGTTTGCATTGTCCATAAGGGGATTTGCACTTAAAATATTCAGTTGGAAACACACGTAATTTACTAGTGGTGGTTAATTGAAGGGATGAAAAAGTCATTTAGTGATGGCAAAAAAAATTATGTTGTGTAAGATAACACTTTCGGATATTAAAAATATGAAAGCAGGTCAGCAGGAACTGTCTCTCTTGGTCAGGGTCTAGCCTACATATGCCACGTGTAGTGGCTCTATTTTGATGATGAACAATAAACACTGTTCCTTTCCAGTCAGGTTATTACATACCCACATACCAAGTACTGGATGGTACAAGAGGGCACCTACCACCACCTTCTCAAGGGCACTTACTGGATGCGCAATAACTGCTCGCTTAGCAAATGATGCCCATATCCTATGAGTTAATTAAGCAAAAAATCCACAATTCCCAAAACCCATTTATGAACTATTATTCAAACTACATTTTGCTTAAAATGACACCTATGAACAGGAAAAAGTTTGAAACAAGCATGAATCATTCCTCAGTGCCAGTAAGACAATTGCCCTTACCTTTGAAAATTGGGCATATTTTCCTCCATATAGAAATTGCTCCATTTTTATGATACTGTCCCAATGCCAACTCCATATAAAAGAGTGGGATGCCTCCAAACACTGCCATCAGGACATAGGGAAGGAGAAAGGCTCCTGAAATTTAGAAAATGTGAAGATATCTTAAGCATTTCAAAGACAATTAATACACTCCAGGATGTGATGATTTTAGCCCTGGCCTTTGGAATTTGTGTTAAGATAGCCAGATAGCTATCAAATTTTAGCAAATCGTCCAGATAACTGTTAGGATCAAGTACATTTGGCTGTAGTCCAGATGTCAATAATTCAGAATCTTTTATGAATAATTCAATGAACACAAGCCCAAGTCCCATCATGGTTGCCTGAAAATTTTAATTTAGTTTACAGTACTAGAAATGGTTTTTATAGCAAAGCACAAACCTTCAAAGTAGAGAACCCAAGTTCAAACCACAACTGTAGGTAGCAATAAAAGATAAATCTTGTTTGGAGTCATACTCAGAATGGATAGTGGAGAAAAAAAGCAATGAACAAGTATAACCACCAGGAAAGGAAAGGATGTTTGATCTTAATAGGCTTGGTAATGTGTTGTGAACCTCAAGGTGGAGCTCACTTTAAGGCAGTAATATGCCTGCATCAAATCCAAATGAGCAAAAATCAATGAAATTATCTTGCTTTGGTTTTCTTGACAGTTCTTGATTTACATTCATAAAATGAAGTATTTGTATAATCCTTACCTAAAAGATGCTAATTTCATGATGATCGTAGTGCAATATCTAAAAGTGTAAATCAGCCAAGCACCTGAATCTGCCCTTTACGTTATACATCATTGAAGTTAATTTCAATTTAAGTCTTGGATGTGTATTAGATCATAGTAACCATCAGGGTGACATGGTGGCTGAGTGGTTAGCACTACAGGGATCTGGGTTCGACTCAGCCTTGGGCAACCATCAGTGTGGGTTTCCTCTGGGTGCTCGGTTAGGTGGATTGGCTGAACTAAACTGCCTACGATGTGCAGGTTAGGTGGGTTAGCCATGGGGAATGTTGGGTTACAGGGATAGGATTGGGTCTGGGTGGGATGCTCTTCAAAGAGGCAGTGTGGACTTGACGGGCTGAATGGCCTGCTTTCACACTGCAGGGAGTCTATAATTATAAAAACTTGGTAATGTGGAAAATAAAAATAAGAATTAGCCCTTCAGCCACTCACGTCTGCTCTGCTATTCAATTTGATCACGGACAATCATCCCACTCAGTATCCTGTTCCAGCACTCTCTCCATATCCTTTGATCCCTTTAGCCCAAGAATATACCTAGCTCCTTCTGGAAATCATTCAGTATTTTGGCCTTAGCTACATGAAGACTCAGCATGATCCATGATACATAATTTAAAGAACAGATACAAGTTCAGATCACATAATTTATCTTTTTAATAAACTGCCTTTGTAATAAAAGTCCATATTTAATAGCTTAGTATTCTATTTAATTACCAGGCTTTTATTTGTAGAACTAATGTCTGGCTGCAGGTAGACACCTCCCTGAAACAACTTTGAGATGATTATAAGCAGAAGGGAGGTGTTGGAAATGCTTCCTACCACTTAGTGACTGATCACAAATACTTGAGGAACAGTTACATCTCAGAATCCTTCAGAAAAAAATTACTTCATCTAATTTTAGAATACAATCAAAGTGCAACATATTGTAATAAGGAAAAATGTAACAATTCTTAATATGTTTTGCTTCACCCAACAACTACTCAAATTCTTTATTGGTACCACGGTTTAATAGGTCCAAATGTAAGATTCAAGCGGGAATCATCTTACATATTGATGCCTAGTGCGATGCTGTTTCTGATGTGAATTATTTGAATACATATTCTGACAGAAAATAAATATGATTTAGAAATAGCCATTGTCATGGAGATGTGACATTCTCCATTGTAACTCAATTAAAATGGTCAATAATATAATGGTTTAAAAATCCAGACACGCCTGCAGTGAATGCAAAACAAATGTAACCAAGATTAATAATTAGCCTGTGTGTGCCGTTTCTACTCACAGAAAGGTTGGTAACCAGAACACACAGATTCAACTTAATTGGCAAAAGAACCAGAGGGGAGATAAAACTGTATTTAAGTAGTGATCTGCTGAAAGGATGGTGGAAATGGATTCAATAGTAAGGTTGGAAAGGGCTATGGATATGTAATTAAAAATCTGCAGCGCTGTGGGGAAAGAGTGGGGAAATTGAGTGAATTGGTTAACACTGCCAAGAAGCTGGACAGGCTTATGGGGCCAAATGGCTTCAGTCTATGCACTATGAGTCTATAATAAGCAACAGTCAATTGTAAAATTGGCTATGTTTGATCATTAGTTAGTTTATACAGCAGCAGGTGAGATTAAAAAAACTCCTTGGCTGAAGATTTGTTTTCCTTACTTTTACTTTCTTTTTAAAAGTGATATGTGGAAAAATGATATAACAATCACATAATTTAAGGTGCCAGGGATGCAAATCACACTTATCATCAGCATTTTTTAAATTTCTCATTTTGTAACCTGTCTGTAGTATATTGTCACATTGATTATTACAGTCCAGGCTAGTTTTCTGATATAAAACTGAAATCTCTATTGATACATATAATTCAGATAAAATACACAATCATAAATACTGAAAGAAACATAAAGTCTAAATACATTGCTTCGCCAAATGTAATTAATCCATTGCTAAACTTCATCAGTGCAGTAGCCTATGTAGTAGTCTGGTCAATTTGAGTGACATGTATTATTTTGGTTTTTCTATTTTATGCCATGTAAATTGCTGATTGTATGATCAAAATGGCTTTCAATGTAAAATTTTTGTCTCTCTATCCTTGGCTTGTGCAATATTTAATCCTCAGCATGGTCATGATTGTAACATAGCAGTTCCTGCCAAGTACTGCAGTGTGCTTAATCAAGGTTAATGATAACATGAATGTTTCAAGAGAATTAAAAACACATAGGTCATCAACAAATTATATTTACGTAGTGCCCTTACAAAACGCACAGAGCTTTCTTTTTTCCCCCAAGTGGGACAGCAACAGCAACTTGACTCCATAAAACAAAATTTTGCATGTATTTCCTTTGGCTTTCTCTCTACTCTCCGAAAGATATCAATTGTTACTGGGCTACAGCTCCATGTGCACTAGAAGTTTTCCAGAAGCTCACACAGATGACCAGTTTTAATGAGAGCTCAAATATAAACATACTATTACTGAGAGAATGAGAGATAAAGAAACATCGCCATTATCAAGGCTGACCTTGTTACATCCTAAACAGGAATCACTGGATAATAATTAATAGTGCAAATTCCAACAAGCTATCTTTTCTCTGCTTCTCCAGCTTGAGAAAAGAAAACAACATTTGTGTGGACTCTGCACAGATTAACTTCAAACGGATGTAAAATTGGCCTTGAACCTTTGTGGTCTGTCTGATTCAGCACCACGTAGGGCAGTGTATTGAACTATCCACTCACTGAAGCAGCTTTGGCAGACTGGTCATTCTTAGAATATGGTTATATCTACACTTTCTACACAGTGGGATAAATTAAGTGAACACTAAGTGAGTTAACTAGCTAAAGTTTAATCTAGAATTCCCATTGTAAGATAAGATCATCAACATTTACTGACAACAGGAGTGGGAAAGTGATATTTATTTTTATGGGATAAGTAGTATTTATTAATGTCACCATTTATTATGGAAAATTTGTGAACTGATTAGTTATTTGTGGTGGGGGAGGCATTCCACACCACGCCATGCACTTTTGTTTAGATAATATTTATAGGTGTATTAATATTGCTAAATACTAAACAGTAACATTCATAAGCGAAGCAAAAGGCAGATCAAAGTCAGTTGCTGGAAAATGTAAGATAAAATATATTATTGTCGCAAAAAATCAAAACTGGGTATTCACAGTAATGTCTAGGGTGAGACTTTTGACAAGAAAATAATGTTTAATCTAGCTACTATTTGACAAACATAGAAATCTAGAGATGAACATTTGTAAAAATTGAAAGAACTGCGAATGCTGGAAATCAAAAACAAAAACAGAAATTGCTGGAAAGGTTCAGCAGGTCTGGCAGCATCAGAATTAACGTTTCAGGTCCAGTGACCCATCTTCAGATGATAGTTTGAGTAAAGTTTCTTTTGAAAGCCCCGCAACCTGTTTGAATGGGCTCACTGACCTTATTTTTACAAAGTCTTTTATCACATGTGCCAAACAACACAAGATTGGTGAAAATGTTAGAGAATCATAGAATCCTGACAGACTGGAAGCAGGCTATTCAGCCCATCAATGTGCATCTGACCCAGACATACCCCATAACTCTGCATTTCCTATGGCTAATCCACCTCTCCTACACATTTCTGGACACTAGGCACAATTCACTTAATCTGCACATCTTTAGAGTGTAGGCAGAAACCAGAACATTCAGAGGAAACCCACACAGACATAAGGAGAATATGCAAACTCCAAACAGACAGTCACCCAAGGATAGAATTGAACCCAGATCTCTGGCACTGTGAGGCAGCAGTGCTATCCACTGAACCACTGTGCCAACCTATCACTGAGCCACCCTAAAGCAGCATTTTAACAATGTTCAAAATCATGAAAGGTTTGGATAGAGTAATTTGACACAATTTGGGTTTAGGGTTAGGGTTAGGCTTTTCCAGTGACATAGATGACAAACAGTAACCACAGGATACAGATTGAAGATAACTAACAAAAGAACATGGGGTACGATGAGGAGAATCGTTTTAAAGGGACTTCGCTAATGTACTGTCTAACAGGATTGTGGAAATAGATTCAATAGTAATTTTCAAAATAAATACTTAGAGTCAGAGAGTCGTACAGCACAGAAACAGACCTTTTGGTCCAACCAGTCTATGCTGACCATAACCCCAAACTAAACTACTCTCACTCTGCTTGCACTTGGCCCAGATCTTTCCAAATCTTTCTTATTCATGAACTTTTACAAATGTCTTTTAACCGTTATAACTGTACAGGCATCCACCACAACTTCATTCCACGCACAAATTCCTCTATCTCAAAATGTTGCCCCTCTGGTCCTTTTTAAAATCTTTCTCCTCTCACCTTAAAAATATGCCCCTAGTTTTGAAATCCCCACCCTGGGGAAAAGACACCCTTCATGATTTTATAATCCTCCATCAGGTCACCCCCCCCCCCCAACCTCCTACCCTCCAGTGACAACAGTCACAGAAACTTTGGGGGGAAAACAGCAGGAGGGGTGGAACCAATCCACAGCGGCTGGACCCTCCGTCGGTTCTCACTCCAAGAATCGGTGTAAACGATTTCAAACCTTGGCCAGGGCTGAGTTCCGAGGAAGGGCGCAGTGGACCCGAAACGTTAACTCTGCACAGACCTGCCCGAGCTTTCCCAGCAGCTCCCTGTTGCTGTTATTCGAGCACTTACCGCCTCCGTTCTGGTACGCGATGTAAGGGAAACGCCAGACATTGCCCAGGTCCACCGCGTAACCGATCACCGAGAACAAAAAGTCCGCTTTTTTGCTCCAGGTTTCCCGGGCAGCGGCTGGCGCCTGCAGCGGAGCCGAGGCCACGGGAGCAGCTCGGTCCCCGTCGCTGGGGCTGTCCTGTCCCCCCGGGTTCTGCACAGCCGAGTACCCATTGAACATACGGCCCGTGTCCCCTTTCTCCAAGCTGCCGGAGGGAGCCTTATCGCCGTCTTCCGAAAGTTTGTGCCCGGAAATGGAGTTCTTAATCAACGCGCCATTCTCTTTGTAATCCTCCTCTTTACTTGGCTCCGACACCTCTTTTTCGGAGTTGAGGGGGGAGATCTCGTTGTTTCGGGGGAGAATCACCGCCATGCCTTTGCTTTAAGGGACCTCTCTGATGTCCATTGGCAGCAAGACCTCTCCTTGCTGGTCAAGCCGCCCCGGGTGGTACCCTAGTCCCGGGTTAAAGTTGCTGCACTGTTTTGCTGGGATTTCCGTGCTCACCTGGACATGGTATACACAAACACACACAAAAAAAAGTGTCAACATGAATTAAACAAGCAACAAGCATCTGCTCTTGCACAGAAAGTTAAGGCGTTTCCTATATCAACAAGGCGAAGCAGTGTTTGTGTGACACGATAACACCGTACGACACATGTAGATAAACGAGAGGAATTGGTACTTTTTTAAAAAAACGTTCGCCCGAAAACCGGATAATAGCCTGTCTCGCCTACGCTTTTTTTTTACTCTTAAGTTTGCCAACATACGCGGTGGGAACTCAATTGGGACCAACGCGTTCGGTTGTTTTATGCGAGAGGACTGTGAAGTGACCACTGTTCGCTCATCTCCTGAGAAAGAAACGTTCATTTATCTTCGTGTATTTTACGTTGCCCGACTCCTTCTGAAACTCTCGTCTTAAAACTGTTGGGACTGACAACTTTCTGAATATGAAACTGTCCACTGTGGAGTGAACTGTACGGAAACGCCAACTTTGTAACAACACAACCCAGACGTAACTGAGCAGATGGCTGTGGCCGATCTTAAACATCATTAAAATGACTGGGGCCCCAAGAGTCTAACAACAAAGTTCAAAACGTCCAATTTTTAAATTATGAATAACAGCCCTGCAAGAGGATTACTTGATAAATTGTAAGGGTGATACAGGAAATTCCTAACTGTGCTAACAGAAGTTCATTGAATCAATTCCGTGGGTCTTTTTGTTTAGTTCTTTGTGGGATTGATCGAAAAGTGCGATAGGGAAGGCAGCCGCCCTGTTTTCTTTAAAGATCCCGTTTTCCGAGTCATATCTATCACTGCAAACTCAATGAAGACGGATTTGAGGTTGGTCGTTAAATTTCACACCACCCTTGGAAGACCAATGTCATTGCTGTTGATCCGAGGTTGCTAAAGTGTCTGGGGGGTAACATTACATTATCCCCATCCAACACTTTAATGTAAATGCAGTCGTTTCGTTTAGTTTTGGTGCTGATCGGTCGATGAGAAATGGTGTTCTGAAAAAAAAAACACGAATCCCAAATATATTTCGCATTTGCAAGACTTTACCTAATGTCCAGCCACTGTTTTACGTTCGATCGTTTTAGGTATTTGACTCTGATTTAGATCTGGATTATCGATACCTGCTTTAAGATTCCGCTTTAGCTGATGGATCTCTTCCAGAGACTAACGGGCAGTCACAGCTGACAAGTTGAATCTGGGCGTCCTGAAATGTTATCAAAACATAAAAGTACAGGTTGTACAAGCAAACTCTCTAACTGGTCGGCTCGAATATAGCAATAACTGCCTTCACATCTGGACTGCCTAACAATAAAGCTGAAAAGGTGTTGGTGGAAAAGCGCAGCAGGTCAGGCAGCATCCAAGGAGCAGGAGAATCGATGTTTCGGGCATAAGCCCTTGCCTGACCTGCTGCGCTTTTCCAGCAACACATTTTCAGCTCCGATCTCCAGCATCTGCAGTCCTCACTTGCTCCTGCCTAACAATATAAACAAGCAAGGTCAGAGAGAGTTCAGGCGCAATTGCAAACAACCACCCCAGGCAGTGCAAAGGGCGACGAAACACCGTCCTCCCGTCCGCAGAGGTGACCGACACAACAGCGAAATTAGAAATTCAGAAATAAAACCAACAGATCATTTCACGTCTCGTAAACCACCGCCGGTCAATTCGGATTTATTTTCAACAGGCAGAAGGAAACTCCTGCAGATGCTGGAAATCTGAAACAAACACAGAGAACACCTAAGAAACACGGCTGGTCTGGCATGATCTGTGGAGGAAGAAACAACGTCAACTTTCCCAGTCCATTATGACATCTTAAGGACTATTTGCATTGATGTTTCGTTTTCTCACAGCAGAATTTCCACTAAGTACGAAATCAAAACGAGAAGTCCAGGAGCGTTGATCATCAATCGCTGCTGATTTATCTTGGTTTTCCTCGCCTAAAACATTCCTTAAAAACCATCCATTTTAACCAAAATGTTCAACAGCTCACCCAAGAACTCCTTATTGTAGCTCGGTCTCAATTTTTAAAAAAAATTCCTGTAAAAGTGTTTCATTATATTAAAGTTGGGTTATAGGTTGTAGGGTTCCAGCTCAGCTACTGCGACTGAACAAAACTGGAAGTGAAACAACACACCCAGTCCTTTATTAGGTTTGAAAAGCCCGCGGTTGCACTTAGATTTATTGCTAGAACCGTGACAGCTAAAGTCATTAGCAGCGCAATTTAAATCCGCAATCACCCAGGACTGGAAGAATTGCATTTACTGTGTGCACCGTGTATTTTACGACCTCAAAGGCGTTTTACATCTGACTAAGCGTTTTTTTAAAAGGTATTATCACTGTCATAACCTAGATGAACACATTCAACTGCATTCGTTCAATGCCCTCAATTAACATTTTGCAATAAATTGCCTTGTACTGGTAATCACGCACTTACCTTGAAGATATAATGAGTTAAGCATTTTTCAATGTATTGGTAAGAAGTCGCCTTTACTGTGACCATTTCCAGTCACTTCCCTGCACTTGGAATGCAATTTATTCCAACTGTAACCGAGACATGGGGACAAGACTCGGGCGCAATAATTGCGAACAGCAGACTTCTTTACTTACCGCGTATTCCCAAAGCAGCTCGCAAAACAAAACAAAAATGCTATCCAGAGGTTGTTTACTCAAAACACAAACACACTCACCTCTCGCTGGGTCTGGACAATTAGGTAGAAGTTTGCTCCTGAACTTGTGCTGATTTCGGGCTGTGGGCGACCTGAGTTCGGCCGGTCAACACCTCCCAGGAAATATGGGCAATCCAACATATTTCAGAGCTTTTGTAGACGAGCTGTCTCACATGGTTTGATTTTCAGATAATCTGGCTGCCAAAGAGCTCTTTAGCGCGTTATTCACGTCACATTAACTCAGGCAAAGTTTATGTTTTACACACAACGCTCGACACTTTGGCAAACGAGGACGGTTGTTGATTTTTTTTTTCGGTCTCTGTCTCTCACAAGAGTCCAATGTTAAGACACTGTCGCCAGCCAAGAGCGATCCTAGTATTTGCATAAACTTGGTTGAAGTTAGGTTAGTATTCCGTGCCTTTATCTAGGGAGTTGCTGCAATTTAAACAATGGCTGCATGTTCTGAACCAAATAAAGATTTGAAGGTTTAAAAGTCTTGGTTGCGTTTAAATGGCTTCGAGTTGGACGTTTTAACTTGTGCAGGTAACTTAGGAAAGTGCTGAATCATGCATCTTTAACCATCACTCAACTCTTTATTCATTTAACTATAACAAAAGTAATGTTTATCTAAACAGAAGTTTGTAGCTTCACAGAGGTGAGAAAACAAGATGCGCAGAGCACGTCATTTATTAAAAGTTAAATAATTCGCAGTATCGTTCTACCATAGGGGCTGATAGAATGATGATACATTTGGAATATTCTGTTGTTCCTGCAATGTGAAACCTGCTAACAGCACTCTCACTCTCCGCAGTCATACAGTTATTTATTGTAGAAAAGTCGCCACCCTTCAAGAGGTTGAGGTATTACAGACAGTTCAAACAGCTGTAATCCCATGTGAAACCTTTCAGCATGGCATGGCTGGAGAAAGTCTTTTGCTGCAATTAAGTGATAATTTACATGTGTGTGCGTGTTTTCTGCAACTTTGAACTTCAAATGAACTTTGGCCAAAACAGATGGCTTTCGTTTTGCAGCACTTGTCTCAATGATTTCTCGAATGTGTATGAACTCAATATACCAGAGCAAAACTAAATGCTTATTGGAGCTTGCAGCATTTGCAAGTGTTAAAGCTGCCTCTAAAGGAGCAACGAGAACACTACCAGAAACCAAACTGTCGCGCCCTTTCTAAAATAGAGAGATTCTGCAGGTGAATTAAAGGTGGGTCTTGCAGAGCGTTGCCTTAAAAAACAAGAATAACTACCTACATGTACCTGTCAGAAAAAGCTGGCAACTCTAGCTCATCCCTAGCTACCTTGAAAAGGTGGTGGTGAGCTGCTAATTAAAACACCATGTGATGCAGATACCCCCACATGCTGTTGCATAGGCAGTGCCAGGATTTTGACCCAAGGATCGTGGAGGAGAGCAGTATATTACCATAGGGATGGTGGTGGTTCAAGAAGATGGCACGCCATCATCTTCTCAATGATAATTAGGCACAGCCACCTAAGCTGGCCTAACTAAGGGTGCCCACATATTGTTAAAAAGAATCAGGAATCTTACCCTGAGAGTGAACATGGATGATTTGGTATATCCATGCATGTGTCATCCTAGCCTTTCCAGGTGGATGGAGGTCTCCAGTTTGGAAGGCACTGCCAAGACAGCCTTGCTAACTTGTCACAGTATATCCTGTAGGCTAGGTGTACTGAAGGTAAGGTATGCAAATATTACAGCGCATGCCTCTTTAATGCATGTATAGGATTCCATAACACACCTGACTTGTGAATAGATACATTGGGGAGTCAGAAAGTGAGCCATTTGTCATAGGATATCTAGCTTCAGACCAGCTTCAGATCTATTCCAGTAGCTTTGCATGAGCTTTTGTCAATGATAATGAGCAGCCAAGGTATATATGTAGCTGTTCTAGTTGGATTTCTAATCAATAACAATAGGAGCAGTACCAGACATAATTAAAAATGAGGTGTCAACCTGGTGGAGCAACCAAACATGACTCTTTGCTTGCTAAACAGCATAAGCAACAAGTGATAGACAGAGATAAGCAATCCTAGAATCGATGGGCCAGATCTAAGTTCTACAGTCTCTGCCACATCCAGTTGTGAATGTTGGTGGACAATTAATCAGCTCACTGGAAGAGAAGACTCCACAAATATCCCCATCCACAATAATGGAAGAGACCAACACATCAGTCCAAAGTATAAGGCTGAAGCATTTGCAGCAATCATCATCCAGACGTGCCAACTGGATGATTGATCTTGGCATCCTTCAGTGGTCCCCAGCAATACATTTGACCAAGTGTGGCATCAAGGAGCCCTAGCAAAACTGAAATCAATGAATAGCAGGGAGCAATCCCTGCACTGGTTGGGGTCAAACCAGGCACATAGGAAGGTAGTTGTGGTTGTTGGAGGCCAGTCATCTCAGCTCCAGACATTTCTACATGAGTTTCTCATAGTATTGTCCTAGGCACAACCTACGTGCTTTATTAATGATTCCTTCCATAAAAACATCAAAAGTAGGGGTGTTTGCTGATGATTGCACAATGTTCACCACCATTTGTTACTCCTCAGATTCTGAAACACTCCATATTCAAATGGAACAAGATCTGGACAATATCCAGGCTTAGGCTGACAAATGGCAAGTAGCATTCATGCCAAACAAATGGCAAGCAATTGAGGAGCAGGAGAGTCAATGTTTCAGGCAAAAGCCCTTCATTAGGAGTAAGGCTGTGAGATGAGGGGGTGGTGAGATAAATGGGAGGAGGGTGGGGCTGGGGGAAGCTGGCTGAGAGTGTGTTAGGTAAATGAAGGTGGGGGGAATGGTAATAGGTTGGAGAGGAGGGTGGAGCAGATAGGTGGGAAGGAAAATGGACAGTTGGGATGGGTCATGAGGATGGTGCTGAGCTGGAAGTTTGGATCTGGGATAAGGTGGGGGGAAGGGGAAATGATGAAACTGGTGAAATCCACATTGATGCCATGGGGTTGGAGGGTCCCAAAGCAAAGATAAGGCTTTCTTCCTCCATGCGTCAGTTGGTTAGGGAGTGGCGATGGAGGAGGCCCAAGACCTGCATGTCCTTGGAGGAGTTGGAGGAGGAGTTGAAGTGTTCAGCCACGAGGCGGTTAGGTTGGTTGGTGCAGGTGTCCGGGAAATGTTCTCTGAAGTGTTCTGTGAGTAGGCTTCCTGTCTCCCCAATGTAGAGGAGATCGCATTGGAAGCAACAGATACAGTAAATGACATGTGTGGAAATGCAGGTGAAAACTTGATGGATGTGGAAGGCTCTTCTGGGGCCTTGGACAGAGGGAGTGGGGAGGTGTGGGCACAGGTTTTGCAATTCCTGTGGTGGCAGGCAAAGGTGTAGGGAGGGGAGTGGGTTGGTGGGGGATGTGGGCCTGACGAGAGAGTTGCAGAGGGAATGGTCTTTATGGAAAGTGGATGGGGTGGGGAGGGAAATATATCTCTGTGGTGGGGTAGGTTTGTACATGGCAGAAATGGCAGAGGATGATGTGATGTATATGGAGGTTAGTGGGGTGGAAGGTGAGGACCGGGGGTTCTGTCCTTGTTGTGGTTGGAGGGATAGGGTTCAAGGGCGAAGGTGCAAGAAGTGGATACGATGAGCTGGAGGGCATCATCAACAATGTGGGAGGGGAAATTGTGGTCTTTAAAGAAAGAGGCCATCTGGTGTGTTCTGTGGTGGAACTGGTTCTCCTGGGAGCACATTGGCAGAGGAGGAGGAATGCGGAATGCGGGATAGCATTTTTACAGGAGGCAGGGTGGGAGGAGGTGTAGTCCAGGTAGCTGTGGGAGTCAGTGGGTTTGCAGAAGATGTCAGTGTTGAATTGGTCACTGTTGATGGAGATGGAGAGATCCAGGAAGGGGAGGGAGGTGTCTGAGATGGTCCAGATGAATTATAGGTAGGGTGCCCCCTCCGGGCACCTTCCCCTGCCAATCCCAGGAATTGCAAAACGTGAGCCCACACCTCCCCCTTCACCTCTGTCCAAGGTCCCAAAAGAACCATCCACATCCATTAAAGTTTCACTGCACTGCCACACAAATCATTTACTGTATCCGCTGCTCCCAATGTGGTCTCCTCTACATTGGGGAGACAGGACTCTTACACAGAGAGCTTCAGAAAACAAGTTCAGGACAGCCGCACCAACCAACCCCATTGCCTTGTGGCCGAACACTTCAGCTCCCCCTCCCACTCCACCAAGGACATGCAGGTCCTGGGTCTCCTCCATTGCCACTCCCTAACCCCCCAATGCATGGAGGAAGTATGCCTCATCTTCCGCCTCGGGAACCTCCAACCCCATGGCATCAATGTGGATTTCACCAGTTTCCTCATTCCCCCTCCCCCACCTTAAGCCAAATCCAACCTTCCAACTCGGCATCACCCTCATGTTTTACTGTCCATCTTCCTTCCCACCTATCCGCTCCACCCTCCTCTCCAACCTATCATCATTACCCCTATTTACCTATTGCACTCTCAGCTCCCTTCTCCTCAGCCTCACCCTCCTCCTATTTATCTCACCACTCCCTCGGCTCCTTATTCCTGATGAAGGGTTTTTGCCCGAATCGTTGGCTCTCCTGCTCCTCAGATGCTGCCTGACCTGCTGAGCTTTTCCAGCACCACATTCTCAGCTCTGATCTCCAGCATCTGCAGTCCTAACTTTCACCTAAATGCCAAGCAATGGCCATCTCCAACAGGAGACACTGACCTTTGACAGTCAATCATGTTACCACCACTGAGCTCCCCCACTATCAACATCCTGGAGTTAACATTCACCTGAAAATCAACTGGACTCGCCATAAATGCATTGGCTGCAAGAGCAGATCAGAGGCTAGGAATACTGCAGTGAGTAACACCTCCTGACTCCTCAACGCCTGTTCACCATCTACAAGGCACAAATCAGGAGGGTGATGGAATACTCCCCACTTGACTGGATGGATACAACTCCAACAATACTCAAGAGGCTTGCCACTATTCAGGACAAAGCAGCCCACTTGATTGGCATCCACAAGTATCCACTCCCTCCAGCACTGTGCCTCAGTAACCCCAGTGAGTACTATCTACAAGGTGCACTGCAGAAATTCACCCAAAATCCTTCAACAGCACCTTCCAAACCCACGACTGCTTCCATCTAGAAGGTCAAGGGCAGCAGATACATGAGAACACAACCACCTTCAAGTTCCCCTCCAAGCTACCCACCAACATGACTTGGAAATATATCACTGTTCCCTCAGTGTTGCTAGGTCAAAATTTTGGAATTCCCTCCCTCAGGACATTGTAGGTCAGCCCACAACATATGGACTGCAGCGGTTCAAGAAAGCAGTTCACCACCACCTTCTCAAGGGGAATTAAGAGATGGAATAAATTCTGACCAGCCAGAAAGGCCCACATCCCACAAGTCCATTAAAAAAAATCCACAAGATATATTTCAAGATATAAATATTTCTTGTTTGTTTATAGAATATGCAGATTGCTGGCTATTTCAATGGTGAACTCCATTTTGAATTGCTGCTGTCTATAGGGGAGTAGATACATTCGCAATGCTGTAAGGGAGGGAGTTCCAGGAATTGACCCAACAACAGTGAAGGATTAGCAGTATCATTCCAAATCAGAATGGTTGGTTCATGGAAGAACCTTGCATACAGTGGTGCTGTCATTCTCCTATTTCTCTTGTTCTTTCAATTGATAGAATTTGTGCATTTGGACAGTGATATTGAAGGAGCCTTGTGATGCAACTGTGGATGCTACACACTGCTGTCGCTGTGTGTTGTGGAGGGAGTGAATGTTAAAAAGTGATGGATAGGGTTTCAATTAAAGGTGACTACTTTTTTTCTGGAAGGTGTCAGGCTTCTTAAGTGCTGTTGGACCATCACTCAATCAGGCACGTGGAGAGTCTAACGTGTGCCTTATAGTTGGTGGATATGAGAAAGCTGGTAGCCTTACACATCTGCTATAGGATATGTGGGAGGCATTTGTTCAGAAGAATCAAGGACATCTGTTTTTAGTGCCAATGGGTCAGGGTAAATAAGGTAGCATTTGATCACTTGTGGAATGTGTGGCAGTACTTCGTTCTCATCCCAAGAGCTGGAAGCTGCTCATATTTTACATTGGATGTTGGATAACTGAATTTCTGGTTTATATGGAAGACTCTTAACAAAAGTCATACCCAATAGGAAAAGAACTTGTAATTTAATAGGCTGAGTGGAATATGCATGTAATAGAACAATCCTGATACATTTTCATGTATATCACACTGAGCAGATTTGAATTTATGAAGCTCAGCTCTCTAATCTTGACTGTTCCAGAATATGAATGCCTCATTATCCTTATAAGCTAGGAAACCACAAAAGGCTAAAACTGAAATAGTAAGAGATTTGGATACAGAATTGGCTGGCCAACAGAAGACAACGAGTGGGAGTAGAAGGAAGATATTCTGCCTGGAAGTCTGTGGTGAGTGGTGTTCCACAGGGCTCTGTCCTTGGGCCTCTACTGTTTGTAATTTTTATTAATGACTTGGATGAGGGGATTGAAGGATGGGTCAGCAAGTTTGCAGACGACACAAAGGTTGGAGGTGTCGTTGACAGTATAGAGGGCTGTTGTAGGCTGCAGCAGGACATTGACAGGATGCAGAGATGGGCTGAGAGGTGGCAGATGGAGTTAAACCTGGATAAATGCGAGGTGATGCATTTTGGAAGGTCGAATTTGAAAGCTGAGTACAGGATTAAGGATAGGATTCTTGGTAGTGTGGAGGAACAGAGGGATCTTGGGGTACAGGTACATAGATCCCTTAAAATGACCACTGAAGTGGATAGGATTGTTAAGAAAGCATATGGTATTTTGGCTTTCATTAACAGGGGGATTGAGTTTAAGAGTCATGAGATCTTGTTGCAGCTCTATAAAACTTTGGTTAGACCGCACTTGGAATACTGTGTCCAGTTCTGGTTGCCCTATTATAAGAAAGATGTGGATGTTTTGGAGCGGGTTCAGAGGAGGTTTACCAGGATGCTGCCTGGACTGGAGGGCTTATTTTATAAGGAGAGGTTGACTGAGCTCGGACTTTTTTCATTGGAGAAAAGGAGGAGAAGAGGGGACCTAATTAAGGTATACAAGGTAATGAGAGGCATAGATAGAGTCGATAGCCAGAGACCATTTCCCAGGGCAGAAATGACTAACATGAGGGGTCATAGTTTTAAGCTGGTTGGAGGAAAGTATAGAGGGGATGTCAGAGGCGGGTTCTTTACACAGAGAGTTGTGAGAGCATGGAATGCGTTGCCAGCAGCAGTTGTGGAGGCAGGGTCATTGGGGACATTTAAGAGACTCCTGGACATGCATATGGTCACAGAAATTTGAGGGTGCATACATGAGGATCAATGGTCAGCACAACATTGTGAGCTGAAGGGCCTGTTCTGTGCTGTACTGTTCTATGTTCTATGTTCTAGTTGCAGGATGTTCACACATGAGAGAGCGAGAAAACATTTTTCTGTAAATTACCTTCACTGACCTAAGGGTTCAAGAGACATTGAGAGAGAGAGAGAGAGAGAGAGAGAGAGAGACAAGACCAAAGCTGGTGGAAAGGTGAACTCTTTGTGGTCTGATTTGAGTTTACACTTGCTTATCATGGATTGAATGTTTGTGTGTTGTTCCCTGGAGCTTGAGATCTGGGAATGTTATGAATTTAATTTGCATATTGAGAATCTAAGATGATTTTAAAAGAAAGATCCATTTTGTAGGACAATGATACTGGGCATGTTAGCTGAGCAAGGTTACCTCATGACCTTTTCCACATTGATGTACATGTAGGCTAAGTAGTCAAGAATACTCAGATCTGGCAATTAGTTTACCTTCCTCTGTAAACATTTGCCATTTTATTACTGCTTATCTGTTTTTGTAGTTCTAATAGTTCCTATATAAAGACAGCTTGTTTGCAGCAATAAGGGGAGAGCCTTAGGGATAAGAGCTGCCGCTGTTAATCTGCTAATTGTTCAAAACCTTAGCTCAAGCCTGGCTTTTAGGTAACTATATTAGAGTGTAACATTGATGCCATTGGTAAATAAAGGTAATAATTTAAACTAAACTGTCTAGAAGAGTTTTATATTCCAGACTGTCACAAAGTGCAATCTCCAGGATGAACCAAAAGAGGCTTACAGGTTGAGTCCGTTAGGGATTCCCTGAGCCACCTTGAATAGGTACTTTAACAACTTGGCGCTGCGAGCATGTTTCCAACAAGGTATACATGTGAGTGAAACTGGAGAAGAAGAGCTTCATCTAAAGGTCAGACTCAAGACCAACGGCCCCACAAGGTAAGGTTATACCTTGGTTGCTCTCTGCCTGCATTTTTGTGTTCCACTTCCCCCATTCCTCTCTCATATACCCTGACGGAACCCCAAATGAGATCATTTAAGTAGGCACAAAAATAGAGACCTTGCAAAGGTAAGAGACAACAGTAAGAATTTTGTGAAGGTATACAGTAGACAGAACAAATGTGGGTGTGACCCTAGATACGATAAAGGGCAAATGTCCCTTAACAGCGATAGTGAGTATGATTTCTAATTATAAGATACAATTAAGGGGAATATCGGGTGCAGCTGCCCATCAGAATAAGGACTGGCCTCTGGGAAGCACGCATGATTTAAATCTATTTATGAAAGTTGAACAAGAGTAATGGAACAAAAGGTTATGAAAGTAAAAAAGAAAGAAGCCATATCCATGTGGAAAAGTGTAGCGAAAGAAAAATGGGGAAAATCCATGCAGTCGTCATGAAGGCAAAACTGAATTAAAAGGGGTATCAGTCCATTAACTAAGGAAGGATTTGAATTAGATTGGCAGAACTAAAATGCAACTACGAAGCACATGATTTAGAAACAGAATTGGAGTTGGCGAGAGAAAGACTAGCAAAAAATAAAGAAGGCAGAGAACCACAACTTAATCTGAAATTTTACGGGTCCCAAAGAAAACGGAAACCAGTAAATCACAATCAGACTGCAGCTGCAGCTGCATGGGACCAGGCAGAGAATGAAGACAACTCCTTATACCTCACCTATCCAAAGACCCATTATTAGAGGATAATGATTCTCCTGCAAGTGAGGAACTTGAATTGGATTCGGAGGAGGAGATCTTTTGTTACGCCTCCCTCCCGTTAACTGACATCTTCTGGTTCCCCAACAGGGACTTCCTCGAAACCCACCCGTAGTACGATCAAAGCGAACATGCGCTATGAAACGAAAGCACCTGAACTCCCCTTCCTATTCTTTGGATGAACATGCCAAGGCCCATACTCTTTATTTCCTAATTTGTCTTTCCTGTCCAGAATAATGAGAATTTGGATGATCGAAGTTACCCTCATCCCATTGCCACCTGCACCAGGAATCAACTAAGATTAAGGCATGAAAGGAACCCTGAGAGGGCACCTTTGAGTGCTACAGCCCCACCACAAATGAGTCCTGAAGACATTAATGAATTACAATCAAAGTTTAGGGACCTTACTGTTAGTCCTCGCACTTACCCTGATATGAAATGGCCAAAGGGAAATTTCCCAAATAGAAGAGTCCCGAACCCACTTGCCCAGCATCATGGACGAAATCCATTTGTTAATCTTTATCAACCTTGGAAGCCTCATGAACTCTCTAGCATAATCAACAAGGCTCCAGACTCTGGAAAGAATCCCGAAGGATTCACTAATTAGGACTAGGACCATGTACAAAGCAGCCTCCTAAGACTTACTTAACCTCTTAGAATGTGCTCCTTCCCCTGAAAAATGGACTAAGTTCTTAGAACTTTTACAATGTATAATCATACCCAACTCGTGTTTATGCATCTCAGTGAACCTAATAGGTCAGATTGGATTACTACCTGCCTCTGTCAAGCAGTGCACCGTGTAATCAACATGAGTAAGGTTCTCACATGTAAACCTTGCTCAAGCGAAGGACCTGAGGATTTCCTTGTCCGCTTTAAGGACTACTATGGTGCTTACTCTGGTGATGCTCAGTACCCACAAGGACACTTGCCCCAATTTAATGCCTTATGTATGACTGTCCTTCCTGACCAGGGACAGAAAGCTATTATGACCCAAAATATGCACTGGCAAGATGCCGATGTTGAACAGTTCAGCTGGGAACTAAAGGACCCTGACCGCAAGGCTTCAGTAGTTAAGGTCAAGACCGAATTTGCTCAAACTGCAGTAGCTAGACCTAAAACAGAACTCCAAATAGACCTTCCCATCGCAAGGCCAGCTGGGCTATCGAATGGAACCATCATACTGTCATCCAGTATGGCAAGACAATAGGATTGGTACCGTATATCAACAATATCCCAGTGGACCTTGGGGTCCTTTTATGTACCCTCCCCAACAGTTCATGATGCCCCTTACTTCCTATACATCCTCCCACTATTCCTCTCTGCCTCTCCCACCCCTAGAGTCCCCAAACAACCAGACATTTGCTTCAACTGTAATCAACCAGGACATTGGTCCAAGAACTGCCCTTTCCCAAGGCAGCCCTCTGTTGATCATCGGAATGGAAGAAGCCAGCAACCTTCTGATCCCTCTCCCCAGGGACCCCAGCACAGAATTTTACTGCACAGAATCCTTTCCGACCATGACTCACTGAAATAGATCATCATCCTCCCTTGAATCTTCCTGTGGTTACTGCTAGCCCTGCGGATGTATCTATGCTAACACATAATGTTCATGGTCATGATATTGAATTCATGGATGACATTGGAGCCACTATTTCATCGCTTCCCACTAATCTTGTAAATGCCTTCGGCTTTCAAATCTCAGATGCTGTTGAAGCCCTACAAGGTTTTGGTGGTTCCTCTAACTGTTATGCATACACTGTCTCTCTCAGAGTGGTGTGGAAAAATTGTATCTCGCTTTTTTTTTGCTTTGTTGTCACTGATAGGTTACATATCCCTCTATGCGCTAGAGATCTCCTCTGTCTTCTACATATTACTATTGAATGTCATGACAAAGGTATCCTAATTCAGGATCCACCTCATTTTGTTTAGTGTGTCAACACCAAACCAACGCCCCCTCAATGGTGGTCTCATGATTTGGATCCTCGCCCTTTTAATCCTACGTAATGTCCTGCATCCCCACACTTCTTTAGCTAATGACCCCCCTGGAACTGAGCACAGCTTTGAACAATACTTTGATCCCTTGCTGGGTACCACTCAACATGCTTGGGTGATTGGTGAAATCACTTCAGCTGCTGGCAGTGCCCTCCTCATGTCAGTTCCTCCTCATATTTGGAAAGCTGGCTCTCTTATTTTCCCTCATGTCACCACTCATGTGAACCCAGAACACAAAGGCAAAGAACTAGGCTTTGTTGCTAAGATTCTTTTTGATCAAACTGATCAAACCTCCCATAATATTCAGATGCTTGCTCAATGTTCGATCTTACTTTACGTTCAACTTTATTCAATTCACAGCAACCTTCATCATCATCATGCCCACCCCCACCTGCAGGACACCCTGAAGTCTGGGCAGCCTCTAAAATAGAAGTGGGCCTGGCTAGAATCCCACCCATCCCTATTCCACTCTTCCCTCTATACCCTAATACCCTCTGAAGCCAGAAGCTGAAGTTGGCATTCAACCTGTTATTCACTCTTTCTTATAGTAAGGTATCCTAGTCCCATGCCATTTTCCTGTCAATACACCCATTTTTCCAATTTCTAAAGCTGGACATCCTGAATGGCGACTTGTTCAAGATCTTTGTGAAGTAAAAAAAATCGTTGAGCCCCTTCACCCTCTCTTGCTAATCCTGCTACTACCCTCAGCCAAGTTCCAGCTAATGCCAAGACTTTTACTATTGTTGAACTCCAACATGCATTTATTTCATTATGTTGCATCCAGATAGCCAGTACATTTTTGCCTTCACTTTTAAGGGCTATCAATGTATGAGGACCCGTCCATCTCAAAGTTTTGTTCATTTGCCCACACTTTTTTCGGAGACCCTTCACAGCCAACTTGAATCACTTGAATTTCCTGGAAGCTCTAACCTAATTCAATACGTTGATGATCTCCTTCTTGCTAGCCCTGATGAACCTTCAAATCAAACTGCCTCCACTACCTTACTGAGCCATTTCCATCAATATGGCTGTGCTGTACACCCCAGTAAGGTTAAGACAAATGAGAAAGAAGTCAAATTCCTAGGTACTCTCATCTCTGAACCTGATCGACACTTGACACCTGAATATATTGATCCTATTCTTTGTATTGTTCCTCCAACCACTCCCAAACAGATAAGGTCATTTCTAGGTCTTGTCAATTATTGCTGACAATGGATTGCCAATTGTGCCCTTCTAATTCAGAAATTATTATCCCTTGTCCTCATCCATTGTCGCTCAACAGTATGATCTCACCCCAAACAACTACATGCCTTTACGGATCTTAAAACTATCCTCTCTTCAGCTCGACATTTGGTCGACCTTTGTATGGTCACCACTTCTACCTCTATGTTACCATCCGTGAAAACTGTGCTACAGCTTTTCTTGCCCAGGAACATGGCTCCCCATGGTGCCCTGTTGCCTATTATTCCACTAAACTTGACCCTGTTGCTCAAGGTATGCCTTTATGCTTCCAAATTCTCCCAGTCATCCATACCATGGTATTGGCTGCCTCTCATGTAACTTTACATTAAACTGTGGAAGTCTGTACCTCCCATTCTGCAGTGTCTTTGCTTACCTCTAAATGTACTCAGCATCTCAGTGTGGTCTGTCTTAGTCGCCAAGAGGTTTCATTGCTTTCAGGATCTGATTTCTCTTTAAAATACTGTTCCAATGTTAACCCTGCCTCATTCTTGCAGGACAAACCTCTTGAACTGCCCGATGACAGTGTTGTTATAAATGACCTTGTTACTAGGCCATGTCCTGATCTTACAGATCAGGCTCTTGTTAACCCAGATTTTACACTTTTTGTTGATGGCTTTTCTTCTATCTCTCCAGAGGGTTAACTCATGTCAGGATATGCGATTGTCACTTTGTCTCAAATGATAGAAGCTTATTCCGTCGATCCACCCTGTTTTACCCAATGAGCCAAGCTCATTGCTCTTACCCATGCCTGCATACTTGCTGAAGGGAAGTCAGCTAAAATTGACACTGACTCCTGCTATGCCTACAGATGTGCCCATGATTTTGGTCAACTCTGGCAATAGCGCGGCTTTCTTATCTCATCAGGAACTCTATCCTCAACGCTGCTTACGTTACTAACCTCCCCCACGCTATTCAACTTCCCTCTCAATTGGCAATTACTAAATGTTCCACTCACTCCTCCAATACTTCTGATGTCACTAAAGGCAACCATGCCGCTGATGTGGCCCCTAAGAAGGCAGCTTTTGAACAAAGAGGTATGGTCACTCAAATGACCAACAGGAAACCAAAGGAAAATCCTCCTTTTTCCTCTTCTGATACCCCAACTATGCTGACCAAGCGTAAATACGGACCCATCAAGGGACGCCTCTGATGAGGAATAACAAAGCTGGATGAACCATGGTTGTTATGTAAATAGTTACAATAAGCTTTGGGTTATGCTGGTAGGACAGATGTGCCTGCCGGATTCGCTTTTACCTATTCTAATTGATAATGTTCATGCACATACGCATGTAGGTAAGGAGGCAATGGTGGACAGAGGAAAAAAGAAGAAAGAGCTTCAACATTTAAAGACATCAACCCTGGTGACTACGTACTATTGAAAGACTTTAATCGAGAAAAATTGGGCCCTTACTGGAAAGGTCCTTATCAAGTTCTTCTGACAACTGAAACTGCAGTAAAACTATAAGGACATTCAACATGGGTCTACAAAGGATACTTCAAGCTTGTATTGCCCTCACAATTCCAGTGTTAGCACAAGTGCAATCATCCGATGAAAACCCAACCCAAGTACATGCGCCTAGATATAATCCGCCCATTGTAATATCTCCAACAGACTAAATCTGACTGTATGAACGGAATTTGTGTCAATGCCACTGAAATGAAATAGAGAAGTGAGTCAGGTGGTGTGCACATTTAATTTTATCAATCTAAATGATACTTTGGAGGATGCCATATGCCGAAACAATGAAACCTTTAGATACCCATCGATGACAATTCCCCCTACACCGATGACTATATCATCACTTACCACCATCACTATCACCGAGATCGTTACTACCACTCATGACAAGACAACTATGATGACCACAAAACAGCAGAAATTAAAAACACTAACTCTGCTAACCACTACCCATTTTGCTACCCCTGTTGCGATTCTGAATACTACCCTTGATACCATGCAAACACTGATGTGTCCCACTTGTCACCCCAATGCCACTTGCAGAAACAAAACCAACCATTTAGGTGTAGGATGAAATCATGGCTACACTGGCAATGGCACTGGTGCTTCGGGGTACTCCAATGACAATGAATTATTTTCTCCACTGTTCCCCCTGAAAATAGGATTTGTCAGCTCCATGAAACTTGCATCAATACTGTTGGAAACTATGAATGTGGCTGCCCAGCTGAAACTCATTTAAGCTATTCACATTGCACATCCAAACATCACTTTCGACATTATTGTCACCCTCACAACACATCGATGCCCAGTTGTCATGAGATGGCATGATTCCATAACCTTGTCCACTCCATCAGCTGAAAACTGTTACTTTGAAATGTTTGTCTGTTCCCCTCCCAAAATGAACTGTATGAATTGCAGTATTGAACACATAGTACCGAAATCACAGAATCCGAAGGCATCTATTGCCCTGAGACCAGCAACCTATACCTTCTCGATGGAACCTTCTCATATCCGACCTACCGCTACTGGCAGAAATGCCTTTATGGAGTTTCTGCAATCAGTAACTACTGTAGTTAACAAAACAGGATGGAAAGGTGAAGAAAGACCAAAAATACTATGCGCCCCTAATCCCCCTTCTGTTACCAATGGGGTTTCTTTATTCAAGCTAAACACCCTGATCCATGTGTTGTCTGCTCACTCTTCCATCATTCTGATGTAGAATGTATGACTAAGTCTCACCCACTATGCAACCCCTCACCTGCGATGACAAAATCCATTCAGTAGAAGAAGCGCATTGCTGTGTGACGTACACTAACAAACCTAAAGGATTCAACATTAACATTGTTCCACTATTAGAATGGTGCATTGAAAGAACTCCCAGTACCCACGATATGGGGCAAGTGAAGCAAGTATTGTATAAAAATGTTATAAAAGCCACCAGTTGTACTCCTACTGTTATTCCAGTAATGCATTTGGATAACTGAATGTTTGATAACACCCACTGTTTACAAGATTCAGTCCTTGCTCTGAGTGGACTCGCCATTCACTCACAGAAGTGCACCCTTGGAAGTCCATTTAGCCTTCATTGGCTATGCGAAAACAAGGTCTATCCATACTTACCCAATGACTGATATGGTCATTGTACTTTAGTGCACACCTTACCATTTTTTACCCTCCACCATTAAATACCTAAGGTCAATGACTGATGGAAAGCCCACCAATTTGTGAATCACGACAGAACAAACATTAGAGGAAAAACAAAGCTAGACTTCCATCAACAAACACTGGTGGTTTAGGTTAATGGGAGGCCTTATTTCTGGCTGGGATGTTGAGATCAGATAAGTGATCTTGCATACAATGTCAAAAAACTTGCCCACTTGGTAATACTAATGAATAAAGAACTACAGGAGACCCAGATGATAACACTTCATAATCAATTTGTGCTAGATTCCCTCCTTGCTAAAGAAGGAAGTGCTTGTTCTGTCATTGGCCCACAATGTTGCACCTACATAGACGACTTCTCTAAAGACATTGTATATGACACAGATGTCATCAACAAAGTGGGTCAAGGCACAGGGAAGATACCTGCCTTACCATCATCTGACTCATGTGGGTGGACTCCTACCTGCTGGCTATGATCACTGTGCAGATGGTTTGTGTGGGATGTGCTGATAATCTTTAGTTTCATGCTAGGAATATACAATGTTGTCTGCTTATACATGAAGTGGACCATGCATTGCTTCTTGCCTAAGCCAAAGAAGAATTCTTGTTAGTCGACCTTTGTTCACTCCTGTACCTCCATGTACGAATGTTTATGCCAAAATCAGGTATCTTTCCGACTCTGCTCCTCCAGACGGTGACTCGCCAGAAGAGGTGCTCGACTTGTTGAATATACAAATGGACTGAATGGATTAATTGTACTTGTATATGCTGAATTGTTATCATGAAATGATAACAGGAGGGAATGAGAAAGTTGGTAGCCTTACACATCTGCTACAGGATATGAGGGAAAGTGCTTGATCACATTTGGGGGGGGAAGGGGTGGGGATGGAGGGAGGGCCTATTTGTTCAGAAGCATTACGGATATCTGTTCATAGTGTCAATGGATTAGTGGAAATAAGGTGATAACATTTGTTCACTTGTGGAATGTGTGGAAGTGGCCCATATTTCACATTGGATGTTGGATAACTGGATTTCTGGTTTATATTGAAGACTCTTAACAAAACTCATACTCAAAAGGAAAAGAACTTGTAATTTATTAAGCTGAGTGGAATATGCACATAATAGAGCATTCATTATCAGAGCATTCCCAGGCACTGAAGCAGTCCATACTCACATACTGCAAGCACTTGAGAGACTTCCAGAGTTGGGTACATATATGGCTGGTAAGAGAGGTTTCAAAGGAGACAAAAATCATGATTAGATTCCCTACGGTGTAGAAACAGGCCCTTCGGCCCAACAAATCCGCACTGACCCTCCAAAGAGTAACCCACCCAGACCCATTTCCCTCTGACTAACACACTTAACCTATGGGCAATTTAGAATGGCCAATTCACCTAACCTACGCATCTTTGGGCTGTGGGAGAAACCGGAGCACACCCACGCAGACTGTGCAAACTCCGCAACAATCACCTGAGGCTGGAATCAAACCTGGGACCCTGGTACTGTGAGGTAGCAGTGCTAACCATTGTGCCATCATATCAAAGGCAGTCAGACAGTCACTCATCACTGCAATTCAGCTCCTGTATCCATGCTTGGAGCAGTTCATGTTCAGCGATCGGTAAATGGCAGATACATTTTAATTTGAATCAAGATATTATCATCTCTCTGCTAACATTAACAAAGTTCCCAGGTCTCTGAGCACTTGGTTGGATGTCCTATGGCTGACTGAACTGGTCTGTCAGATGTACGTGTGAAACTGGTGTGTGAAACTACTGTATGAAACTACTGTATCTCCCTGAGGTAGTTTTCCACTATCTGACTAAGCTTAATTTGTGAAATAGTTTTATTTGATACAAAATGTGTGTTTCGACCAGCTCATTCACTCCATCTCAGGCTAGTTGAGATGAGAATCCCAAAGAAGGAAAGGTATTAAATCAGGAGATGCCTTTGGGATGTGAGTATGAGATTTTACCTTATACCAATTTTATCTTAAATGTAATCGCTGAGGCATTGTTGCACAGTTCTGACCACTGGTATCAAGGTCATTTCAATGTCATCACATAAAAATTCACAATATAAATCAATCCTGTGTGTAGGATTGTGTACAATCCTGCAGCTCTTGCTGCCTTAGAGAAGCTGACTTATCGTTCTGAAATTATTATCTGAAATCCTTCATGTATAATCATTTGCAGAGGCTTTCATAGCAGGATAAGAAAAGTGGTATGACTAAGGCATGAGATTAAATTTATTAATCCCTTTTCAAATTTTCACTTCACCCAATCACATGCAATTGTTCCATTATTGAGTATCACCAAGGCTCAGGGTCAAAAGGTACTGGGTTCACATCCAGTTCGAGAGAATTGACCCAAGATCTGGTTATGCACTCCAATGTAGCCCTGAGGAAGTACAGTCTTTCAAATGAGACATTAAGCCAAAGCAACGTTCATCCTCTCAGGTAAGTGGCTCCGTGGATCTATTTGGTAAAGAGTTCTTGCCACTGTTCTTCCCAATATTTATGCCTCAACCAAGAAAACTGAAAACATATAGCATTCTCTGAAACATACACTTATTACTGTTTTTAGGAGCTTGATGTCTCAAATTGGCAACATCTAATTAATTTGAAGTGCACTTCCAAAATATTTCACTTGGTATAAAGACTTTTGAGACAACTTAATGTTGTTAAAGATTTTCTACCTCCCTTGGTCCTGTGATTTCAATGGTTTCAGCACTTGTAATATTTAAGCAATTGACTAAAATGAATTTGACTTAAGTAGACCGTGGGTGAATAGTTACAGACCCAAGCCAGCCAACAACCTGTTGATTTATTCTGTGAGCTACATTTCATTGACATTAGATGGCTGGGCTGTAATATAGTCCTCATTCAAATCCTCTTCAAAGTACTCACTTGGGATGGATGGTTGCTCTTGCCTTCTTTCCTATCCAGTCCCAGCCATAAAATCACTGGCAATCATTTATTTTCCTTCTCATGCACTGTAATCTAACTTAATTTAGATTTGACTAAATTTGATGTTGAATACATTAATTAAGTAGATCCTTAGAATGTCTTGAGGATGGCAGGTGATGTGTCAAAGCTAACGCTGATGGGAGTTGCTGGAAATAGTTTGACCCAGAGCAAAATCATCTGTAGTTAAGTGTTTGAAGTTTGAGCAGTTTCAGCTCAGACTTTACGAGCTGAAGGCTGAACTGCACAAACCATAATACATCAGGGAAAGGGGAACTTAACTGGATTCTTTGTGCCAAGAGGTGTGTTTTGGTTTGTGTTCAGTGACACAAGAGTGTGACTGTGGGTAAAGCAGGCAAGGGGTCCAAGCGGACAGGTTTTGCAGCCTTTGTAGTTGTCCAACTGCTTTCAAGTTAATTCAACTTGTCTAAATGTGAATGAGGGCTGCAGGGAGAATGAGCTAACTGATGTTGGTAATATGGTAAAGGACCTCTGCAAAAGGGGTGATTAAGAAGGAATGTAGTTGTAGTAAGGGACAGTACAGTGAGCGGGATCATTCTTTGCAGCAAAGAGCATGCATCCAGCCAATTGTGTTGCTTGTCCAATGGCGGGATTCAACACATCTGCTCAGGGCTGGAGGAGAACATAGGACATCTTAATCTACATTTTGACTGAGAAAGTCAAAGAAAAGATAGCATAGGTAAGCAGTTCATTGGATGTTTACAGGATCGTTTATTAGAACAGCACATTCTGAAGCCAACCAGCGTGCAAGCTGTACAAATCTGTGAAATGAAATGAAATAAAATAGGATTAATTAGTGATCCAATCATGAAGTTGTTCCTGGGTAGTGACCATAATAAGACAGAATTTTGCATTATTTTGAGGGAGAGAAAAGTGGGTCTGAGGCTATTATTTCAGTTAAAAGCAGTTATGAGTATACAGAAGCAGATCTGGCGAAAGTGAATTGGCAAATTAGGTTAAAGGATAGGTCAATAGAGATGTCATGGCAGAGATTTAAGGGGATACTTTAGAATACTCAGGATAGATTCATTACAACAAGTCAGTCAAATTGCAAGGGATGGAACCAGCATCCACAGTTAGCTAGAAATATTAAAGATGACATCAAACTTAAAAATAATTCTGCAAAGACAGGTGCAGGTCAGAAGATTGAGCCTAATATAAAAGAAAATTAAAGAATAACCAAAAACTTAATAAAGATGGAGAATTAGAGTACATGAGAAAGCTAGCCAGAAATATGAAAACAATAATAAGAGTTTCTAATAATATGTAAAGGAAAAGAGAGTTAGCAAAGTGAATGTTGATTGCATAGAACATCAGATTGGAGAATTAATAATGGAAAATAAGGAAATGACAGATGAATTTAACAGTTTTTTTGCATCAGTCTTCACTGCAGAGGATATAAGTAATATCTAAAATAAATCTGGAAAAGGGAAGGATCGAGGAATTCAGGAAAGTCCAACCAACAGAGAAGTGGTACTGTCTGTACTGGGGTGGTATGGTGGCTTAGTGGTTAGCACTGCTGCCTCACAGTGCCAGGGATTTGGGTTTGATCCCAGCCTAGGGCGACTGTCTGTGTGGAGTTTGCATTTTCTCCTCTGGGTGCTCCAGTTTCCTCCCACAATCCGAAGACATGCAGGTTAGGTGAACTTTCCATGCTACATTGCTTATTATGTAGGTTATTGGTTAGGGGAATAGGTCAGGGTGGGCTACTCTTCAGAGGATTGGTGTTGATTTGTTGGTCCGAAGGGCCTGCTTTTACACTGAAGGAATTCTAATTCTAAATTGTTGGAGCTGGGAGCTAACAAATGCCCAGGTTCTGATGGACTTTATCTGAGGATCTTAAAAGAAATGACTGATGAGATAGTTGATGCATTGATCCATTTCTCCAAAACTCTCATTAGATGAGAAGATGCTGAAAGTAACTCCTTTATTCAAGATGGAAAGGAGACAGAAAGCAGGGAGCCAGTTAATTTACCATCTGTCATAAGGAAGATGTTAGAAACAGTAGTGTTGTGTTTTAAAATGATATCTTCAAACTAGACAATGAAGGACAAAGTCAGAAATTGCTGGAAAATCTCAGCAACTATGGCAGCACCTATGGAGAGATAGCAGAGTTAACCAATGATCTTTCTTTTATATCTGGAAGTGTTATTACAGACTACCCAAAGACTTCCAATGGCTCTGCTTTACTTTTTCTTTTTTCCTCTTTTCTATAGCCACATCTGCTATCACACGCAACCGAACAACTTGTCCACTGCCAACTCACTGTGATATTGTGTCTGTCTTTTTTAAAAGAAAACTAACCTAATTTTTTTTCTCATCAACCTGTTCAGAGATGTTATTACACACCTTTGGAACAGATGGGACTTGAACCCAAATCACTTGATCTGGGGGAAGGGATGCTATCACTGAGCTACAAGAGCCCTCTGTATCTGCTTTATAAAGGGTTCAGATGATGATTTCCAGCTGAGCAGGCCACCCCATGGTTACCAAGGGAACCCCTACACTCAATGATAGAGATTAACTATGCTTCAATTATACAGGGAAGTGGTGAGACCACATCTATGCACAGTATTAGAGAACTCATTTCAGGAAGAATGTAAATGCATTGGAGACTGTTCAGGGAAGATTTACTGGACAAGTACTTGAATGGGTAGGTTGTCTTATGAGAGAAAGTTTGCCTCTGTTAGAGGTTAGAAGAGTAAGAGGTGACTTGATTGAAACATATGAGATCCTGATGAAGAGCTTGGCACGTAGATTTGGGGGGGGTTGTTTCCTCTTATGGGAGAATGTAGAACCAGGTTCATTCTTTAAAAATCAGGAGTTGCCCATTTAAAACAGAAATGAGACGATTCTTTTTGGAAGTTCATGCACCTTTGGAACTCTCTTCCTGAAAAGATGGTGGATAAAGAACTCTTGGCTATAATTAAAGCAGAGGCTGATAGATATTTTAAAGCAAACATAGGAAATGTTATCATGAGCAGGTGGGAATACATGTTTAAGATTGGATTCAGATCAGCCATGTTTAAACAATGTTGTACAATATAATATTTTCTCAGGATGTACAAGTGTGAGGCATTCACATAAATTTGAATTAAACACTAGAATTAAGCAAGTATCATGGTTTTCATACATCACTGTGCCCCACCCTGAAATATTAAGAACATTCAATAATGGATTCATGCAGCAATTCCAAATCACATGATTTTCTAAAGTTGCATAATTGAGGTTTTTGCTGATTATAAAATTGTTATGATAGAAGCGGTGAATTCTCTTGTATTCTATCATCCACTTTTTGACTCTGATCTCCAGCATCTGCAGTCCTCACTTTCTCCACAGGAAAGTAAGATGTTGAGTGGGTGATTAGTAGAATCAGATGTGCAAGAAGAGTAGCTGTAGAGGTGATTCCAGGATGATATGTTATGCCCTAGTGCTCAGGTTAAGGATGTTACTTTTGCCACTGCAGGACATTATTCTGGGAAGAGTGAAAAACTTAGCCAACAGAGTTAGGAAGGGAAATCTGGTACACCAGATGGAATTTAGAAGGCTAGGTACCACACCCACCAACATCCATTCCCTCCACCACCACTGTTCTGTAGCAGCAGTGTGTATTTACAAGATGCACTGCAGAAATTCACCCTTTGTCAGCACCTTCCATGCCCATAAAAGACTTCCATCTGGAAGGACAAAGGCAGCAGATACATGGGGAATCCACCCTTACCTTCCTGACTTGGAAATATTTTGCTGTTCCTTGACTGTTACTGGGTCAAAATCCTGGAATTCTCTCCCTATGGGTCTACCTACAGCACACGGACTCTAGTGGTTCAAGATGGCAGCTCACCACCACCTTTTCATCTAGGGATGGACAATAAAGTCTGGCCAGCCAGCAAATGCACACATCCCACAAGAGAATTTTAAAAGAGGCAGAAAATTAGAAAATAGGATTTCCAAAGTAGTAATCTCTGGACAAACTGCCTATATCACAAGCGAGTTGGAGTTGAATTGGAATGAGAGAAATTGAGACATTCTAAACCCTGGTTACAGTGTTTGTGAATATATGTGAATGCACAAAGCATAGTAGATAAGATTGATACATTACAGCTGCAAGTTGCTAATGGAGTTATGATTTTGTGGCTATAACAGAGACGTTGCTCAAGGAGGAGCAGGATTGAGTGATATATATATCTCAATGCATGGTGTTCTGCAAAGGAAGAAAAGAAGAGGTATGGCAGTATTGGTTAATAATAGCATTGCAATATTGGAGAAAAAAGAATGTCCCAAGGGTTCAAGGGTAGAATTAATTTGGCTAGAACTAAGGAGCAAAGACATTTTCAATTACTTTTCTTGATGTCGTCTTTATGCCAACAACTTGTAGTAAGGTTGTAGAGAATCAAATCTGCAAGGAAGTTATGGAGAATTGCAAACATTATAGAATAGTTAGAGTGGGAACTTTAATTATCGAAATGTAGACTTAGATGGTGGTCCTAGAAAGAGCAGAGTACGCAAGCGTTTCTAGATTGTATTCAGGATATATTCAGGGTGGCATGATGGCTCAGTAGTTAGCACTGTTGCCTCATAGCACCAGGGACCCAGGTTTGAATCACACCTTGGGTGATTGTCTGTGTGGAGTATGCACATTCTTCCCATGTGTATGTGGGTTTCCTCTTGTTGCTCCAGTTTCCTCCCACAGTCCAAAGTTAGGTAAATTGGTCTGTAGTGTACAGGCAAGGTTGGTTAGCTATGATAAATACGGGTGGGATGGGAGGTGAGATAATCTTCAGAGGGCACAGTGGCTTCCATCGACACTGCAGGGATTCTATGACTTGGACTGTCCCTTCACTCTATGACATATAATTTTCTTCAGCATCCACTCCAATGGCGAATGGGACACTGTTAGACCTAGTTCTTGGGAATGAGATGGACCAAGTAGATCAAATGTCATTGGGACAACATATGGGGGACAGTAGTCATTATATTGTAAGGCATAGCCTAATGATGGAAATGAACAATGAACAATCCAGAATAAGAATATTTAACAGGGGAGAGCTGACTTCAGTAGGTCTCATAGGCTGGATCCAAAGTTTGACAGGAAATAGTGTTAAATAATGGAGTACCTTTTAATTCTGTAGAATTTCAAAGACTGAAAGGTGATCTAATTGACACTTACAATTCTTACAAGGTGTAACACAGTGGATGTAGGTAGGTTGTTTCCATTAGCTGATGAGTCAGTAATCAAGTGACATTGTCTCAGAATTGTCTCCCTAATGGCATTGTGGGTCTGTCTACTGCATATAGACTGCAGCAGTTCAAGAAGGCAGCTCACCACCACCTTCTCAAAAGCAACCAGAGATGGGCATGAAATGCTGGCCAGCCAGCGATGCCCACATCCCATGAGATTGGGTAGGCCATTTAAATTGAGATGAGAAGGAATATTTTCATTGAGAAAGCAATGGGTCTTTGGCACTGTCCACCCCAGAGGGCTAAGGAAGTTCAATCATTGTGCATGCTCAAGACAGAAATCAATAGGTTGCTAGAGAAAAATGACACCAAGGGATTTGAGATACTTTGAGAAAGCGACATTGAGGTAGGTGATGAGCCATGACCTAACTGAATGGCAGAGGTGGCTTGACAGACAGAATGGTCTACCCTTGCTCTTATGTTCTTTCCTTCCTTGTCTAAGTGGATGAATCTTATTATGAATCTTCAACTAGTACATTTTCATCTTTCAATCACTGACTTACAATGTCTCTGTATTTAATATTAATAGACAAATAATCTGCAAGTTTCTGTACACTATTTAGTTGTCTTTTTGTTCTTACAAATAAATAAACTTATTATCTGATTTACAACACAATAGTAAATTTAACTTTTATTCTGTTAAATTATTTTCCTGGTCAAAAATGACATTAACTTATCAAACTAAAGGCCACATATATGCCAGTCCATTGCTAGTCAATTAACATTTCTCCTCCTTATCAATTTTTCTGGAAGAGATGGCTGAGTAACAAGTAATTTGTGGAAAGTGGTAAGCATATTTGGGCAAGTTATCTGAATTCAGCACTGATCTAAAACCTTTTTCTCAGCAAAATGAGTTTTAAAACTTGTATTTATGTTTTAGTTGATAAGTTACGGTGGTCCAGAGGTTATGGCATTGGAAACAGACTTGTCTTCATGAATTTAAATTCAGTTGATTCATTAATGTCTAATTGGGACAAAAATATTATTCCTAATAAATGCACAGGCCATCATGTGACTCCAGTTCTACATCAGATGACAAACTATTGGAAGAGCTCTTATGGCACAGTGCCTATATCTGAAACAGGGGACTTGGGTTCAAGTCCTACAATGACCAGTGGTGTGGGGATTTGGTCGATATGGACTAGTTGGACCGAAGGGTCTGTTTCCATACTGTATGACTCTATGACAATTACTCTATAACATGCTGATTAAAAATATATACCCTCTAATGATCTCTGAAGCTGTCCATTCAGATGTGAAACATCCACTTCAAAACACAGTTAGCAAAGATCCAGGTGTCTGATCAGATCAAGATAGGATTCATGACATTCCAGCATTTTTGACTCTGCATCGTTCTAACCCAACTATTTGTATCAAAGTTGTGTCAATGGTGCTATAAATCAGTCAAGCAACAGCCCGGCAGATTCCTGCTTAAAGAATCAGAAGTCAGCCTTGCATTCCCATTCCTAAGTATGTCCTGTCCCACCAGCATGTGCATTGGTATATATTCAACTAAAAGCAAAGTGCTGTGAATGCTGGAGATCTGAAACAAAAATAGTAAATGCTGGAGAAGCTCAGCAAGCCTTGCAGAATTTGTGGAGAGAGAAACAAAGTTAATGTTTTAAGGTCAATCTGACGTTTTTTTTCAGAACTGAAGATGACAACCTACTACACAATTGGAATGACCAGGCTCTGTAAATCCTTAAAATTGATTTAGCATTGAACATCAGGGCTACAGGTTAGAGACAATTGAGGAATTCTTTCCCTCCCCCTTTTAATAGGAATTTCCTATGTAAACTGATCCTGAACACTACTATTGAAGGTAGGTGTCTCTAGGTGGTGCTGTCGCTCCACAATACAATGGATTATTATCTCCACTGCAGTACCATGAGCAATGGCACAGAAGGTGTTCTAGCAATTAAAACAAAGCCAAAGTGGAATAAATGGAAGACAATCATGAACAGCAAATAGTGGCTGATTATTACTAATGCCACTGGATTATGAATCGAGACACCTCTTATATCCATTTAGAGGCAGCAATGGTATAGAATTATAGCCACTGGTCTATTAATCCAGAGACCCAGGAAATGTTCCAGGGTACTGGGTTTGAATCCTATCATGGCAGATGGTGGAATTTGAATTCAATAAAGATCTGAAATTTAAAATCTGGTGATGACAATGCAACCATTTTTGATATTTGTAAAAATCTACCTAGCTCACGAATGTGCTTTAGGGAAGGAAATGTGGCATCTATACCTGGCTTGGCCTACAAGCGACTCCAGATCCACAGTAATGGGGATAATTCTTAATTGCTCTTTGAAATCGCCTAGCAATCTACTCACTTGTATCAACTGCTAGGAAATCTCAGAACAGGAATGAAACCAGACGGATTACCTTTGCATCGACTAAGGTTCCGGATATGATAATGGCACACGCAGCCCTGTTGACCTTGTAAAGTTCTCCTTACTAACATATTCCCAAAATTGGCAGAGTTGACCATAGTCTAGTCAAGCCTGATGTAGTCATACTCATGGAATCATACCTTGCAGATAATGTCTCACCATTATCACCATCCCTGGATATTTCCTGGACTCTGGGTAGAGTGGACAAAGCAGAGGTGGAGACACAGTGGCAAGTAGTCGGGAGGGATTTGCTGTGGGAATCCTTGACATTGATTTCAAATATCATGACACCATATCATGACATCTGGTCAAACATGGACAAGGATACTTCCTGCTCATTACCATGTACTGTCTTCCCTCGGCTGATGAGTAAATACAACTTTATGATGAACAGCACTTGGAGGAAACATTGAGGGTGGCACAGACAAGGAATATACTCTAGATGGGACTTTCAAAGTCCACCACCAAGAATAACTTGGCAATGCCATGACTGATTAAACTGGCCAAGTAGTAAAGGACATTGCTGCTAGACTGGATCTATGGCAAGTGGTGGGGGAACAAACAAGAGGGAAAGCCAAATTTCACCTTATCCTCAAGCAGCTACACAAAATATTCTCATCCTCAATGGTTGAGGAGACAAGCGCATCAGTGCAAAAGATTAGTATTCATAGCATCCTCAGCCAGGAATCCTGAGTGGGTGATCCATCTCAACCTCTTCCAGAGGTCCCCATATCACAGATGCCAGTCATCAGACAATTTGATTCATTCCACATGATATCCTTGAATTTTTGATTTCCTACTCTTTTCCTCTTATCAAATAATTGTATTTTGTTAGCTAGTTGTCCTTTTAATTCAGGAGTCTGAATTCATGCCCATTTATAGCTATATGAGTGGAATGCATTAATCAACATGTGGCACTTCATCTTTGATTTGACACTTGAATAGTAGTTAGTATACCAGTCCAAAATAACCACATGCTACTTCAGGTCTTTACGGTCAGCTATGTCACAAGACAATATGCAATTAGCCAGCCTGAAAGAATCAATTAAATGTTGGATGTAGACCAAGGTCATAATTACCTCATGCTTCAAGTCTTGTAGTATTTTTACTTAATTTATCATTTTTGTCAATTTTAGCTGCAAGTTGCCATCATTTGCAAAACAAATGAGAGAGTCAGAGAGTTAGAGAGTCAGAGTTCTCACAACGTGGCATGCAAGGCTATTTTTTCGAATCCCTTTTCCAGCACTTGGCCATGAGCCTGCATGCCAACTTGTTTCAAATGTTCATCTAAATACTTCTGACATGTCTTGAGGTTTCCACCTCTACTATCCTTTTAGGCAGTGAGTTCTAGATACCCACTACCCTCTGGGTGAGAGAATATTTTCTCAAATCCCTTCTGAACCTTCTGCACCTGAAAACTGTGCCAGGAGGAGAAAGGCTTCTCTTTTTCTAGCCTGCCTATGCCATCTCAGAACTTAACACACCTCAATAGATCACCTTCAATGTTTTGTGCTCTATTGGACAACCCCACCCAACTCGTCTGTCTTCGTAGTTGACTGGCTGAGGGTTGAGTAACTGAAGATAGATACCAGCTTTGTATGGTGATCCTTTTATAGCCAACTCTCATTATGATATTCAAGTTTTCTCATCAAGCAAGGTATAAATTAATATAAGCAATTAAATTCAATCAAATGTGTTTGACAGCCATCAGTACATGAGAACAGCAACTATGCATGAAACAATCTTCCTTTCTTTGAAATAATGCTTGTTTTCAAGACATTAATTCTGTTGATGTATTTCAAGACATCATGACATGATAAATGGCTTAATGAATGCAAGTATTTTTACGAATTTAAATCTGAAACCAGTTTTTAGATGTTCATCACCTCTTAAAGTATAGAACAAGCCAATCAACATGGATTGAACTATGGAAATTGATTAATACCTTTTTTTGTTTTTTATTAATAATTTAAGTTATTGCCTATTCCAAGTTTGTCAGGACCTACATCCATGAGAAATAAAGATCTGAATGTTTAAAATGTTTGGGTAAACATCCCTGGTAAACCTGCTCTGCACCCTTGCTAAAGCTTCTACATCTTTCCTATAATGAGGCAACCAGAACTGAACACAATATTCAAGTCTGACCAGGACTCTATAGAGCTGCAACATAATCTTGTGGCTCTTAACTCAATCCCCCTGCTAATGAAAGCTAACATACCATGCGCCTTCTTAACAACCCTATCAACTTGGGTGGCAACTTTAAGGGATATATCGACATGGATTCCAAGATCCCTCTGTTCCTCCATACTGCCAAGAATCCTGCCCTTTAACCCTGTATTCTGCATTCAAATTCAACCTTCCAAAGTGAATGAGTTCACACTTCTCCAGGTAGAACTCCATCCGCCACTTATCAGCCCAGTTCTGCATCCTGTCAATGTCTCGTTATAACCTACAACAGCCCTCCACATTATCCACAACACCACCAACGTTTGTCATCGGCAAACTTACCAACCCAGCCTTCCACTTCCTCATCTAAGTCATTTATAAAAATCACAAAGAGTAGAGATCCCAGAACAGATCCCTGCGGAACAACATTGGTCACTGAGCTCCAGGCTGAAAACTTTCCATCTACTACCACCCTCTGTCTTGTAGGGCCAACTAATTCTGTATCCAGACAGACAGGTTTCCCTGCATTCCATGTCTCCTTACTTTCTGAATGAGCCTACATAAGGAACCTTATCAAATGCCTTGCTAAAATCTATGTATACCACATCCACTGCTCTACCTTCATCAAAATGTTTTCTCACATCCTCAAAGAATTCAGTAAGGTTTGTGAGGAATGAGCTGTCCTTCACAAAGCCATGCTATCTCTAACCAAACTATGGTGTTCCAAGTAATCAAAAATCCTGTCTCTCAGAATCCTCTCCAATACTTTGCCCACCACAGATGTAAGACTGACTGATCTGTAATTCCCAGGATTATCCCTATTTCCTTTTTTGAATAAGGGAATAACACTTCCCACTCTCCAATCACCTGGTACTTCTCCAGTGGATAGTGAGGATGCGAAGATCATCTTCAAAGGCACAGCAATCTCTTCCCTCACGTCCTATAGTAATGTAGGTAATGTCCTGCCCGGCCCAGGGGCTTTATCTATCCTTATGTTTTTCAACATTTTCAGCACATCCTCCTTCCTAACATCAAGCTGTTCTAGCGTATCAGTCTGTTTCATGTTGTCCTCAGAAACATCAAGGTCCCTCTCAATAATGAATACTGAAGCAAAGTATTCACTAAGGACCTCCCCTATTTCCTCCGATTCCAGGTGCAAGGTCTCTCCACTATTCCTGATTGACCCTACCCTCACTCTGGCCATCTTCTTGTTACTCACATAACTGGAGAATGCCTTAGGGTTTTCCTTAATCCTACCTAGTAAAGCTTTATCATGCCCCCTTCTAGCTCTCCTAAGTCCATTCATTAGTTCCTTCCTTGCTACCTTGTAACCCTATAAAGCCCTGTCTGATCCTTGCCTCTTCAACCTTAAGTAAGCTTTTGTCTTCATCTTGACTCAATGGTTCCACATCCCTTGTCACCCAAGGTTCTTTCAACCTTCCTTGCCTCTGTGGGAGAGACCTGTCCAGTACTATCACCAGTTGCTTCCTAAACAACCTCCACATTTTTGTTGTACATTTCCCTGAGAACATATGTTCCCAATTTAGGCACCCCAGTTCCTAATAGCATTGTAATTCCCCCTCCTCCAATTAACTACTTTCCCATACCATTTGCTCCTATCCTTCTCCGTGAGTATAATAAAGGTCATGGAGTTGTGATCACTATCATTGAAGTGACCTCCCACCGAGAGATGTGACACCTAGCATGGTTCACTGCCAAGCACCAAACCAATATGGCCTCCCTTCTAATTGGCCTATCTACAGGCCCTTCCCGGACACACTTAACAAAAACTGCTCCATTCAAACAATTTGAATTAAATCGGTTCCAACCAATGTTAGGGAAGTTAAAGTTACTCATGACAACAACCCTGTTACATTTGCACATTTTCAAACTCTGCTTCCCAATTTGCTCCTCCTGTTGATATTGGGGGGGGGGGGGTACTATAGAAGCCCCCAATAAAGTGACTGCTCCTTTCCTGTTTCTGATTTTCACCCATACTGACTCTGTAGACAAACCCTCCTGGACGATCTCCCTTTCTGCAGCTCTGATTAACAATGCCACTTCTCCACCTCTTTTACCTTCTCCCTATTCCTTTTGAAACACCTAAACCCTGGAACATCCAACAGCCATTCCTGCTCCTGTGATATCCAAGTCTCCGTAATGGCCACAACATCATAGTTCCAAGTACAGATCTATGCTGTAAGTTCATCACCTTTATTCCTGATACTTCTTGCATTAAAATAGACACACTTCAACCCCTTACACTGACTGCAGCTTTTCCCTGTCAAGTGCCTATTCCTTCTCACCAACTCTCTGCACGCTGTATCTGGCTGTTCACCACTTACTCCATCATAAGATCTGTAGCTCAGGGTTCAACCCCTTGCTAGTCTAGTTTAAACCCTCCCAAAGAGCTGTAGCAAACCTCCCACCCAAGATATTGGTGCCCTTCCTGTTCAGGTGCAACTTATTGCCTCAAGGGCCACCCATATCTTTCTAAACAAAAAGGACACATTGTGTTTCTGCAACAAATTTGTAATTATCTATCTTTCTGTAAACAGTGCACACATAATATTCTTCAAACTTATGCCTTGTAAACTCTAAAAGCTTCCAGATCTTCGAAATCCAAGCTAAATTCAGTTTCTTCTTTATTGATCTTACAATGGGGTTGTTTGTTTCAAACTTAATTTCCTGGGATTCCACTTTTGCTTAATACTGTTCTGTTTCTTAATACTGAACTTGTTTCTTAACTCTTTTCAATGCAATTGCATTACAAATGTGTTTCTAATCTGACAATAATGTTTCTTGTCAAGAAGTAAAGGTATTATTTCACATGCAATTAAAACTTAACCGGGCAACATATTTGTGACTGGAAATGAAGGAGTTAAACTCAATGCTCAGTTCCACAGAAAGGAGTTTATAAAGTCATTTACTGCTTTGAAGCTTATTCCTTCAACTGACGCATGCCAACAGCTCAGTTAAAAAGCTTAGTTTGTGTTTGAAGATCGAAAAGGCTTTTTCATCAAAAAGATGTGTACAATGAAGAAACTACTGGCACCTTTGATCAGAAAGGGGTACATTTAACTTTTATGCTCAGTCAGCTTGGCACATGACTTTTATAGGATGTTTGAGTACTTCAGACTCATGTTTTACTAATTATACCTGAACAGCACCAACATGAGTGTTCTTGCTGTCAAGTGCCCATTTTGTTCAAAAGGCATGTTTAAGATTAGTAAAACATTTTCACGAATAAAAAAGACAATATATTTGCAAACTTATTGCCTTAAGGGCCATCCATACCTTTCTAAAAAAAGTATATTTCTGCAACAAATTTGATGCTTCTTTCAAGGTGTCAGTGGGTCTCTGTCCCAGCACCTCTCATAGGGAGTCTGACTTATCATGTTGATAAGGTACATTTCATTTCACCGATAATATGAAAATTGAAGGCTATAATCTAATGCTTTGTCTCAGATCAATTTAATCCATTCTGATAGTGGAGAGCTTTAGTAAAGCCCTCATAAACAAGTTTTTTATTTACAGGAAATCATTCTTAGATGAATATACCAACTGTCAGATGGCTCTGTGTAAAATACTTGACCGTAAGACAGTCAAGAACTTTCTGGATGGCTCCTTGTGTGTTTAAATCTCAATTTTCAACTCCACTTGAATAATGATGTCATTCTCAACCGCAGCCAAAGTATTCTCTGACTTAAACAGTAATACCTTACTTGATCCACGCAGACAGCTGTTGTAAAGCCACAAATCCACTTGCCTGGCACAATCAACATTATCATTCTTCTTTCAATAGACAGGCAGGTCATTTTTTTAGTGTTCTGCTTTATGGTTCTCTGGTTGATATGAGTAGAATATACAAGAATCTAAAAGTTTCCACATATATTCTGATACAAAGAAACTGGCCAAGGCAGTTAGTGGAGTTTGAGCAATATTTCATGGAAATGTGAGAGTTGATGAAAAAAAAATGATGGGCGGAATCTTCTAGCACTCTGATGACGGGGACTTTTGTGAGAATTCTGAGAGAATTACGTGAAAATTTAAGTCAGTACTTTCTTGACATTGGGAGCAAGTAACTGCATTTTCCGACATCAAGACAAGAGTTCTCACTAGGGAGCAGTGAGATGGCTGTTAATGGGGATCATTCCTCATTCTCACCAAATATCACCTAACTAAATCCAACTTCTTCTCATAGCATAGAACAGATAGAAACTAGACATGAAGGTTAGAGCAAGCAGTTGGCAACGCTAGTGCACTGACTACTTGTCTGGACCTCTATCGTGGATACCCAATGTAACCCTCTCAGGGTATGCTCCTGGGCATGTTGACGGACCTTGGCATCTGACACATGACAGCCTCTATGTGCCATTATAGCACATCTCCACTCCAGATGTAGTATACATTTGCACTTTAATACTTCACTTTGGAGAACATAAGAACTAGGAGCCGGATTAGGCCATCTGGCCTAACAAGCCTGCTGTGCCACTCAATAAGATCATGGTTGATCTTTTTGTGGACTCAACTGCACCAACCAGCCCGCTCACAATAATCCTTAGTTCCTTTACTGTTCACCAAACTGACTCTGGTCAGTCATTCACCAGAGCTGTCCATCAAAGATGGTCAAAGTCGAATAGGGAGCAGTCCATCCTGGGGCAGGGAGGAGACTATTAATGGAAAGTCAGGGCAGAAGGGAAGGGGTTTGTGTAGTGAGAGGGAAGAGGGGTGATTCAAGGTTGGGGAAGCGAGGCAGAGTCGAAGACTGTGGTGCTGCAAAAGCACAGACAGTCAGGGAGCATCTGAGGAGCAGGGGAATCAACATTTCGAGCATAAGCCCTTCGTCAGGCAGAAACCTGGGTTGTGGAGGTGTCAAGGATATTGCTGGTCATAGAGTCATACAGATGTCCAGCACAGAAACAGACCATTCAGTCCAGCCCTTCCATGCTGACCAGATATCCCAACCCAATCAAGTCTCACCTGCCAGCACCCGGCCCATATCCCTCCAAACCCTTCCTATTCATATACCCATCCAAATGCTTTTTTAATGTTGCAATTATACTAGCCTCCACCACTTCCTCTGGCAGCTCATTCCATACACCTACCACCCTCTGTGTGAAAAAGTCGCTCCTTAGGTCTCTTTTATATCTTTCCCCTCTCACCCTAAACCTATGCCCTCTAGTTCTGGACTCTCTGACCCCAGGGAAAAGACTTTGTCTATTTATCCTATCCATGCTCCTCATAATTTTGTAAACCTCTATAAGGTCACACCTCGGCCTCCAATGCTCCAGGGAAAACAGCCCCAGCCTGTTCAGCCTCTCCCTGTAGCTCAAATCCTCCAACCCTGGCAACATCTTTTCTGAATCCTTTCAAGTTTCATAATATCTTTCCGATAGGAAGGAGACCAGAATTGCATGCAATATTCCAATAGTGGCCTAACCAATGTCCTGTACAGCTGCAACATGACCTCCCAACTCCTGTACTCAATTCTCTGACCGATAAAGGAAAGCATACCAAACACCTTCTTCACTATCCTATCTTCCTGCGACTCCACTTTTAAGGAGCTATGACCCTGCACTCCAAGGTATCTTTGTTCAGCGACACTCCCTAGAACCTTACCATTAAGTGTATAAGTTCTGCTGAGTATTGCTTTCCCAAAATGCAGTATCTCTCATTTATCTGAAATAAACTCCATCTGCCACTTCTCAGCCCATTGGCCCATCTGATCAAGATCCTGTTGTAATCTGAAGTAACGCGTTTTGCTGACCACTACAATTTTGGTGTCATCTGCAAACTTACTAACTATACCTCTTATGATCACATCCAAATCATTTATATAAATGACAAAAAGTAGAGGACCCAGAACTGATCCTTGTGGCACTCCACTGATCACAGGTCTCCAATCTGAAAAACAACCCTCCACCACCACCCTCTGTCTTCTACCTTTGAGCCAGTTATGTATCCAAATAGCTCGTTCTCCATGTATTCCGTGAGATGTAATTTTGCTAAACAGTCTCCCATGGGGAACCTTGTTGAACGCCTTACTGAAGTCCATATAGATCACATCTACTGCTCTGCCCTCATCAATCCTCTGTTACTTCTTAAAAAACTCAATCAAGTTTGTGAGACATGATTTCCCATGCACAAAACCATGTTGACTATCCCTAATCAGTCCTTGCCTTTCATAATACATGTACATCCTGTCCCTCAGGATTCCCTCCAACAACTTGCCCACCACCGAGTTCAGTTCCTACAGAGTTCACTGTCTTGTCCTTACCACTCTTCTTAAACAGAGACACCACGTTAGCCAACCTCCAGTCTTCCGGCACCTCACCTGTCATTAGTAATGATACAATTATCTCAGCAAGAGGCCCAGCACTTCCCTCCCTTCCCACAGAGTTCTAGGGTACACCTGATCAGGTCCTGGGATTTATCCACCTTCATGTGTTTCAAGACATCCAACACTTCCCCCTCTGTAATATGGACATTTTTCAAGATGTCATCATCTATTTCCCTACACTCTATATCTTCCGTATCCTTTTCCACAGTAAATACTGATGCAAAATACTCGTTTAGTATCTACCCCATTTTCTGCGGCTCTACACAAAGGCTGCCTTGCTGATCTTTGAGGAGCCCTATTCTCTCCCTAGTTACCCTTTTGTCCTTAACGTATTTGTAAAAACCCTTTGGATTCTCCTTCACACTATTTGCCAAAGTTATCTCATGTCCCCTTCTTGTCCTCCTGATTTGCCTCTCACTTATACTCCTACTGCCTTTATACTCTTCTAAGGATCAACTCGATCTATCCTGTCTATACCTGACATATGCTTTCTTCTTTATCTAAACCAAACCCTCAATTACTTTAGTCATCCAGCATTCCTTATACCTATCAGCCTTTCCTTTCACCCCAACAGGAATATACTTTCTCTGGATTCTTGTTATCTCATTTCTGAAGGATTCCCATTTTCCAGCCATCCCTTTACCTGCGAATATTTGTGCCCAATCAGCTTTCGAAAGTTATTGCCTAATACCGTCGAAAGTGGCCTTTCTCCAATTTAGAACTTCAACTTTTAGATGTGGTCTATCCTTTTCCATCACAATTTTAAATCTAATAGAATTATGGTCAGTGCTCCCCCACTGACACCTCAGTCACCTGCCCTGTCTTATTTCCCAAGACCAGGTCAAGATTTGCACCTTCTATAGTAGGTACGTCCACATACTGAATCAGAAAATTTTCTTGTACACACTTAACAAATACCCTCCATCTAAACCCTTAATACTACAGCAATCCCAGTCTACGTTTGGAAAGTTAAAATCCCTCACCATACCCACCCAATTATAGCTGAGATCTTACAAATTTGTTTCTCAATTTCCCTCCGACTACTAGGGCGTCTATAATACAATCCCAATAAGGTTATCATCCCTTTCTTATTTCTCAGTTCCACCCAAATAACTTCCCTGGATGTATTTCAGAGAACATTCCTCCCTCAGTACAGCTGTAATGCTATCCCTAATCAAAAAGGCCACTCCCCCTCCTCTCTTGCCTCCCTTTCTATCCTTCCTGTAGCATTTGTATCCTGGAACATTAAGCTGCCAGTCCTGCCCATCCCTGAGCCATGTTTCTGTAATTGCTATGATATCCCAGTCCCATGTTCTTAACCATGCCCTGAGTTTATCTGCCTTCCCTGTTAGGTCCCTTGCATTGAAGTAAATGCAGTTTAATTTATTAGTCCTACCTTGTCCCTGCCTACCCTGGTTGATTGACTCGCTTCTGTCCTCAACTGTACCAGTCTCAGATTGATCTCTTTCCTCACTATCTCCCTGGGTCCCATCTCCCACCTTACTAGTTTAAACCATCCCCAGCAGCACTAGCAAATCTCTCTGTCTCCCCTTTCAATTTAGGTGCAATCTGTCCTTCTACCCCAAAAGAGATTCCAATGATCCAAAAATGTGAATCCTTCTCCCATACACCAGCTCCTCAGCCATGCATTCATCTATTCTGTCCTCCTATTCTTGCCCTCACTAGCTTGTAGCACTGGGAGTAACTGAATGGAAGAGCATGACTCATTCAGAGTCAATTATCACAACAGCAGTATCTCTGTCAGCCAGGGCTCCCTGGTTGGACCTGATTTACAGCCCAATTGGGGAACTCATATTCTATGAGGTCTACCTGACTGACCTCATTACAATCTGAAACAGTGGGGCTGAAACAGAGGGCGAGAAACAGAGGGGCTGAAACAGAGGGGCTGAAACTACAACCCTCCTCCTCTGACATACACCAGTCCTTTTTCCTTAGAGAGCCTCCGGAGATGTTTTAGCATCGAGTTGAGCTCCTCCGACTTGGCGTCAGACACGTGTAGTGGGTAATACACAGGAGCACCTTTTGGTAGAATTTCACTCTCTTCTTCCAGCGGCAAAGGCACCAAGGCAGCTATATCCATCATATCCATCGCTGGTTACATAGACTCGTCAACACTTGATGGAGAGGGTGCTGGCAGCTTTCCGGCTGTTCCAAGGAGTAGGGCACATTTTTCTCCGACACTCTTAGCGAATTCACAGTGTTCATAAGGTCCACATGCTTGTTCAGGATCATTATACAATACTGGTCCTGACCTTGTGTTGAACCATACCTCTTACCCATGTGCGACCACTTCCACCAAACTTTGTCACTCCCCACCACCATCAAACCATCTTTCTCGCTTGGCGGAGTCTTGCATCCAACATTGGTGTTCCTAATACTGTTTCACCATCCCCACCTTCCACCGGCAGAGCTAGGAAGATCAGACTTAACCTGGTGCAGAGTCTTTTACCCATTAGTAATTCTACTGGAGCTATCCATGTAGTTGTCTGAGGGGTGGTCCTCTGATTGAATTGGAACTGGAACAATTTGGTTTCTAGTGAGCTGTGGGCTGTTTCTTCAAGACAGCCTTCAAAGTTTTGACTACTCTTTCTGCCAGACAATTCAATGATGAGTAATATGGAACTGTCCTTATATGTTGAACCCCATTCAACTTTAGGAAACACCAAATTCCCTGTTGGCAAATAATGGCCTGTTATCTGTGACCAGCACTTCTGGGACTTTGTGTATCGAAACAGATACTTGCAGTTTTTCTATCATGTGTTTGATGAATGGACCCTATGCACCTCCAACCACTTTGAGTGGGCATCCACAATGACTAAGAAGATTGAACCTATGAAAGGACCTGTGTGGTCGATGTACAATCCAATCCAAAGCTTACCCAGCCATTCCCAACAATGTGGGGAAGCTGCTGGTAGTGTTTTTTGTCCTTGTTGGCACGCATGGCCACATTTGCATCCAGGCCACATGACATAATATCCTCGCTAGCATTTGCATTTTGGAGACCACTGGGTGGCAGCAGTGGAGTTCAGTCAGTATCTGGTGACATCCCTTTGCTCATGACAATCACTCTTGGTCTCCATAATAATATGCTGTCCTCAACTGTAAGTTGGTCTCTTGAGTCCAAATAGGTTTTGGTGAAACCTTTGACTCCAAATACGATTGCCAATCCTTCTTTCTCTGCCTGGGTGTATTTGCATCAGCCAAGTCCAGGATGCATACACTGTTGGGCCACCTATGAGCTAACTCTACCCCGATGCCAAATGGGAAGGCATCGTACATCAATACCAAATCTTTCTTGGGGTTGTAGTGTGCCAACACCTGAGAGGACGATAGCTGTTTCTTTACTTCACTGAAAGCTAGGGCTTTTCTATGCAACTGTTTCAAAGCCTGACCTTTTTTTTAGGAGTTGATACAAAAGTGATTACAGGCCAGGTGGAGGCCAGGTTACGTATGAGCTTTCCATAATAACGCACCAGCCGAAGGAAAGACCTGAGCTCATGGACAGATGTGAGAGCCAAGGCACCTTTGATTGTCCTCGTTTAATCTTTTAACAGGTGTCACCTGGTCTTGTCAACTCTGTAACCCAAGTAGGTCACTTGGTGGGGGAGCCTGGAACAAATATTTTCCAAGGCATACGACCATTGGGGTCGGTGACAATCAGCCTATGAGGGTAAAATCAGAAACAAAGCACTTCCTCAGTAATGTGATCATACAGCAGTCACAGCACCCACAAAAATAACATTTGAACAGAATTCTTCAAACATTGGCACATGGTAATTCCTGTAATGGAGGCCAATGGAATGTCCCTGTATGGATTATATCTATCATTGTCCTGATCCAGCTGCCCATTCAAGCTTTTTGAACATACAGTAGCAGATCGTGCATGTGGGAGCAATAATGAGAACCTCTCACCCAAACTCCCACAGTACCCAGGAAAGGCATCGTTGTGCAGGGGTGAAAGGTGTGAGTGTTTTATGATCCCAGAAGAGAGGTGGGCATCTCCTGCAGACTGTGGAACCTGGGAAAGTGATTGCTACATTCACAATGAAGGTGAATCTTTCTATCCCTCAAGACATTGCATGTAGGATTAATTTGTAATGTTGAGTGAGGTAGTCAAGAGTGCTTGAGGGCAAGATGTTTAACCAATTCTGTAAGATGATGCATGAGGTTCAAAGACAGCATTCTGTGATAACAGATGCCTTTCATCTTCACTGGGTGGGTGTCTATTTAATGCTATTTCCCGTTGGAGGGCCTCAAATTGCAGAAAGTAGAGCCCTGTCTCTCAGAAAAAGAAACACACTCTTCCCATTCCCGATGTGGTGGCAGACCATTCTCATTTTTATGGCTCATTTTGTGATTAGGATGAAGATGAATGACAACACCAGTTGTGTTTGACAGAGTGAATCTCAGGCTCAGCCTCTCAGGCTACACGTCCTTCTCCTCCCCAAACCTCCATGTAGCTTTCTTCCTTGCCCCACTGTTTGATCTCCCCAAGTTCCCACCCAACATATTTACTTAACTTCTCATCTTGCTATTCACTATTGGAGCCCTGGGTATAAAACTTAGTCATGTGCCTCCCCAACCCCCTCCCCCACCCTGCCCACCACAACGAAGACAATCAATGACTTCCCCTGCTGTAACTTCTGTCACCCCATAATCTGTCATCACCCTCCTGTACATGTTGGTTTTCCTTCACCTTCGCAATTATTATTCCCTCTGCATCCTAGCTTGCTGCCCCCAATTTCCCCAAGTGAATTCTCCAATGTCCCCAATGTAGCAGTGAATCCTGTGAACCCCCTAGGGTTTCAACTCCCTGGATCAAGTGGGGCTCAGCCCAGCTCACCATCTGGGAAAGACAGCCTCGGCGAGTGACTGAACAGACCTGTACCACTAATCCAGACTGGTTGAACTGGACCTGCAGGACTGGCTGTGGACTACCCCCTGGACTGTAAACGTTCAAACTCTGACCTTGAATGCCCCAATTGACCAAGTGACCATGTCCAAGCTCTTGGGCTGAGATCAGTCAATGTCTTTGATGTACTGTGCCGTTACTGTTGACTAAAGGCAGTTACTCATGACCTGACTGAAGACTGCTCCTCCGACACTTTGAGACATGGCCATTTGGTTGAATCATTTGGTCACATACACTGCTGGCACATGCTGGAGGTGTGACATTGACGTAGCATAGAGCCATACAGTAACATGTCCACCCTTTTGACTACTGATAACTATAACAAGCTGCCTGGCTTTGTGTCTGCGTTAAAAAGCAAGTGAAACGGTAGGGATGCAAGCCTGTAAGTTCCAAATGAGGCAACAAAGCGCAAGACAAGGCATGGTAGAGATGCTGTGAGCATCCAAGTCACAGCTAAGTGAGTGAGCACTAAGAGAGGATGCTTGAGATGAACCTCAGTCATATTCATGAAACAGATGTCTCTCCCTGTGCACAAAGTTGTTTGACAGCAGCATTACAGTGAATGGTGCTGGTGCAGCATTACTGCAAATGATAATATTGAAGTGGAGAACACCTAAGTGAGTTAGAGATATGCCATGAGGATGTAAATCAGGTACCCTCCCTGGTTTCCACTTTGGAAATTGTGGCTGTCAGGATTCTGTCTGACAGGAGAGAGAGAATAGAAACTACGTTTCAGTGATTAGGAGAGATTAGGTATGAATAGCAATCACATGCATGCAAATAAGCCTTTCACGAGTCACGACAGGTAGGTCCCCTTATCAGGAAGTACAGCATTTCCAGGAAACATTTTGTAAGCTGGAAATTTATATGGGGAAAAGTATCACCATTTTTCATAAAAGCGAAAATCCTCTTCAGATTTGCGAAAACAGGTGTTAATGTAGGTCTTTCGTAAAAGTGAAATTGCGTAAAGCGAACGTTCGAAAAGTGGGGGTACCTGTACTGAGATTCACGTCTCACCATTTAAACCTTGGCAATACAATCATATGTTATTTTCCTCGAGAATCTTATTTTCCCAAATTTCACAAAATTTTGCTCTCTGACTCACCATCACACACGTTGCTCAGAGATGGACAAAGTTAAGCCTTATATCATATTTTATCGAAGGTAACAAGAAAAAGCCACTTCTTGAAAGTTTGACAAACCTTGCAAGCATTTCGTACAGGTTGTTAAGCACTTCACAAATTTTTTTTTCCATTCCCACTAACCTAATGCAGAAAAGGATGCGATAACGTGCTCTTTGACAAACAAGTCTCTTCATTTTGTTTTTACAACTTTTAATTATGAACCTGTAATTCAGCAGCAGGCCGTACCTGCTGGTACCATGGTGCAGAGGCAAAGCTGATCAATAATAGGTGCTGTCGGTGTATTTTTATTGCTTTGAATCACCTTGGCCACTTTGAAGAGCAAGCAACTTATTGCTTTCTTTTTCTCTGAAATGTAAAGAAAGTGTTGTTTGGCTTCTTGTGTTTAACATTGTGCACGTTTCAATAGCTCATTTCTATGGAAGAGGTTTATGAAAGTGACTTAATACTGGCACAGATAGGTGGAGTGGAACTCTTAAATTAAAAGCATGAGCTGGCACCCTTCCAAACATAAAAATAAGTCTTACATTTTACGTTGCACCTTTCATGACCTCAAGGCACCACTTTTATTTTAATCCAGAAGTGCTCTTACACACAAGTGAACTGTTTATTCCCACCACCAAATCACTGTGACCTAAAGCACTTGATCTTTTTACTATTTTTGGTTTTTATACTGTTTATAACCAGAAGTGTTCTTACACACAGCTGAATTTTTTTTTGGCCCCAGCACTGTGACTTTTTTTTTACTATTAACCGTTGCCAGTCAATTAAATACTTACATGCAAAGCCTGTTACAGGCAATGCAAACCATGAAAGGTGAGGGGGAAATTATTTTCCATTCTCTCCTTTTGTGCAAGGAAAAATATCTTAGTAAATTGGGTAGCTAAGGGCCCTCCAGGACTTTCAAATTGGCATAGGTTAATCACGGAATGTATTCCCCTTAACTTCCTAACAAATATGGTACACCAAAAACGGAATTATTCTATGAAATATGGCTGTCAAGGGTTTTTATCTAGTTGTGGTGGTGGTTCTGGCTGGTCTGGAGGCCCCCAGGTGGAGGAATCCCGTATGAATACAGGTTTTATTATGACTTGATTTTAATTCATTCTGAGCATGGACTTCATTTTTTTTGAGTAATGTAAGATATTCTATTATATGCTTTGGTTATTTGTAGGTTAGATTAGTACTTGGTTGAGTTTTTTTGTGGTTGTTGTATTTTGGTTGTTATTTATTTAATAGTATATTAGTGTTTATATTTGTGTTATTTTGTAAGTTTGTAAAAAAATGTTAAAAACATTTCCTTTTTCTCCAATATCTATATAAAAAAAGGTGAGGGGGAAGTGGGGAGGGACTAAATCAAAATGGAGTTGGAAGGAGAAATAAATCACTGAACCCCCATGGTGCCCAGCTCTAAAGGGATCGAGACCTCAATGGACACCGCACGCTCCCTCTCCAAAGACACCCGGGCATGAACATAATTATGGAAGAGAAGCAGACAGTCCCAAAAGCATGTTCTTTCTTTCCTTCATACCCAAATGCATTTTACAGGTATGGTTGTAACATGTTAAACCTGGCAGCCGTTTTGCCCAGATCAGTGTCCCACAAAGAGCAAATGATATAATAACCAAAACGTCTGGTTAATTGCTGGTGGTTTGGTCTAACAATTGGCCAGGACACCATCGACAACTTGTGCCTATTTTGTTGCCATGGGAACCTTTCATCCAGCTGAGAGCACAGCATGGGGTTTGCTTTAAAAGCACATTCAAAAGTGGTTACGCAGACAACCTGTATTTTTCTTCTATATAATTGTCCTTTACTTTGTAAGTTGTAGCACATCTTAAATTGAAAATGTTTTTTCAGTATATTGTTGACCTCTATAATTTAATTTGAAAACTGGTTAATTGAGATTTTTAACTTTGCATTTCTCAACAATAAGGGATCGAATGCTCTTTTTCAACTTGTTTCATTTGTAAATTTAATTCAGCAAACTTGCAATTGAACAGTTGAAGCATGATAACGAAATAATCCAGGGGTTCTTGTGGTGCAATTGTAGTGTCCCTCTCTCTAAGCCAGGATCGCCAAGTTCAAGTCCTATTGCTCAAGGGGTATGTTTTCACATTTCTGAACAAGTTAAGACACTATAACATGGGATCTGTGTAGCTCATAACAGAATCACACAAATTTGATTTTAAAAAAATTTAGGGGTTCATGTGAGGCAGTCCCAGGTTCCAATCCCACCTGCCCCTGAGATGTGTAATCATCTCTACACGGGTTAATATATCTAAATACCTAACCATATAACCACAAGGCAGCTATCTTGTCAGGTGGCGAGCGTTGGTTAAAAAAAAATTTTGCACACAAGGCCAATTCAGTTATTACAGTACGGCCAACCTTGTTTTAATAGGCACCTTAATGAACTGGCACTCTCGATAAAGTGGCAAAACATAGAACTGTGATGTTTACTGTTTCATCGTCATCTCCACGAAGTTCAAATGGTCAGCTGAGAGTGCGATTGAGAAAGCTCTCTGCCACTAAGTTTTATTTAAGACAGAGTTGCATTATTATTTAAGTGATGTAGCTGTAAATAAACAATGATGTGTATAACCGCTGCATTACATTTCTATTACAGTTTACATTGATTATATGGGCTCTTGACCAACTGGAATATTGGATCAATCGGCCTACTCCTGGATCTTGGATGTGCCAAGAGACTTAAGAGTTTAAGGCAAAGAGAAGAATTCCATGTGAATAGTTAATGCTTTAGAAGAAGACTTGCAGTTTTAAACGGCAATAAAATACCAAATAAAAACAGGAAGAAGTTGCTATGCCTAGCTTTCATCTTTATTCTAGTACTTCAATAGCAATGTAATGCTTCTCATCTTTGTCTCTACACACTCTAATCAGCACCAACATTTACACAAGCATGCACAGTATGGAACCTGCTAGTGTGGCAATCTGATTGTCAGATTTCCTCTCTTGTTTCCCCAAACTCAGTTTCTAAGAGTGGACTTTTATTTGTATCACATTAAAAGTAAACAAAGAATGACACTCTGCAATCCATTGGGACAACAAATAATTCCAAATGAAAGCAAAGGGCAATTCCCATGTAGTGAATTCCAGAATTCCTGTTGCACACTTCAAAGAGGATGTCAGGTAGAGGTAGGTAAGGAATTTGAAGGTGCGTCATACAAGATCATTTGTACCCATCCTAGCAATTGGCTTAATTGCGGCCTTAGCAGTGACCAGGAACAAGACTTCTCACCCTCCCTTGGAGCGGAGAGTCATTGCCCTTGGAAGATTCAAGGAGAGGGGAAAGAACAATGACCAAAGAGCGAATGAATGCTGAAAATTGGTAGAAAATGGTTGGTTTTTGTTTTAAAAACACATTTGATGGATTGGAACAAATTCTTTTGTTACAAGTTCAGACCAGGAGCAATGGAAAATGTGAATGTGATGAGATATGAAACAGCATGGATGTGGGGGATTGCCAGTCAACTAGAGAGTAGGAACAGCAGTTGGCTCTCCAGGGAATGTCCCACTAGTAGTATTATATATGCTACTCAAGCAATAAGGAGACCTCTGCTGGAAGACGCTCCCAGGGCAGAAAGTGCTATTGACAGGGAGCTGCCAGTCAATCAGAGGCCAGCAGCTTTTTGTGCTCAGCATTGTCAATGGGGGAGGCGTTCATGATGGTCAACAAAAGCCCAGAATCCCAGAGACATCCAGATCAGAGGTGAGTGATAGTGAGAGGGATTTTGCAGACTGGGGGTTGTGGAAGGTGCGGGGTGGTGTCCGCAGTAAGGTGTAGCATTCAGCAGGCCTTCTTCACTTATAGATCCCTTGAGCAGGCAGCGAGTATCGTTTGCACAAAGGACTTCTCAACTGCACCCAGGAGGAGGCCAGAGGCAGACTGCGATGGCTTGCTTCTTGTCCTCTCTGTCACAGGGTTAATACTAACAGTGGCAAGGTGAGATCTTTAAGTGGTCGGTAAGTGCCCATTTATAGGCCCCACTTTGGCTGCAAGATAGGAAGTTGGCCATGGGTCTTCCCACCCAGACTTAATTTTGGCAGAGGCGGGAAGACAACAGAATATTGCTATGCCACCCTCCCACCTCATAACATGTCCTTCCAGCTACAGACACACCACAGAGGGGATAATGTTCCTCACCATGCACATTCTCCTTCGGGAATATGTACCAGAATGCAGTTACAAAAAAAAAACAGGGATTTAAAAACATCTTTTGCTAACAGACAGTACTTTACATAGTCATTACCTGACACAGACTTTTCTCATGGTTAAGAATAGAGAAACACCAACTCAGAGACATAAAATGGCAGCTTTCACTGCATCTACCTCACATTACACTTGATCAGAGATGACTTGATGCAGTCGCTGGGTGTTTGTTCTGAAACAGCTTTGTTCCTTCTCTTGAGAAACATAACAAATCTAATTAACAAGCAAATAATACACTTGAGGCATATTTACTGAAAGTATTGACCAGTTTTTGTTAAAGTTGTAAAAGGACGCAATCTATTGAATGACATTAAACATTAGGACAACAAAACAGGAATACAAATAGTCATTTGGTGGTATGGAATTTGAGAAAAAATACACATTTTGTCAAAGTCTTTCATTTTGCACTCATTAGGACCATTCACAAGAAATATCTGTGGAAAGGGAAAACAAGACTTAAACTTTAGGAGTGTGCTGACTGATTGACAAGGGGATTGGTACTTCCATGGGCAATGCACCAGTTAATAGTGACTAACAGCCAACTGCCAAGCTTTGTTTATATTTTACACCAAGAGGGTGTGTCTGATTGGTCAAGACACTGACAAGGAAACATAGAAACTCAGACCATTTGGCCCTTCAAGTCTGTTCTCCCATTCAATTGGCTAATCTTCTATCTCAATGCCATATTCTTGTTTTCTCCTCATATCACTTCATGCCTTTAGAATCCAAACATTTATTGATCTCTTTCTTAAATATATCTAAGAATTGTACCAGAGAATGGCTGCTATTTTTTTGAGTTGAAACAAGTGAATCATATGCACATGTTGTTACTGTCTGCAAAGTGCAGATCCATGTACATTAATATATGTAGCTTCCAGCATGTAGCAACTACATTGCAGATCTGACTGACCATCCTAAATTTTAGGATTAATTCTTGCACACGCAATTATTTCATAAATGTTATCCAATCATATCTAGCATTGGAAACTGTTTTGGGGTTTTGTAAGCACATGCTGGTCGGATGGGGTCAGTAGTTTGCTGGCAGTGAATGGCTGAAGGGTAGAGCTGCTCTGTTGCAACAGGCAAGGAACAATCGAGGATTGTCAATTAATTGTGCAGTGTGGTGCACTTGCGCAGACTGAAACATAGGTATATTAATATACAGGGTCTTGCATTTTGAATGTATACATGCATTGTATCTGTATCAAATCAACAAATAGGTGACAGCCATTTTCTGGTTTATTTCTCTTGTTGAGTCAATGCCTTATCAGAGTAAACATTCTTGGTTTAAAATGTAAATAAAGCTTGGCAGTTAACGGTCAGTCATCATCAAAATAGTGCAATCCCCACGCTGTACAGTCAGAGCCCATTTACTAATCTATCAGCATTCTCCTCTCAAACAGAATATTGTTTTCCCTTTGCATTGGTATTTGTAAATGATGTTGATGATTGCGAGATTAAGTAGTTTAGGCAAAATGTGTCTTTTTTCTGAGGAATACTTCTGTGAAAAGTCAACAATTTTGTTTCTTCCGACGATCGTTCATAATAGTGAGAAGAAAGTTCCAGCTAAATGTAAGAATGAATATATTTTTCTTCGTAACTTGAAAAGATTTGCTTGTGTAATGTGAAATCATCCTTGTACAGCATCTTGGGTGTTCATGCCAGAGCGCCCATTGGATCCCAGGCTGGAAGAACTTTGGGTTCCTGCTCCATTATTTTCAAAACCTCTGCTGATATGTATTTTTTGTCAACAACCACTTCGAAGACGTAGTCAGTGAACCAATCGTCCAATAAAACCAAGTAACCTTTCAAAACAAAAACAACTTAATCAATCATCTGGCATGAGAACTATTTGCTGTTGTGAGACAGCAGAGATTATTGAAACTCATCTCATCATGTACACATCAGGTTTACATATTATGGAATTTATCGACTGTTTCTTCTTGCTGTCTGATTTTCTGTTGTTACTTCTTGATTGATACTTTTTCACCTGAGATACCACTTATCAATTGCTCATTTATATAAATTCTTTTAATTAAAAACCCTAAGCATGTGCATATTCTGTTGCTCTCATGTCATTACCCAGAATTAATTAGAAGGCAATAGTGTGGAAATTACTGTGACTGAAGTTTGGTGCCCCAGGACTTGATAATCTACATCCCAGGGAGGTCAAAGAGTTGGCTGTAAGACAGTGGATGCATTGGTGGTCATCTTCCAAAATTCTATGGATGTTGCAATGGTTCCTGAAGATTGGAAGGATACACTATTTTTGAAAGAAAGCAGAAAGAAAACTGGGTTGACAGTTCAATAACCCTGACATCAATGACAGGGAAAGTGCCTGAATCTCAATATTTCTATGTTGAGATGTATTGTGATACACATATGGAGCAAGTAGGACTTGAACCAAAGCTTCCTGGTTCAGGGCTAAGGACACTACCAATGCACCACAAGAGCCCTTCCATATCAGAATCTATTACAAAGCATGTGATAACTGGACATTTTTTTTTAAAAAAATGATAAAATTCAGCAGGGTCAATATAGATAAATGGAAAGAAATCCTGTTTAATAGACATTGGAGTTTGATGGATTTGTAACTAGTGGAATAGATAAGGGGGAGTCAGTGGATATGGCATGTTAGGATTTTCAGAATGCTTTTGATAGGGCCCACACAATTGAAGCATGATACTAGGTGTACATACTTGCATGGATTGAGAATTGCTTAATGGACGGCAAGTGCAAGAATAAATGGGTAATGTCTAAACTCACAGAGAGCCCAGCATTTTGCAGTCAATAACAATGACTCATTGGAATGTGGGAACCAACTGTAATATTTCCAAGTTTGTTGACAACACAATACTGGGTGGGAATGTGAGTTGTGTGGAGGATGCAAAGATGCTTCAAGGAGATTTACACAGACTAATTGCGCAAAATCAAGATGGAAATTGAATATAATATACTTGGACGCCCTAATTCATGAGTTATGAAAAGACAACACTAAAGTGCAGTAAAGAGTTAGGAAAGGAAATGGTATATTGCTCTTTATTGTTAGAAGATTTGAGAACAGGAATATTAGTGTTTTGCTGCAATTGGATCAAGCCTTGGTGAGAGTGCAGCTGGATTAGATTCTTAGTGTGGAAACAGGCCCTTCGGCCCAACAAGTCCACACCAATCCTCCGAAGAGTAAACCACCCAGACCCAACTACCTCTGACTAATGCACCTAGCACTGTGGACAATTTAGCATGGACAATCCACCTAACCTGCACATCTTTGGATTGTGGGAGGAAACTGGAGCAAACCCACACAGACACAGAGAGAATATACAAACTCCACACAGACAGTCACCAGAGGCTGGAATTGAACCCGGGTCCCTGGAGCTGTGAGGCAGCAGTGCTAACCACTGAGCCACCGTGCCACCCACAGTTATTGTGTCCACTTTTGTTCTCCTTGCCTAAAGGAGGAGATAATTGCCATAGAGGAATTGCAACAAAAGTTCATGAGACTGACTGACTTCTGATTCTATTTAACAATTTTTCAGGTTTCAATGAGATCATCTTCCATTCTTCAATACTTTAAGAGGATACAGGTCCAGTTTACCCAATTTCTCTTTATAGGATATTCTCACCAGCCTGGGAAAAGGTCTGGTGAACATTTGTTGCACTCGCTCTATGGCAATATCTTTTCTGAGATAAAGAGACCAAAACTGCACGCAGTGCTCCAGATGTGATCTAATCAAGCTCCTATACAACTGAAGTAAGACTTCACTACTCATACTCAAATCTTCTTGCAATCAAAGCTACCATCCCATTAGCCTTCTTAATACTGTGCTGCATCTCTTTTTTTTAGCCTTCAGTGAATTACTGACAAGGACACGTAGGTCCTTTGTACATCTACACTTGCCAGCCTCTTACCATTTAGGAAATACTTTGTGCATCTGCTTCTCTTATCAGAGTGGATACCCTCACATTTTTTCCACATAATATGCCATGTTCTTGCTCCACTAAACATGCCCAAATCTACCCAAAGCCAGTTCACATCTTCCTCACAACTAATATTCCCACTTAGCTTTAGGTCAGCTACGCATTTGACACACTACATTTGGTCCCTATCTCCAACTCTCTGATATAGATAAATGAATAAATTCAATGGGAAATTTAATACGGTTTCTTTTTTGTAAAAGGCATTGCAATCCTCAAAAATAAAAAGGAGAATTTTAATTTTTAATACCACATTCACATGCCGTAGAATTTAATATTACCTCCTAAAAGCAGGCTGCAGTCTTTTGTCATGTTTTATAGTTTTTCATCAGAAACACAAATCATCAATTGCCTATTGACCATTGTGCTTTAAAACGGAGGTAAAAAACTACCTTCTAGTTTTGGACTCCCCTACCATTGGAAAAATACCTTGGGCTATTCACCTTATGTATGCCAGTCATGATTTTATAAACCTGCATAAGGTCACCCCTTAGCCTCCTACATCCAGGGAAAAAAAGTCCCAACCTATCCAGCCTCTCCTTAGGACTCAAACTTTCCAGTCCAGGTGACATCCTTGTAAATCTTTTTTTGCACCCTTTGCAGTTTAATAACACCCTTCCTATATTATTCTATTAGTGAAGAAAATAACTTTGCATTTGACATGAATGTTTCTAAAAATCAATTTTTAAAAAGTGACCATCTGAGCAGCCATTTTAAAATAGGAAAATAATTTTTATCAAAACTTAACGGCAGTTCATGATTAGCAAACTAATAGTTTGCTATATTAGTTCCAGGGCACAGTTAAGATTTTTACACGACAGAGAAAATGTAATTTTGAGAGTTTCTAAAAACAGAGTAGTTCTCATCTGGGCTTGGCTTTTGTTGTCAATTCCTATGTAGGTTTGCCAAAAATTGAAAACAGGGCCAGTTGTGATACTGCAGTCAACATTCCTGCATCTGTTCTCTCAGTTAATATTCCAGCTATGTAAACGGCACACATTTATTATACAATAGGTGTCAGCTTTTACAGTGCAATGTGAACAAAATGTATTATATATTGTTAAATAAAATCTTCCAGTTTTCCAGCAGTTACAGTTTATTCACACACAACTACTACTGTATCATGGAATCCATTCAGAACAGCTTCTGTTGGTTTTACTGTTGGCTCCATGTATTTATTTTACTGTGTTTTTTCTACTCAGAACACTCTTGACTGCAAAAGGAATATTTTAAAATATTGCATATTTTCAAAACTTTGTTTAGAATCTAATTCAATATCATTTTTACTGCTAATTATCAAATCACTTTACAAAAAATAATTAAACAGTGCCTGTCTGCAAATCTGTAGAGCCTATTTTTCGATTACAAGACTGATTTGTTTCTCATTTGTTTTATGCTTGTGATATTATCGGTGAAATAAAACTCAGAATACATTTAGATTGTACAGTTATAAGAGTTCTGAACAATACTGGAGTAAGAAAATAAAATTTCCCACAACATCATGGGTATGCATATGTTTGCAGAGAAAGTAGTTAATTGAAGCATAATCACACCTTTGAAAAGAAGTCGGATTGGTAGCTATTTAGAGACATTTGGAGAAGAAAATTAGCATTCCCTTAAGTATGAAATCAATATTAAAAAAACCTTCCATTTTATCTACCTTTCACAAATACAGCCAGTAGAACAGTTTGAAGTGTAGTCAATGCTGTAATGTAGGAAATGCAGCAGCCAATTTGCACATAGCAAAGTCCCACAAACAGCAATGTGTTAATGGTCAAGCTTTTTTGAATAATATTAATTCATGTTGAAATAGTAGCCAAGCAACTAAGAATAACTTATCTTCTTTAAAATGATGCAATGGGACTGCGCTGAAAGATAACATCGCCAGTGTACTTTGATTCTGGTGTTCAAATTCTAGAGTGGGATTTGAAGTCTTGACTTTCCTTGCTCAGAGCGCTGAGAAAATTATCAACTGAGCTACAGCAAGCACCTAATTAAATCACAAACACTGAGAGCCCATGTTAGCATAATCCGGCACTGGCTAGAGAGGTCTTTGTAGATTAAATGGGCTTTTTGCACGACTGATGTTAGAGCTGGAAAATGCACCATTTTAAATGTAAACATTACCTATTGACTCTAAGCTGTAATATTCTTAAGTCAAAAGGAGTGCAAAGCACTGGGTTCAAAAAGTCCAACTGAGACAACTGAAAACCTTTTGGATTTTTATAATACTATTTTAAACTTGTGAAATAGTTTGTGACAAAATACTTGTTAGTTATCATTTTTAACTGATGTTCAAAACTTAATTTGAAGTCTACTTGGAAGTAACAGTTCTATTTTTGCTAGGACTGCGAACCGTGATCCTGGCAAAAGTTATTTATGGAAAAAAAGCAAGAGTTTTTGCACAAATTCTCCAGCATTTGGATTTGCTCCATATTGTAATTAGATAACTTAATGGAAGAACATTTATCAAGTTTGACAGTAATGATTCACTCTACTCCAACATACAAATAAACTAATTCCCAGACTAAACAATTGACTATCTACTGTTTAAGATCCAGCTCCTCCATGATGCAACAGAATATGAACCTAATGAAGAGAATGTCAGAAAATGACAAATTGGTTATAAATCATAACTGTTACCACTGATCTGATATCATTGTCAACAATTGTATTTGGTGATATTTATGTACTTGGGGAGCTGAAATAATCAATGCAACAATGAAATAATGCAACCTGGTGTCAGAAACTATAGGCATACTTCAGCCATTTTATTATGATTGGAGAATTGTTTTTTTTTGTAGTGGGTCAGTATTGAATAGTGCAAATAATTTCAATGCACTCAATATTATTTTCTTTGGAGCAGCGGCCCCATCTATTACTGCTAACAACACCACATCCCATTGGGACATGTGGAACTCCTAGTGCAGCTATGTCGCTATGCAGCTGACTGTGCAAATCTCCTGAGAAGTTGAAACTTGCTGATGGGTGATTCTGTTCCATCAGGAACCATCTTGAAGTAGTTCCCAACTCTGGAGATATTGTAAAGTTCTGATTTACTTCCCTTAAAGGGTGCTTCTGAGGGATTACTTTTAATCTGAAAATTTCCCTGACTGCTTGTAGAGAGAAACTATCAAACATTTATTAATTGTTTCAGGACTGCGTCCCTATCCTGGTGCTTGGTAATCTAATGTCAGATTCCTTGATAAGGTTCATGTCTGAGCTGGTCGTGGTGGTGATGTATTGGTTTCAGGATTCTGTGGTGATCTTTGGGCCTCTTCTGTTCCTTGAGAAACTGAGCTGCAAGGTTTAGGCAGGAATAGGAGCAGACGAGATCCTGGAGGTGGGGCTGGTGGCTGGACGGGAGGGGTTTGGGATCTGTGTTTAATTCAGAGGTACTTACACTTGAACTGTACTAGTGGCAGTTATAGACCCTTTGGTCCAACTATTCCATGCTGACCATAATCCCAAACCAAACTAGTCCCACTTGCGGCCCCATCCCTCCAAACCTTTCCTATCCATGTACTGATCCAAATATCTTCCTAAATGTTGTAACAGTACCTGCATCCACTGCTTCCTCCAGCAGTTCATTCCACATACAAACAACTCTATGTAAAAAAAAGTTGCCTCTTGTGTGCTTTTTCAAATCTTTCTCTTCTCAACCTAAAAAATATGCACCATAGTTTTGGACTTACCCACCCTAGGGAAAAGAACTAGGAAAACATTGTTGGTGTGGCTGAACTTCAGTACAGTTAACTTTCTATTTCTGGGATGTTATTTGTATCCTCAACAATGATGACCAATGTAAAATGTTCACCATTTCCTTATTTTCCAGTATTAATTACCACACACTCTATACCCATAATGGAAATTGGCTTTATACAACTGTCATACCCAGATTACATCCTGCCATTGGAAGCATTACAGTACCAATGGCAGAGGATGTAATTGCAGCATGAGAAGTTCACTTAAACAATTTCCATTATTAGTGTGGACAATTTAATTTATGATGTGAATGTAAAAATACACAATGTATAATTCTAAAATGGAGTTTGACTCATGTCTCCTTACCCTGACCAAATTATCTCAATCCTCCAATCTTTATTCACTTAAAGCCTACATTCGGTGTTAAATCACAATGACAGATGGATTTATTTCCACAAAACGTCAAGATACTATGGCTATTTGGATCATTTTAATTCAGCTGTTAACTACAAACGTATGTTTCCCATTTAATTGGCTAATTGATCCAGGAACATTTATTCCTATTACTTTGCCGGGAAGCCTCTTTCAATGACTGATGCTGCACATTACGAAGAACCTCCCGAAATCAGTCCTAAGGTTACTGCTATTAACTTATTTCTGTCTCCCTTTATCCTACACTCATGGTATTGATTGTTGCAAGCCTCTTTCGGATCCCTTCTCAGATGCTTACTGCCCACGGTGTAAAGCCCATGCCTCTTGCTATCCAGGGCAGAAAGCCCATGTCTCTTATCTATTCTTGTAACGCAGACTTGTTACTAGGAATCAACTTTGAAATTCTGCCAGCACTTGAATATTGCCTTGTTTCTCAGTGACTAGAACTGTAAACAGTACTCAAAATTTAGTTTGACTAGAGTGCAGTACAGTTTGATCGTGACCTCCCTTGGCTTATATTCTCATGTTTTGGCTATGTTGCTTAACATTCTACAGTCTCGGTGTGAAATTTCCTAATAAACCACACATACACTAGTAATCTGATAGTTGATAGAATGGCAAATATTGGAAAAAGTGTTCAAAATGATTTGTCATTTTAATGGGCTTCCACAGTCCTACAAGTTAATTATAAACACCCCAACACAATGAGAACTGACAATAATTGCTCTGAATCTGGAATAACTACTTTGGTTTTAAATCGTGTTTGTTTCAAGTAATATCATTGTCCTGCCATCCTTCCCTGCCTTTCATCCCCACTCCTGGCCCCCAGCAAGTGTTTGAAGGTCCTCTTATGCATGCACGTAAAGGGATAAACAGCAATATGGCTGTGTGAACACAGGCCCACAGCTCCTCCCACAAGGCCAGAACAAGACTTTGACTTCATTTGAAAGGCAACTTTCAAACAGGGTGATTACAAAACAAGTTAATACCAGAAATCAAATTCTACAGATGTCCAAAAAGTAATAATCTAAAAGAACAAAGTCAATCAGCTTTAATTTAAATTGTGCCAAGAGTAGTCTATAATTTTTTTTAAAATGGATCAGTGATTTTTATCATTAGTGATTGCAACATTGTCAACACTTTAATTTACTGAATACATTGAAAATAATTTAATCAAGCCCCTGCAGGATTAATTGAACACATTTACATTCTTCTTGAACTGAATGGTCAACATTACGGAGGAGGAAGTACTAGAGGTCTTAAAAACAAAGTTGGAATAATCTCCTGGACCTGATCAAGCATATCCAAGGATGTTGTGGGAAGTTAGGGAAGAAAATTGCAGTGCCTCTAGTAGAGATATTTGTGTCATCTACAGCCACGGTGAGGTGCTGGAGGACTGGAGTTTGGCTAATGTTGGGCCTATATTGATGAAAGGCTGTAAGGAGAAGCCTGGCACAATAGATCAGTCAGTCTGGCATCAGTGGTGTTGGAGGGGATTCTCAGAGAAAGGATTTCCACACGTTTGGAAAGGGATAGGCAGCATGGCTTTGTACATGGGAAGTCATGTCTCACAATCCTGAATTTTTTGAGGACATGACCAAAACAATAGATGAGGGCACAACGGTAGAAGTTGTCTACATGGACTATAGTAAAGCCTTTGGCAAGGTTTCACATGATGACTGGTTCGTAAAGTTAGATCACATAGGATTCAGGGACAGCTTGCTAATTGGATACAAAATTGGCTTGAAGTTAGCAGATGGTGGGTGGTGCTGGAGGGTTGGTTTTCAGACTGGAGAGCTATGACCAGTAGTGGTCTGTAAGGATCGGTGCTAGAGCCCACTGTTGTTTGTCATTTAAACAACCGATTTGGATAAGAATTTAAGAGGCATGGTTAGTACGTTTGCAGTGACACCAAAATTGGTGGTATAGTGAAAAGAGTTATCCAAGATTACAAAGGGATCTCAATCTATTGGGCCAATGGACTGAGGAGTAGCAGATGGAGTTTAATTTGTGTTAAATAATGAGGTATTGCATTTTAGTAAGATGAACAAGGGCAAGAATAATATAGTTAATGGTATGGCCCTGGGTAGTGTAGTCAAAAAAAAAGAGACCTAGGGCTTCAGGAACATAGTTCTTTGCAAGTTGTGTAACAAGTAGACAGGGTGAGTTAGTACACTTGTCTTCATTGCTCAGACCAATAAGTATAGGAGCTCAACATCATGTTGAGGTTTTACAGGATGTTGGTAAGGCCACCTTTGGAGTACTATGCACAGTTCTGGTTGCCCTGCTATTGGAAGGATATGAGTAAATTGGAGAGGCTCAGAAGACTTTACAAGTATATTGCCAGGACTGGAGGGTTTGAGTTTATAAGGATAGGCTGTGGAAGCAGCCTACAGTGTGGAAACAGGCCATTGAGGCTGCACTTGCCCTCCAAAGAGCATCTCACTGTCCCCACCCTATCCTTATAATCCTGCACTTACCATGGCTAATCCACCCAACCTGTACACCCCTGGACACTTTGGCTAATCCATCTGACTGGCATGTCCTTGGATTTTGGAAGGAAACTGGAGCACTGATGGAAACCTGCAGTCATAGGGAGAATGTGCAACTCCACACAGACGTTACCAGAGGCTGGAACCGAACCTGGGTCCTTGGTGCTGTGAGGCAGTAGTGCTAACCACTAAGCTACCTGTGCTGTTCAGGACCTTTTACATTGAAGCATGGGAGATTGAGGGGTGACCTTATAGAGGTTTATAACATCATGAGGGGCACAGATAAGGTGAATAGCAAAAGGTCTTTTCCCTAAGGTGAGGGAGTTCAAACCAGACAGGCGGCATGGTGGCACAGTGGTTAGCACTGCTGCCTCACAGCGCCAGAGCCCCGAGTTCAATTCCTGCCCAGGCGAATGACTGTGCACATTCGCCCCGTGTCTGCGTGGGTGTGCTCCGGTTTCCTCCCACAGTCCAAAAATGTGCAGGTCAGGTGAATTGGTCGTGCTAAATTGCCTGTTGTGTTAGGTGTAGGGGAATGGGTCTGGTTGGGCTGTGCTTCGGCAAGTCAGTGTGGACTTGTTGGGCCAAAGGGCCTGTTTTCACACTGTAAGTAATCTAATCTAATCATATTTTTAAGGTGGGAGGAGAAAGATTGAAAAGGGACCTGAAGGGCTACTTTTTCACACAGAGGTTAGTTTGTATGCAAAATGAACTGCCAGAGGAAGTGGTGTATGCAGGTACTATTATAACATTTAGAAGACATTTGGATAAGTAAATGAATAAGAAAGGTTTAGGGGGATATGGGTCACATGTAGGCAAGTGGGACTAGTTTAGTTTGGGAAATTTGGTTGGCATGGACTAGTTGGACCGAAGGGTCTGTTTCTGTGCTGTATGACTCTATGATTCTATGACTGTATGACAATAGCTTTGTCATTAGCAGTTTGAATGATTAAGATGGTGGTAGAATGTGGTTACAATAATAGTTAAAAAAATTGTATTTATTTTGTACTTGTTGATCTCAGGAAAACGCAAGACACTTCAAAGTCAGTGATTTTTTTTTAAGTGTAGCGACTGCTGCAGCATCCGGAAACACAACAGTCAATTTGCACAAAGGTCCATTAAAAACATTGAATGCTCCAATGATTGGTGTGGGAGAAATGGGTTAGAATTCATGTGAAATTGGCACCAGGACTGAGGATGGAGGGAGTTGTCCCAATGGACAGGCTCCACCTGAATCATGCCGGGTCCGGAGTTCTGGAAAATTTCATAACTAGATCTGTGGATAGGTCTATAAACTAAACAGTTAGGTTCGGTTGTATGAAAAATTGTGGGAAACGTTGAAGTGGGGAAGGGGTTAGCAGAGGTTATCAAAGTTTCCAGAACAAGTAATAGGAGAGAGAGAGTATGGAAGGCTTAGGAATCTAACTTCAGGCACAGCAGATAAAGGGACAACTACGAGAAGTGGGGCCATCAACAAGGACTGAGGGTGTTGTATTTAAATGCAGGCAGTACAGAGATGTGGCTGCAAGAGGATCAAGGGAATTGACGTTTCGGGCATTAGCCCTTCATCAGGAAACGATGCCAGAAGCATTGACTCTCCTGCACCTCGGATGCTGCCTGACCGGCTGTGCTTTTCCAGCACCAGACTCTCAACTCTGATTTCCAGCATCTGCAGTCCTCACTTTCTCCTGCAAGAGGATCAAGGCAGGGAACTAAATATCCAAGGATATGAGTTCTATGGAAATGGGGCAAAGTTGTTTTGTTAGTCAATAAACATGAAATTAAATCGATTGCAAGAAGCAATACAGAGTTGGAAGATGTAGAATCTGGATGGAGTTGAGAGACCACAAAGGAAAAAAGAGCTTGACAGGAGTTATGCACAAGCCTCCTAGCAATACTCAGGACGTGCAACAGAAAATAAACCAGGAGGTAGAAAAGGCATGGATGAACAGCACTAGTACAATAATAATGCGGTACTTCAATATGCAGGTGAACTGAGAAAATCAGGTTGGGAGAGAATCTCAAGAAAAGGAATTCTTGGGATGTCTAGGAAATGTTTTTTTGGAGCAGCTTGTGGTAGAACCCACTAGGGAACAGGCAATTTTGGATTTGGTGATGTGTAATGAGGCAGACTTGATTAGGAACTTTAGGTAAAGGAACCCCTAGCAGGCAGTGACCACAATATGATTGAATCTTCCCCTTCTCAAAACACAGGGTAAATTCTATCAGATATAATGGTATTACATTTGAGTAAAGGTGACTACAAAGACATGAAGGAAGAGCTGGCCAGAGTTGATTGGAAGGACAGAGAATCCTGAACTAGGACTTGTAAGTCTCTTTGTACTTCAGATTTCCAAACCTTTTCCCTCTATTCTTCCCACCAAAGTGCATAACCTCACACTTTCCCACATTGTATTTCATCTGTTGGAAGTCTAACCAGGAAGACAGTGGAGCAGCAATGGCAGGAGTTTCTGGGGGTCATGGCAGGCACAGCAGAAATTCATCCCAAGCAAGTAGAAACACACTCAGAGGATAAGGTAACCATGGCTGACATGGGGACTCAGGGACAGCATAAAAGCAAAAGAAAAAGCAAACAATGGGGTGAAAATCATTGGGAAGTCAGAGGAATGAGAAAGCAACAAGGGAAAGGTGAAATATTAAGTTAAGCTAACTAATAATATAAAAGAATATTGCAAGAGTTTTTTTAGATACATGAAAAGGGAGAGGCAAGAATGGACATTGGACCACTGGAAAATGAGCTGGAAAATTAATAACAGGGAACAAAGAAATGACGGAGAAACTGAATAGGTATTTTGCATCAGTTTTTGCAGTGGAAGACACCAGAACTTTAAGAGAATTGGGGACAGAGAGGACTGCAGTGGTCATCACTAAGGAGAAGGTGTTGGAGAAACTGAAAGATCTGATAAATCACCTGGATCAGATGGATCACACCCAAGAGTTCTGAAGGAGATAGCTGAGGAGATGGGGGAGACATTAATGGCAGAGATCTTTCAGGAATGAAGCACCCCTTTTTAAGAAGGGAGGGAGACAGAAGACAGGTTGGCCTGACCTCAGTCATTGGTAAGATTTTAGAGTCTATTATTAAAGATGTGATTGCAGAGTACTTGGAAATGCATGGGAAAGTAGGGTTGAGTCAACATAACTTTGTCAAGGGACGGTCATGCCTGGTAAACCTGTTCAAATTCTTTGAGGAAGTAACAATCAAGTTAGAAAAGGAGAGCAAGACGACATGATTTCCAGAAGGTCTTAATAAAGTGTTGCACAGGAGGCTGCTAAATAAGGTAAGGTGTTTGGGGCAAAGTACAGCATGGATATAAGCTGACTGGCAGAAGAAAGAGAGTGGAGCTAAAGGGGTCTTTTTCAGGATGGCAGTAGGGGAACTTGTGGAGTTCCACAAGGGTCAGTGTTAGGACCACAACTATTCACATTATATATTAACAATCTGGAAGAAGGAATTGGGGGCATTGTTGCTAAGTTTGTAGATGACACAAAGATAGATGGAGGGACAGATAATGTTGCGAAAGTGAGGAGGCTGCAGAAGGACTTTGACAGGCCAGGATAGCAGACAAAGTAGTAACAAATGAAACACAATATGGGAAAGTGTGAGGTTTATGCATTTTGGTAGGAAGAAAGGGTAAAAGTTTTGGAAATCTGAAGTACAACGAGACTTAGAATTCCTAATTCAGGATTCTCTTAAAGATAGCACCTGGGTTCAGTTGGCAGTTAGGATGGCAAATGCAATGTTAGCATTCATTTCAAGAGGGCTAGATGTTCAAAGTTTGTGAGAAGATTTGTAGCTCGGGTGCTCGATGTTGTGGTTCTGTTCGCCGAGCTGGGAATTTGTGTTGCAGACGTTTCGTCCCCTGTCTAGGTGACATCCTCAGTGCTTGGGAGCCTCCTGTGAAGCGCTTCTGTGATGTTTCTTCTGGCATTTATAGTGGCCTGTCTCTGCCGCTTCTGGTTGTCAGTTCTAGCTGTCCGCTGCAGTTGCCGGTATATTGGGTCCAAGTCGATGTGCTTATTGATTGAATCTGTGGATGAATGCCATGCCTCTAGGAATTCCCTGGCTGTTCTCGTTTGGCTTGTCCTATAATGGTAGTGTTGTCCCAGTCAAACTCATGTTGCTTATCATCTGCGTGTGTGGCTACTAAGGATAGCTGGTCGTGCTGTTTCGTGGCTAGTTGGTGTTCATGGATGCGGATCATTAGCTGTCTTCCTGTTTGTCCTATGTAGTGTTTTGTGCGGTCCTTGCATGGGACTTTGTACACTACATTGGTTTTGCTCAGACAACAAACTCACCAGGACGAAGGACCCGATACCCAGCATGAGCAAAACCAATGTAGTGTACAAAATCCCATGCAAGGACTGCACAAAACACTACATCGGACAAACAGGAAGACAGCTAACGGTCCCCATCCATGAACACTAACTAGCCACGAAACGACACGACCAGCTATCCTTAGTAGCCACACGCTCAGAAGACAAGCAACACGAGTTCGACTGGGACAACACTACTATTATAGGACAAGCCAAACAGAGAACAGCCAGGGAATTCCTAGAGGCATGGCATTCATCCACAGATTCAATCAATAAGCACATTGACCTGGACCCAATATACCGGCCACTGCAGCAGGAAGCTGGAACTGACAACCGGAAGCGGCAGAGACAAACCACTATAAATGCCGGAGGAAACATCAAAGAAGCGCTTCACAGGAGGCTCCCAAGCACTGAGGATGTCACCTAGACAGGGGACGAAACGTTTGCAACACAAATTCCCAGCTCGGCGAACAGAACCACAACAGGGCTAGATGTACTACTGAATGTATATAATAAGGCTCTGGTCAGATTGCATTTGGAACATTGAGAGTAGTTTTCAGCCCTCTATCTAAGGAATGATGCACTGACATTGAAAGGAGTCCAGAGGAGATTTACAAGCATAATCCTGGGGATGTACGGTTAGTGATATGAGGATTTTGGGTCTGTACTCGATGAAGTTTAGAAGGATGAGGGGAGAATCTCATTGAAGCTTACGGAATACTGAGAGGCTTGGATAGTGTGGAGGAGGAGGAGATGCTTCCACTAGTAGGACAGACTAGGTCCTGAGCGCACAGCCTTTGAGTGAAGGGATGAGGAGGAATTTCTTCAGCCAAGGGAGGTTAACCTGGGAAACTCATTGCTGCAGACGGCTGGGGAGGCCATGTCAATTGACTGTCTTTCTGACAGAAATAGAAAGGTTTTTGATTAGTAAGGGCTACGGGAGAAGGCAGGAGAATGGGGTCGAGAAACATATTGAATGGTGGATCCGACCCAATGGGCCCAAAGGCCTAATTCTGCTCCTATTTCGTATGGACTTCGGGAATTTAGAAGATTAAGAACCAAACATTTGGAAACATACAAGGTTCTTGGGGACTTGACAGGGTGGATATGGCGAGGTGGACCAAATGACATAGCCTCAGAGTAAGAGACGCACATTTAAGACAAAGATGACAAAGCATTTTCACAGTTGGGTAGTGAATTTGTGAAATCCTTTATAACAGGAGGCTGTCAGGCTGAGTTGTTAAGTGCAGTCAAGACTGAGATAGATAGGTTTTTGATCAAAAATGGCATCAAGGGTTATAGGGAAAAGGCAGAGAAATGGAGTTAAGGACTATCAGATCTCATTGAATGGTGCAGCAGACTTAAATGGGCTGAATGGCCTACTTCTGCTCCCACATCTTCAGATTGGTTTGTCACGTTGGGAAGGGTGAAATAAAAAAACTCAAAGTTCTGTTTAAATTATAGACAAAGAAAAACTTTCAAAGAGTCAGCAGACACAATGAGCCAAATTTCAGCTTTCTATCCTATAAGATCAGAATAATTATTCATGTAAGATCATGAATAAAAAAATCATTTCATACTGTGCCATTTGTAATCACTGGCTATATCTGAGTGCTTTATAGACAGTGAAGTCTAAGTTGTAATGTAGCAAATCCGCCACCAATATGAACACTGCTCATTCCCACAAACAGCAAACATGATAATCATCAGGTACTATCATGATTCTTGTTTGAAATCATACCACAGAATCTTCTATGCCTACCTGAGAGACAGGGCTGTACTCCACCTGTACGCACATCAATGCCTGCCTCAATTGTTGTGCTCTATTTCTAGCATGGAGCCTGAAGTGGGAATTCTCAGATTTAGCAAGAACCACACCAGACACTTCCAATGTGATCAACATGTTTTACTAATAGTATGCCCTTAAAATTTTCCTCCAGACATCTGCCAATGCTAACATTATCTCAAATCTTAATTGCATTCCTTTCCATTCCCTCACTGGAAATTAGGACAAGAGAGAAACAGTGCAATGATGCAGCCTTGATAAGGTCTCAGTCACAAGGGAGCAACAGGACAGTGCTGCAACTGTGATAAGGTCTCACAGTGACAAGGGAGACACAGTGCAGTGCTGCAGCCTTGATAAGGTCTCACAGTGACAAGGGAGTAACAAGACAGTGCTGAAGCTTTAATAAGGTCTCACAATCACAAGCTCCATCACTTGGTAGCATATCCAACCAGTCTAACAGCTTGAAGGAGTAAGGTTGACAGAGGCTGCTTTAAGTCCAATGTTCCACTGTAATTTCGCAATTAGACCATAAGAAATAGGAACTCTCAATCATGCTCTGCTAATCAACAGGATCAGGGCTGATCTGATACGCCTCATGACCACTTGCCTGCGTTTTCCCCATAACTCCTGACTGATCCAGAGTCTATCTCAACCTTAAATGTTCACAAAGACTCTATTCCCATAGCTGCATGGAGCAAGGAGTTCCAAAGACTCAACATTCAGAGAAGAAATTCCTCCTTATCTCAAATCTTAAATTGGCACCCCTTCATTCTAAGACAATTGCAGTTAGATCAAACTATTTTTATTTCATTGGTGAATCTTCATCTGCAACGATAAATATTTGAACAGATTCCAAATCATGCATCGAAGTATTTTTAAAATACAGCAAAGGTCTACAGCCACAAGCTCAAGGGTTGTAAAGGGGAGATCAAGCCCAACATCTAAAGTGGTATCAAACATCTGCCAGCCGGCAATTAAAACTCTGCAGCAACTCTGACACAAAATGTGCCATGGCCTCAAACAAAATCTTTTCATTTCCAAGATTATTTACTATTTTATATTTACATTTTTAAATAGAACCCATCCTTTCCATTTCCTAAAACACAGCATGCCAGTGAGCAATCAGAGCGTTTTGGAATTGAAACAGTGAACAGGTTCCAAAATTCCAATTAAACAAGCAATGGGGGCAGACAGATGCCTCCATTAATACTTCCAATGGGCTGCAGTTCCATTACTGGATGTCAAACTATAAGCAGTACACATTTCTGCTCTTCAAAAAAATCATGTGATAATTCAGTTTTCCAATAATGAAATTATGCGTTGACATTTTTTGTCTATGCGAGAACTAAGTGGCCTTTTAACATTGTTCTGTTTGATCCTGCATTGTCTAATGCTCCAAACTAAAACAAGCTATTCTTTACTTTTCAAAATCTACCCCTTGAGAAATAATTTCTACAGTCAACTACTGGGGTGGTGATGGCTAGTGGTATTACCACTAGACTATTAGTCCAAAGACCCTGATAATGTTCTGGGGGCCTGGGTTTGAATCCTGCCATGGCAGATAGTGGAATCTGAATTCAATATATATCTAGAATTAGGAGTCTAATGATGATCATGAAACTTGTCAGTTATTGGAAAAACATGTTCACTCATGCCCTTTAGAGAAGGAAACTGCTGACATGTGACCCCAGAGCCCACAAAAATGTGGTCGACACTTAATTGTCCCTGCAGAATTAGGGATGCCCAGTGACACACACATCTTGGGAATTAATTTTTAAAAAAAACCTTGCAACCTAACAAGTAATCTGTTCAGAAAGTTTTTGAGATACCTGGTTTTACAAAAGGGGGGAGACGAGTGCAAAAATCACAGAATCATTCTAAAACCTTATAATTGACTGGTTAATCATCACCTGGGCACCACACTTTAGGGAAGATTTCAAGGCTTTGGAGGTGAAACTGAGGAGCTTTACCAGGAATGAGGGACTTCAGTTATATGGAGAGAGTAGCAAAATTGGCAGAATTCTTTTTACATCAGAGATGGTTAAATGGAGACTGCAGGGGTTTTAAAGATGGAGGGATTTTGATAGAGCTGACTAAAAAAAAACAAATATGTTCTAGAAAATTCACAAACGTCATAGATTTAAGCAAATGGGTAGACAAAACTGGAAGGAAAGCCTGGAGAAATATTTTCACACAGCGAATTAAGACCTAGAGTCCTCTATTTGAATTGCTTTGGGATCAGATTCCATCAAAACATTCAAAAAGTAAGTGCGTGTTCATCGTGGACTAACTTGCATAATCATGGGGAAGAACCTGAGATGACAACTAAAACTGACATTTCTTTCAAAAGCATGGGATAATGGGCTGAAATAGGAGAAAGCCAGGACTGCTGATGCTGGAAATCAGAGTTGAGAGTGTGGTGCTGGAAAAGCACAGCAGGTCAGGCAGCATCAGAGGAAACTGATGAAGGGCTTATACCCGAAACATCGATTCTCCTGCTCCTCAGATGCTGCCTGACCTGCTGTGCTTTTCCAGTACCACACTCTCGATAATGGGTTGAATGCTGTGCACTTATAAAACAGACAGATGTATATTGATACAGTGCCTTTCATGGTCTAATATCCAAGTTCAAATACTCTGAAGTTTTGTGACATCCAATGTATGTGTTGCAAGGTCCCATAAACAGCAACATGATACTACATATAATCTATCCTTACAATGTTGATTGTGAGATAAATATTGGCCAGGATTCCAGTGATAAGCCCTTTTTTACTTTGAAATGGTGCCACAACATATTTGTTGTCCATTCAAGAAGGCAGGCAAAATCTCAGTTTAATATTTTATTGAATGATCTCTGACAATGCAGGATGGACAGTCAGTCAAGATTTTTGTGATCAAGTCCAGGTCCACAAGCATCCAATTCAGCAGCAAGTGCAATGGAGTTAGGCTGATACATAAAATAGGATTCCCAATTAAGAAACTGACAAAATATGGGGCAATACATAAAGTAAACATCAGGGGATCCTAGTGCTTCTCAGTGAATTGCAGTATGAGCTCTTTATGATCTCACAAGATGAATGTATCAAAATGACAATGGTTCTTATAATGCAGCATTCCCTCAGTATATTACTGTAGCTTCACACTAAATACCATTCTCAAACCCTCAAGTAGGGCTTAAAAAGCCCAAGTTTTAGACATGAGCTATCAAATGATCCAAATGCACTCCAGAACAATGAAGGAGGAATAACTTACATCAAGTCTTAGTTCCAACCTCAGAAGGGCAGTTTCAAGAAAATTCAGTGACTATGCTGTTCTGAATGGTTTCTATTCTGTAAGAGTTAATTAAACTGTAAGAGTTAAATAGGAATTTCTATGCTCACAGTAAATTTAAAAGAGCAAACTTCTCCTTCCAAACTATGTACACCATAAAGGCTAAAGTGGGAATCTTTGGGAAAGGCCTTGGGAACCATAAAGGAATAGCTGGTTAGAAGAAAAAGTGGGGAGATGGGAGAACAGGTTAAACAGATAAAGGTTGAAACAAGCAATTCCAGAGACAACCAAGCTAGGACACAATTACATTGTCCCAGACTGGGTGAAGGAGATTTCAAGCTGGGACTAGAATATACAGCAGTTTCTTATGTTTGCACTTCAACAATGAAATGTCTACCTGACTCAAAATGATGTAAAGATACTGCAATTTTCTTTATTCCTTCGAGTTATTCTGGCTAATTTAGAGTATACGCCCATACCAAATAAAAAAGAAAAATACTGCAGAGACTAGAAATCTTACATAAAAACAAATGCTAGAGAAAGCCAAGGGGCCTGTCAGCATCTGTGGAGAGAGAAACAATGTCCTCATTGTGTGCTTTGTTGTCCCAGCTGTGAGCAAGACACTTGTATTTCAGTGCTTTAATTAGTGAGAAGAAAGTGGAGCTTTTTCACTCCACAACTCCTGCTAATTTTATTTACTTCGGTTTAAAGAGAGAAATCTAGCTGTACCAGTAATGGAACATTGATGTACTGTCAGCAAGGTGAAAGAATGGAGAATGAAATAGGCATCATTATCTAACCTTGCAAAGTGCAATGGAGACACATGTAAGCGGTCAACTTTACCTCATGACTTGGAGGTGCTGGTGTAGGACTGGGGTGGACAAAGTTAAAACTCACACAATACCAGGTTATAGGCCAACAGGTTTATTTGAAAGCATTAGATTGCGGAGCACTGCTCCTTCATCAGGTGGTTGTGGAGGTTAAGATCATGGTCACAGAATTTATAGCCAAAGGAGTCCAGTGTCACGGAGATATGATACATAAATGATCTTAGATGAAAGTTTTAATCTAATTTACTGTATCACATCTCCATGAAGTGTCATGGACAGCCCCCATTTTCTGTTTCATATTAGTGTATACTCTCCCCGTGTTCGCTTGAATAAAAGATTGTAATCCTGTTCTCAGATCCCTGTGGTTGAATTTTAAGAAGTTAACACAACAATTATTTCAGTTGTTTTGAGGAATTTAGTAAATAGCCATTTCATACTCTGTCCGTTATATTTTCCATTATGTTCTATCCCTTCTACACAGAATGGTATTTTTACCCTATCAGGTGAACATTTAAATAATGCCACCAAACTCCAATCTTCTGCTGATAAAATAAACTAGTTAATAATTTGTTATCATTGTAATTTGAATCATGCAATTGTTTAATTTACAATGAACTCTTTACATTGTGTTTTGCAAATGTCAAACTGCTTGCACATTTGAAGCAATGTTTAAGTAGTGAAAATGTTTGAAGTTTATTTAAGAATTGGAGTTACAAGTCTTCATCTCCCATGACAAGCATTCTACGGTTTCGTTGTGCCAATTAGTAGTGCATTGAGGCAGGAATGTCTAATCTTTAGGAGCAGAGTGCTATATACACTGAGTGGAATTAAATTGCTTGCAAGTCTTGTAGAATTAATTAAACAACACAATGTTTGAAAGAAAGGTAATTCATTCTAAAGCAAAAGTGTTAAATTTGAATAAGGGAAATACATCACGAAGACAAATTGGCTGAGGTGAATTCGGAAAATGCATTAAAAAATATAGTTACTTAAAGACTATCCACTGCCTTATTACGTGACTTAACAGCAACTATACATTCTCAACAAAAAAGCTCAGTGAACCTAGCTTACAAAGGAAGTTCAGCATTGTATGAAACTAAAAGCAAATAAATTTGCCAAATACAATAGCAATTCTAAGGATTGGGTGTTTTATAGAATACTACAAAGGAGGACCAAGAAACGACTGAGGAAAGGAAGAATAGAATGTTAACTGCAATCTAACAAAAAACATAAACATGGACTGTAAAAGCTTTTACATATACGATAAGAGGAAATATTTGGTTAAAACAAATGTGGATCCATGACAAGCAGGGTCAGGATAATTTATAAATGGGAATAGAGAAATGGAAGAGACTCTAACAATTACTTTCTGTCTATTTTAACTGAGAAAGGTACAAGAAATTTCCTGATCCAAGTGGTTAGGAAGAATGAGGAGAAGAAAGATTGCATGAGTAGGAAGATCATATTGGAGAAATTTATGGAGCTGAAAGTTGTTAAATCCCCTGGACCGGATGGTCTACATCCCAGAGTGTTGAAAAAGGTAGCTGTAGAGATAGTCAATACATTGATGATTATCTTTCAAAATTCTACAGATTCTAGAATGATTCCTGTGGATTGAAAGCTAGCAAATGTCACCCCTAATATTTAAGAAGGGAACAAGAGAAAACAGGGAACTTGAGAGTTGTTAGCCAGTTATGCTACCTTCCTCAAAAATAGACATATACTACTGCACAGGAAGAGAAAACAAAACTTTATTGAAATTTGTTTTAACAGCTTCTTGTAATGGAGCAGGAAAATCAATGTTTTGGGCAATTTGCCCAAAACGTTGATTTTCCTGCTTCTCAGATGCTGCCTGACCTGCTGTACTTTTCCAGCACCACATTCTTGACTGGGGTTAAGATACAGATCAGCCATATTCCTATTTTGTGGAAACTGGAGGGCTGAATGATATATTACTGTTCCTATGTTAATTAAAAAAAAAGAAAGAGATCAATGTGGACACATTTAATTTCTAATGTTAAACCTTGCTTTCACTGCTCCTTAAGTGGTTTTTGAAGATTTACTTGTGGTATGTAAATCTCACAAAAATAACAAATTGCAAACATTTATTTAGCATTCTATAGAGCCATATTCCTGATTACAGGATACATTTCCAATCATTCCAAACTACATAAAATGTTTGCTTTTGATCTGATTATCCTGATCCAAGCACAACATTTATTTTAACAGCCATACTTTCATCAGGATTCATACTGAGTGATATGAGTCAATCTTTTATATACATATTTTCTTTAAACTTACCTTTGTTCCCACTTTCCTCTCCCCATGAATTTTCCACTCTCCACTTTTCAAATTCGGCTTCACTTTCAACCTGTATGCCAAAGTACGCAATAACAGAATGTCAACAAGATTTCAGTTCTAACATTCAATATATATTAATTTAATGAAGTAGTGTTTTGGGAGATAATGTAATGCAGTAGCCTTTTTCCGCAAATTGTAGAGTATTCTAAGTTACAAACTTCTGGGCAAATAGATTTTGGGGTGCTTAGCCCTCAAAGAATTTTCTGGTTGAGATGGACATATTCACTCTGGACTGATACCATCTGGTGTCCCTGTGGCTCTATTAGCAATGATAACACACGATTTCACGAGTGGTTAATTTTAAATCCTACTTAGGGTTTGTTTTCTGTACATTAAAAACAAATCTAATTCTGTATGATTTTTCCAAAATTAGGATTATTTCTCCTCAAAATCTCTTATTTTAACATCAGCATCATTTTCATTTCAGATTGCATTGGGACTATCAAGCTTTACATGACAACTCAGGAACCTAAACTGCACTTTCACAACCCAGTTCGCCTGACTTCAATCTCAAATTACAAGGTCTAATGGTAAAATTAATCTTCCAAGGTGAATTGTGGCCAAAAGCGTGTCGAGTGCAGGGGAGAATCTTTAAGGACAGTTGACAGTGTTGGAAAGAAGTTATAAGTTAATTGATGTGAGTTTTGACTCCAACATGGTATTTTACCTGATGCGGCAATGCTGGTTATCTTTCATAACATAAGAAACTAGGAGTGGTTATGATATTGAAAAGTCCAAAATACATTTATTATGGCTAGCTATCCTACGATGCAAATCATTCACACATGTCTAGAAGTATTGGGTTAATTTAAAACTACTGAAATTAAAAAAAAACAATTCTTCAAGTGATCGCATGGTGAAACCGAGTACGCAATTGTTATGGTCTTGGATCACATACAGTGACAATATCTTGAGCACGACTCCTGCCTTACTAACACAACAATAATGAGTAGTTTTGACAGAGAAAAACAGGGTCCAAATGTGCTTAATAATGTCAATGATTAAACCAGCGGTATGATGGAAGTGTTCAAATCTGCATGCCGTAGATTGGAGGAAAAAAAAAGAGATTGAGGGTCTATGGAGGAGAATGACCAGGATAGGAGTCAGTAAGGTGACTAACAATTGCTTTTTGCAACAAGAGGGCCCCCGAATCCACAGCTGTTTAGTTTATTACATTCATAAGCTCTATTCAACATGTTGGTTTTACCGTTCAATTAGCGAGATGGTCACTAACATAGATGATTTCCAGTAAAATTCAGCGCCAAGTGTCTATTTTGGTGAGTTTCACACAATTCGGTAAGCTCCAACTGATTTGTCTATGCTATCTTTCTAAACTTGCCTCATCACCTATGTACGATGCTCCTATGATGCCCCACTCATCATATTCTCCCATTCATCTCAGGCAAATGTACTGCCACTGCCAAGACCTCCTGGGATTCCTAGCACTGACACCATCTTAAAAGCCCAGTCACGCACCCAATCAAGCATTGTAAGATGCAGTTGCCCCACCCAGTTCCTGTCATTTGTTCCAGACCTGTTGGTGCAAGGGGAAATTAGCACCACACTTTACTGACTTGGACACCCATGGAGCGTGCTTTGAGATCTTGGTAGGTGACGGAGGTCAAGAGGAGTAAGAGATGAGCTGGAGTCACCAGATTACTGCTCCAATTCTCCCGTCGGAAACTGTCACTGTCTAATTTTTGTGGCAGGTGGGAAACTGCATCTGAATACGCATCTCACTGCTCACTAGTAAGAGTCTTGTCTCACCACTAACCTTTAGTTGAAAAATGGGACTTCTTGCTTTTGATGTTGAGAAACTCCTCTCTAACTAGTGAGAAGGACTATTTTCTTTCTTCATATGTTTCAACTAACAATTTCAGATGACAACTCCAATTCATTGCCTTGAATGTATTTTCATAATCATTAAATTGTGGAGTACATCACGGGACACAATGAGGGCAATTGGCTCATTAACAGCATGTTGGACTTCATTTCTTTTTAATAGTGTAACGAATCAAAAATGTATGATTTCATTTAGTTAATGGTGCCAGTATGAACAAGCAGACCTCATTTTGTTTTCCAGATTCACAAAAACCTGCCTACAATTCCACCTTCGAGAAAAAGGGACTTGCTTTGGAAATGTAGATGCAAATGGGAATACCATAGATTCTGTCCTCTGGGAACCTGATATGTAGAAGTGTCAAAGATTAGATTAGATTAGATTCCCTACAGTGTGGAAACAGGCCCTTCGGCCCAACCTGTCCACACCAACCCTCCGAAGGATAACCCACCCAGATCCATTTCCCTCTGACTAATGCACCTAACACTATGGGCAGTTGCATGGCCAATTCACCTAACCTGCACACCTTTGGACTATGGGAGGAAACCAGAGCACCCGGAGCAAACCCATGCAGACACAGGGGGAATGTGCAAACTCCACACAGACAATCACAAGAGGCTGGAATTGAACCTGGGACCCTGGTGCTGTGAGGCAGCAGTGTTAACCACTGAGCCACCGTGCTGCCCCAAGGATTTCCAGTCCATTGCCTTAACCACTCTGGCCCCGACTACAGCTCAAAAAAAAATCAATCAACCTGATCAGAGAAGTTATTATACACCTCTGGATTTGAAGCCAGGCCTCCTGGTTTAGCAATAAGGACACTAACATTGTGTCAAACCAGCCACCTTTGATAAAGTATCTGCAACGTTGGCTGAAGAGTGATTCAGCAATATGTCAATTCACTCCTGGGATCTCCTTAAAATCACCTCAGAATTTGTTGCAAGGAGCTTTGGGTGTGTTGAAGTATTTAAACTGAAGCTACATCAGAAAGAAATGGAACTGGGCTCTATCCCATTTCAAGAATTAGGGACTGAAAACTTCCAAGAAAACGGGGATTCTGAAAGACATCAGTGAAAACGTGCAACAGATTCAAAACATGCTGCAACAGGTTTAAGAAGTTTTATTGAAATGGACAGGAGCAACATTTTATACTCAGCATCACTCAAATGGTAAATTGAGACGGCTTTATGAATGGGCATTAAACATTTATTGGACTCTTATACTTGTGTAAGTGGTTTAATGGAAAGCAGCCAGTGTTTTAACTTTGCCAATTTGTTGACAACATTCAGTCTCTTATTTTAAAAATACCTTCCCTTTTGCTTGCCTCTCTCCAATTTCGTTGCCTTCATGAGCGTTAGATCCATGCCTATTTGGCATTGTATGCTTGTGGCCAAATTAGATGTCGGATTAAAGGAGTTTACAATTTCAAAACATTTTTTCAGTTGATTCCGTTTATGTAAACATGAGTAAAAGGGGATACAAGGTCCAATCAAATTTTTTAAAATAGTAAATTTATTGATTTCAATTGAAGCAGAACGCACAGGCAATGATGAAACAACAAAGTGTAAAATGCAATGACATGTTGAGGAATTTTGTATACACTGGTAAAACTTAAAAAGCACAAGACTTTTGGCAGTACCAGATTTAAAGAGAACACTTAATTGTCAGCCTGTTGTTTATGCAGTTTTATTATGGGCAAATCCAAAGTTTGCAAGTTCATGACACCACCCTGCCTTCTTTGAAGCTGAAAGTACACAACAGCAATGTGTTCCAGTCAGATTTCAAAACTAATGTATTCACTTTTGGTAGAACAATGGGCATGATTGTGAATGAAATAGTGGCTATACACAGTTACACTCCCTTGCTCTAGAAAACATTGCTACAAATCAAATGGCTCTGGACAGATCCAATCACCTGCGCAAACAAAGCCAGGGCGTGGAGTGAGGGGAGGGGAACTGTTAACTGTTGAGTGTGAATTACCTTTTCAGAGAAGCCAGTTAGAACCATGGCATGAGTCATCTGTGATTCACCAAACATCAGTCTTTCTGCTTTGCCCAAGTTACCCAGAGAGACTCCAAACACCAGCTCTCGGTTAAATCTGCAACAAGTACAAACTTGTATGAATAGCCAGTATGTTTTGATGCTTGCATTCTGTTATCATTTGGTCAGGTTTATACGCTCATTTGCATTTAGTAGGCATTGCCTCTATTCTCTGTGACAAGATGCACTTGTGCATACTCCACAATACATGTTAAACAATCTTTGCAGTTGTGAAATGAACATGAAGAATATGTACCATAAAAACGGATACACTGGTTAAAACCTAGTACATTCGTCACAAGTATTAAGCTATTGTCATTTAACAAAAACAACACAAATAACTGCAAACTATAAGTTGCACTTTTAACTAAAACAGTTTTGATGGCTTTAGATTATTACAAGCACACCTTCTGAAGTTATACAATCCATATTTTTTGCATTATTGATTGCATGCTTCCAGTAATAAAGTTCTGGATTACAACTTACAAATATTTAAAATGCACCAAGGATTGGAGTTAGTTCTTGGATTCTCTCAGAAAATGGAATCCATGTCAGTGATAGAAATTCACATGCAGTAAACTTTATATTATGCACCATGCCACCAACCAAAGTCTCTAATAACTGGACGTTCTTTGTTTAAAAAAAAGCCAGCCTCTTTTAGTGTTCAGATAATGCTGCTTTTAAAAATGATTCTAATTAATAACAGCACAGTGCGCATTTGGGAAATTGTTCTTAGGCTGTATATTGAAATGATTAAATTATTGGGTCAGTTTGGTTACAATGTCTGAATAAAAATATGGAGAAAGTGAAGGACTTGCAGATGCTGGATGGTCAAAGTCAAAGAGAGGGCTTATGCCCGAAACATTGACTCTCCTGCTCCTCGGATGCTGCCTGACCTGCGGAGCCTTTTCAACGCCACACATTTTGACTCTGAATAAAAACATACCATTCAGAACAACTGTCAGCCTAAATTGTTTTAAAAAGCCGTTCCAAAGGTTGTGGTTTCAGTCTCGTCCTCAATTATGGGGATTTTACTGTGTCGCTGGTGCTTTGATTACCCAGTTACTGCTCCTCTTCCGTCAACCCCTCAGAGACATCTTGTGTGCCCAGGAAATTGCAGGATTGTCTTTTTGATTAACTGGCACCACCCATGCTCTGGGCATGCCAACTGACATATTTTACTGTGTCATTTTAAAAAAAAAATCAGGCTTATTTCTTTCTCCCTACTTGAAACAAGCACCAACAATACACACTCATTTCTCTTTAAGGTCACTCCATGGTGAGACTCCGAGACCACCCAGTGTCCCCAATACAATTATGGAGTGTACATTATGGTTTTCAGCAGAATAGCACTGACATTTCAACAGTTCATTGATTCAGTTAACTATCCTTTTTAATTTGTTCATGGGATGGGCTGGGTCAGCATTTATTGCTCATCCCTAACTGCTCTTATGATGCTGCTGATGACCTGCCTTCCTGAGCTGCTACTGTGCTCGGGGAATAGGGACACCCACAAGGGAGTTCCAGGATTTTAATCCAGTGACAATAAAGGAATGGTGATATAGTTCTACATGAGGCTGTTGTGTAGGGGAATCTGTAGGTGGTGGTGCCCTTAACCTTCGAGCTGATAGAGATCACAGGTTTTCAAGTTGTTATCAAAGGAGCCTTGGGGAGTATCCTGTTTTATTTACATTGTAAAAATATACGTTACTCATAAGTTATTTATAACCACATACAAAGGTCTAAAAACAGTTCTGGGTGCAGACTTTGCAGAAAAAGTACATTGAAATTTTATATTCCTCAGCACTTCCATCCAATTGCAACAAAAAACATTTTCTTATCATGCAAGCAAACTATTAACATCCCGTTAAGGCAATGAGGGTATCTTGGATCTTAATAGACCTCACTATCCCCTTTTCTTATTTCAAAAATATATTTTATTCATAGAAAGTAAATATTTGGTACATGGACAGTTAATGAACCCGCTCACATCTGTACTCTTTTTATTTACAGACAACAAATTAAGTCTTTGATGGCCACCATTCTCTATATTTACAGACAACCTCTTGGTCGACAGATGAGGCAACAGCAGGGCCCAATTACTGAATGGGCCCCACTTATTCTGCAGCAGAGGGACTTTACACAGTGGTCTTTCCCCACTGCACCTTGGCAGCAGCTGCCCCAAGCTTCAGCGCATCCCTCAGCACATAGTCCTGGACCCTGGAATGTGCCAGTCTGCAACACTCAGTCGTGGTTAACTGGAAGATCAGCAAGTTTTGGGCAGACCAAAGAGCGTCTTTGACCGAGTTGATGATCCTCCAGGCACAGATGATGTTCGTCTCAGTGTGTGTCCCGGGGAACAGACCGTACAGCATGGAGTCCCGTGTCAAGAGCCACTTGGGACGAACCGCGACAAACACCACTGCATTCTCCTCCAGACTTCCTTTGCGTAGGCACATTCCAGAAGGTAGTGTGTGACAGCCTCGTCCCCTCCACAGCCACTTCAAGGACAGCGTGCGGTGGCACAGAGAGTCCAGGCAAGCATTAAGGATCACACAGGCAGAGCCCTTCTCACCACCAGCCAAGCCATGTCTTGGTGCTTGATGGAAAGTTCTGGTGATGAGGCATTCTGCCAAATGACTTTGACAGTCTGCTCAGAGAATTGCTCAACAGAATCCGCTCTCTCCTTTTTCCAAAAGATTCTCAAGGACACTACATGCTGACCACTTCCTGATGGACTTGTGGTCAAAGGTGCATTTCTTCATACATTTCTCCATGAGGTACAAGGGGATACAGAACAGTCCAACTACTTGGAGCGTTCCGCAGCAGTGAGGTCAGGCCCATCCCTCGCAACACCGAGGACAGGTACATAGTAACAGTTGGTGTTTGCATACCAGGAATTCACTCAGGTTGATGCAGCCACACACAAAGGGTGAGGGTGGTTTGAGTGGGTGTTTTCCCCCATTGCCCAGATCTTTATACATGGCATCTCTTCAAACCTGGTCCATCTTTGATTTCCATATGCAGTGCAAAATGGATAGGGTGACTGCAGTGGAACAGGTTCGGGGAATAGACCAGACCTGTGCCACGTATGACAACACTAAGGGTACCTCACACCGGATGGCCAGGTTTTTACCTGTGATGTAGAGCGACTATTGTTCCCAACTGCCCAGTTTCTGCCTCGCTTTGGTGACAGGCTCCTCCCAAGTCTTGATGCAGCCCCTCCAAACCAAATACCTAGCACCTTCAGGTGTTCTGTCCTGACGGTAAAGGGTATAGAGGATTGGTTGGCCTAGTTTCTGAAAAGCATGGCCTTGCTCTACTTTGGCCTGCGAGGCCCGTTCAAACTGGTGACAGATGCACACAAATCTGCACGCAGACAGCGCATCTGAGCGGAAAATGGCGACATCATCCATATGCAGGGAGGCCATAACCTGTGGACACCTGCTGCCAGAAATAGTCACCCCTTTCAGGCTCATATCCTTCCTGACAGAATCGGTAAATGGCTCTGTACAGGACACAAACAAGGCAGAAGAGAGGGCAGCCCTGCCTGACTCCAGATTAGATTGGAAAGCTGTCTGATTCCCACCCATTGATTGAGACTGCACTGACAATGTTGGTGTAGAGCAGTCAGATCCAATTACAGATTCCCTCCCCAAAACTCATTTTGGACAGAACATCTCTCTTGCACGTGTGTGATATCCTGTCAAACGCTTTCTCCTGGTCCAGGCTGATAAGGCATGTGTCCACACCTCTATCCTGCACATAGGCGATCATATCCCTGAGAAGTGAGAGATTCTCAGTGATCTTCTTGCCCAGTATTGTACAGGTTTGGTTGGGTTGAATCACTGATCCCAGAGCAGACCTGACCCAGTTGGCCATGACCTTTGACATGATCTTGTAGTCCACAAGGCGAGGAACAAGGAGAGGGCACAGCTTAATACGTGGCTGCGCAGCTGGTGTAGGAGGGAGGGCTTCAGATATGTAGATAATTGGGATGCCTTCTGGGGAAGGTGGGACCTGTACAAGAAGGACAGGTTGCATCTGAACTGGAAGGGGACCAATGTCCTGGGTGGAAGGTTTGCTCGAGTAGTTCAAGAGGGTTTAAACTAGTATGGCAGGGAGGTGGAAACCTGAGCTGTATACCGGAGGTGAGAGTTGATGCAGATGAGGCAATAGCAAGAGGTAGACCAGCTAGTGGGAAGGATTTTCCTGGGAAGGAACCAAGGGATCAGTCAAAATGTGTTTGCTTTAACGCAAGGAGTATCAGGAATACAAAAGTGATGAACTTAGAGCATGGATCAGTACCTGGTGCTATGATATTGTGGCCATAACAGAGACATGGGATTCTCAGGGGCAGGAATGGTTGCTGGATGTTCCAGGGTTTAGAGCATTTAAAAAGAATAGGGAGGGGGGTAAAAAAAAAAGAGGAGGGGGTGTAGCACTACTAATCAGACAGGGTATCACAGCTACAGAAGCTTCCATTTTTGAGGAAGATCTGCCGACCGAGTCAGTATGGGTGGAAATTAGGAACAGCAAGGGAGCAGTCACCTCTTTAGGGGTTTACTACAGGCCCCCCAATAGCAACAGAAAGATAGAAGAAAGCATAGGTCGGCAAATTTTGGAAAAGTGTGGACGAAGTAGGGTTGTTGTAATGGGTGACTTTAACTTTCCCAATATTGATTGGAACTTCCTTCGAGCAGAAGATTGGAATGGAGCGGTTTTTGTAAGGTGTGTTCAGGAGGGTTTCCTATCTCAGTACGTTGACAGGCCGACGAGGGGAGAGGCCATTCTAGACTTGGTGCTCGGAAACGAGCTGGGGCAGGTATCAGATCTTGTGGTGGGAGAGCATTTTGGTGATAGTGACCACAACTGCCTCACATTCTACATAGCTATGGAGAAGGAGAGGATTAGGCAAAATGGGAGGATATTTAATGGGGAAGAGGAAACTATGATGCGATTAGACATGAGGTAGGAGGCATGGATTGGGAGCAATTATTCCATGGTAAAGGCACTATAGACATGTGGAGACTGTTTAAGGAACAGTTGTTGCAAGTGATGAATAAATATGTCCCTCTGAGACAGGCAAGAAGGGGTAAGATAAAGGAACCTTGGATGACGAGAGCGGTGGAGCTTCCCCTCAAAAGGAAAGAGGTAGCTTAGGTAAGGTGGAGGTAGCTAGGGTCAAGCTCAGCTCTAGAGGATTACAGACAGGCGAGGAAGGAGCTCAAAAATGGACTGAGGAGAGCCAAGAGGGGGCACGAGAAAGGCTTGGCAGAATGGATTAGGGAGAACACAAAAGGCATTTTACACTGATGTGAGGAATAAGAGAATGGTCAAAGAAAGAGTAGGGCCGATCAGGGATAGCATAGGGAATTTGTACGTGGAGTCTGAGGAGGTAGGGGAAGCCCTAAATGAGTTTTTTGTTTCTGTCTTTACGAAAGAAACGAACTTTGTAGTGAATGAAACCTTTGAAGAGCAGGTGTGCATGCTGGAACAGATAGAGATAGAGGAAGCTGAAAATTTTGTCAAACATTAAGATTGACAAGTCGCCAGACCCGGACCAGATTTGGCCTCGGCTGCTTTGGAAATGAGAAATGCAATTGCTTTGCCACTTGAAGATCTTTGCATCCTTGCTCTCCACTGGAGTCGTACCTGAGGACTGGAGAGAGGCAAATGTAATTCCTCTCTTCAAGAAAGGAAATAGGCAAATCCCCGGCAATTACAGACCAGTAAGTCTCACGTCTGTCGTCTGCAAGGTGTTAGAAAGGATTCTGAGGGATAGGATTTATGACCATCTGGAAGATCATGGCTTGATTAAATGCAGTCAACTCAGCTTTGTGAGGGGCAGGTCATGTCTCACAAACCTTATCGAGTTCTTTGAGGATGTGACTAGAAAGGTTGAGGAGGGTTGAGCTGTGGATGTGGTGTATATGGACTTCAGCAAGGCATCTGATAAGGTTCCCCATGGTAGGTTCATTCAGAAGGTCAGGAGGAATGGGATACAGGGGAACATAGCTGTCTGGATACAGAATTGGCTGGCCAACAGAAGACAGCGAGTGGTAGTAGAAGGAAAATATTCTGCCTGGAAGTCTGTGGTGAGTGGTGTTCCACAGGGCTCTGTCCTTGGGCCTCTATTGTTTGTAATTTTTATTAATGACTTGGATGAGGGGATTGAAGGATGGGTCAGCAAGTTTGCAGATGACACAAAGGTTGGAGGTGTCGTTGACAGTATAGAGGGCTGTTGTAGGCTGCAGCAGGACATTGACAGGATGCAGAGATGGACTGAGAGGTGGCAGATGGAGTTAAACCTGGATAAATGCAAGGTGATGCATTTTGGAAGGTCGAATTTGAAAGCTGAGTACAGGATTAAGGATAGGATTCTTGGCAGTGTGGAGGAACAGAGGGATCTTGGTGTGCAGGTACATAGATCCCTTAAAATGGCTACCCAAGTGGACAGGGTTGTTAAGAAAGCATATAGTGTTTTGGCTTTCATTAACAGGGTGATTGAGTTTAAGAGTCGTGAGATCTTGTTGCAGCTCTAAAAACCTTTGGTTAGACCGCACTTGGAATACTGCGTCAAGTTCTGGTCGCCCTATTATAGGAAAGATGTGGATGCTTTGGAGAGGGTTCACAGGAGGTTTAGCAGGATGCTGCCTGGACTGGAGGGCTTATCTTATAAAGAGAGGTTGACTGAGCTTGGACTTTTTTCATTGGAGAAAGTGAGGAGGAGGAGAGGGGACCTAATTGAGGTATACAAGGTAATGAGAGGCATAGATAGAGTCGATAGCCAGAGACTATTTCCCAGGGCAGAAATGACTAACATGAGGGGTCATAGTTTTAAGCTGGTTGGAGGAAAGTATAGAGGGGATGTCAGAGGCGGGTTCTTTACACAGAGAGTTGTGAGAGCATGGAATGTGTTACCAACAGCAGTTGTGGAAGCAAGATCATTGGGGACATTTAAGAGACTACTGGACATGCATATGGTCACAGAAATTTGAGGGTGCATACATGAGGATCAGTGGTCAGCACAACATCGTGGGCTGAAGGGCCTGTTCTGTGCTGTACTGTTCTATGTTCTATTTAACAATGAGATTGGTCACGACTTTCTAATTTCCTCCCTCTCCCCCTCCTGCTTGTAGATGAGGGTGATGATGCCTTTCCTCATGGATTAATTCATGGTACCTGCCAGAAGCATACTGACATACACCTCCAGCAGGTCCTGGCCAATCAAGTCCCACAGAGCAGGATAGAACTCGGTCGGTAAGCCACCGTTTCCAGGGTTTTATTCTTTTCAAAGGACTCGAGGGCCTTGGTCAGCTCATCCTGTTTATGCCACTGTTGCTGAACATCAATTTTCAGCATCAGCAGCTGAGTGAACACAAGAGCACGCAATAGTTAATCATACCACTAGCACTTGTTCACATGAGAACTGCAACTGAAGTGAGCTGTCAAACCTTCCTTTGACTGGGGTTAAGGAAAATTGAAGAAAAATTAAAAAAAAACTATGAATGCAAAAATACTTGCATCGAAGCAAGAACTGAATAATATCAGTGAGGAACAAAATCGTGATCTTGTTTGAATAGGTATTCAAATTAAGTCCTCTCTTTGGTTACTTTTCTTAAAACCTTGGTTCAATTTTGCAGAATCCACTCAATTCTTTTTTTCAGGGAAAAATAACTCAGAACGTCATTTGACTATGATATTAAAATGGAGATGAATTATGTGCAGAAGTGGGTAGGGGAGAGGCTATTTACCTGCACTGTATGTGGAAAAGGATTCACTTGCTTATTTAACCTGCAACTGCAGAGAAGCAATTTCCAGTGATGTTATTGCTGGACTGTTAATCCAGAGACCCAGATAAGGTTCTGGGTTCAAATCCTGCCACAGCAGATGGTGAAATTTGAATTCAGTTAAAAAAGGAATCTGGTATTAGGAGTCTAATAATGACTATAAATCCATTGCTGATGTTAGAAAAAACTTCTTTTGTGGGCGGCACGGTGGCACAGTGGATAGCACTGCTGCCTCTCAGCGCCAGAGACCCGGGTTCAATTCCCGCCTCAGGCGACTCTCTGTGTGGAGTTTGCACATTCTCCCTGTGTCTGCGTGGGTTTCCTCCGGGTGCTCTGGTTTCCTCCCACAGTCCAAAAATGTGCAGGTTAGGTGAATTGACCTGGCTAAATTGCCCGTAGTGTTAGGTGAAGGGGTAAATGTAGGGGAATGGGTCTGGGTGGGTTGCGCTTCGGCGGGTCGGTGTGGACTTGTTGGGCCGAAGGGCCTGTTTCCACACTAAGTAATCTAAATCTAAGAAGACTGCCATCCTTACTGAAGGCAACAAATGCTAGGAGACCACAGTGGGTCAGACAGCAAACTAATGTTTTGAGTCTAGATGACTCTTCAGAGCCGAAGTGAAGTGTGGAGGGTTTAGCATTCATGCTATTGTTTGGGAGGAGGGGGTTAATGGGTGCAGGGTGCAGGATGGAGAAAAGATGTTGACAGTTCAGATTAAATGATCAGAATCTGAGAATGGCAGAACAATCGTGCGTCTCCTGCCAGACTTGAAAGGACAGACAGACCCACGGTGAGGGGGAAGACATGATAACAAGGTAGAAGAAATGGGAGCTAGTTCACAACTTTATATTGAGTTCAACACCTTTTTTAAGTCCAGAAGGCTGTAAAGTGCCTAGTCTGAAGATAAGACGTTGGTCCTCCAGTTTGCGCTGTGACTCACTGGTACACTGCAGCATGCCAAAGATAGGCATGTGGGCATGCGAGCAGAAACACCACCCACAACCTGTTAGCTCATTTAGCCAGAAGGTTAGCACATTCTGAATGCTGGGTTCAATCCTTACTCTGGCTAAGGTAGACTTGGGGCCTGCCCTATGGTCAAGTCAACAGCATAAACCGGTGATAATAAATAATTGCAAATGCTATCTGGAAAAGAAGATTTTTTTCGTTTCAAAAACTGAAATTGCTACAGAAACTCAGCAGTTCTGGCAGGTTCTGTGCAGAGACAGCAGACTTAACATTTTGGGTCCAGTGACCCTCCTTCAGAAGATTTTTGTTTTATTCATTCATGGGATGTTAGCATCACTGGCTGATTTATTCCTCATCCCGAATTGCCCTGCACAAGTTGATTGTGTGCTATCTTCTTGAACTGCTGCACTGTACTGCTGTAAGGGAGTTCCTGCACTGTGACCCCGAATGGGAAGAAGACCTGCACCAAGGGAGGCATCATCAAGCAGTTTTATTTTTGGGGTGCAAGGGTCCTCAGTGGCTGCACAATCCAGAGGTGTACAGGCACACAGCTACCTCAGTAAAGAACAGGGACCATAAAATCTGACTGACTTGACTTGATCTGAAGCATTTTATCGTTGCTCATCTCTTGGATTTTTTATGCTGCAAAATTCCAAACAGCGATTCCCAGTAAAAATCACTTCTCACTTGAGGGTCTAAATGAAACCATTTCAAAATAATGAAATTCCATAAAGCAAGGGTAGAATTAGGGCAACTAAAGTAGGTAGGTATTAAATAGGTCTATTATCTTAACCAATATCTTGTAACATATCACTGTGGCTTATCACAGTTTTAATCTCTCCAGCGCAACTTCATTGCGAGGCACTTACATTTTGGGATCATTAATCCCCAGCTTGCTGCAGAAGTCCTTCCCCACATCGCATCCGAACCAGACTGCCTAAACAGTAAAGACAATGAACAATCTCAGAAAGAGGCCCAAGAAACAATTCAGGATGATGTTAAATGCACTAAACCAAACTCATCGGCTGTCAAGTCTAATCACGATTGTAACGCAGAGAACATGGCAGCCAATGACTGCACAGCAAGGAATTATAAAAAAGTAATGTATTTTTGTGATGTCGGGTGTGGGGTAAGTATTGACAAAGATATAGGGAGAACTCCTCTGTTTGTCTTTACAATAGTACTGTCCTATAGAATCCGAGAGGACTGACAGGCTCTTTGTTTAATAGCTCATCTGAGCAACAGCACATCTAATAATACACCCTCCCCTGATTCAGATGCATCAACGTAAACCTTGTCCTCAAGACTCTGGAGAAAGACTTAACCCACAATCCAAGGCTGGTGCTCATTTGTAATCAGAGTGATCAACTATTCACTTATTATACAAATAAAAATGTCACATTTGCAGAAGGGAATTAAAACACAGGATTCGCAGAGACCACATTCACCCAGAGAGGCTCTCTCTCACGGTCAAAATGGCCCTGCACCGTTTCTTGCAGCGTTTCCAGAAAAGGATCAGTCCACACAAACAAGGTAAGGGTTCTTGCGGCACAATGGTAGCTTCCCTACCTGTGAGGCAGGAGGCCTGGATTCAAATCCCACCTGTTCCAGCAATATCTAATACATCTCTAAACAAGTTGACACAGGAAGTACCTGACAGCAGGAACAGGAGCTACAGATGTTGGGTCTATAGCTCTGCAAGCACTTGAACTGTACAGGGACACTGCCTGGTTGGTATGAAAACCGCAGGAGCTAGCATATAAAGCAATAGCAGGTTACACTTAGAGCACAGAGAGGAATCCACAGCGGTCAGCAAGCGTCAGCTCCAGCTTTCCAGACTTGCACAATCTGTCAATGTGGACACAATGACATCGATCCAAATAAACTTTTAATGTGTTCTTCAGGAAAAGGAGACATTGCTGTGATGACAAAGAAACTGTATGGAAGTGGAGAAATTTTCTGAAATGAAACAAAAAAATCTTTCAAGCAACAAGTTCAAAACAATGGGCTGAATTTTACCAAAGATTGGCCAAGCCTCAATTTTGTGGAGTTTCACACAGGGTTTCTCTCCACAAGTGCATGTTCTTGCACAATTCTCCACAGGTTGCCTCATTATCTAAACAGTAAGCCTCTAAAGCCCAATCACGTTAGTGGGCGTGCAGTCAATGTGGACGTACTCACCAGTACCACGTCCTCCCAGGATCCCAGTGCCATATATAACATATGGCCAAGCTCCACCTCAAAAGGCACCAATCAGGAGCTGCCCCTTCACTGTTGCTGTGTGTGAAACACTGGCCCAGAAACAGCCGTTCCCCTTTTTGCCGATAGAGACCTGGACCTTCTGAGGATAGGGTGATGGAGAGGAGGGCCATCTGCTGTCCTCAGGTCCACTAGTGGTGACCATGACAACGGAACTTGCTCCGAGGATGCCACCCAGCTCAGTGCAGTGTCCACGGAGCAGAGGCAGGTGCTGAATGGATAGTGACCTTTTCCACTCTGCCCAGGGTAAGTGTTACCACCTTCCCTCCAATACCTCACACCGAGTCGTTCTCTGTGACTGCACCAAGGTTCATACTCTCCTCTGCCTGCAAGATCACCCCTCACTTGCTGTCAATCCCCAACCCTACCTTGCCTCTGCACTGGGCCACCTGATAGCTGTTAGTGCTGTTGCTGATGGGGAAAGGTTATGTCAATCACTTTCAGCTCAGTCAGTCTCCCCTCCCCCCTCATTTGTCTTATTCTAGTAGAAAATATCTCACAAGAGGGCAGACAGAGCCAAGACGGGTGATGGTGTGCCTTGACTATATGGTCGATTGACTGTGTCCAATCCATGCACTGTGATTAGATTAGACTACTTAGTGTGGAAACCGGCCCTTCGGCCCAACAAATCCACATCAACCCTCCGAAGAGCAACTCACCCAGACCCATTCCCCTACATTTACCCCTAACCAATGCACCCAACACTACAGGCAATTTAGCATGGCCAATTCACCTAACCTGCACATCTTGGGAGGAAACTGGAGCAACTGGAGGAGGAAACCCATGCAGACATGGGGAGAATGTGCAAACTCTACACAGATAGTTGCCTGAGATGGGAAACCACCGAGCCACCTTGCCACCCAGAGATCAGACATGTTCTTGACTAACTGCGCCATTACTTCCGACTGAAGGCTGTCTCCCTTGACCTGACTTGAGGACTACTCCCCTTAGACACTGAGACACAGGCAGTTGGTTGAAGCACCTGGAGTCTCTTTGCTGCACAAGTTCCTGGCATATGCTGTAGGTGTGAGGTTAATGTAGCATGGTGCCGTACGATGACACATCCACCCCTTGACTGATCACTGCGGACAAACATAATAAACTGCCTGGTTTTGTGTCTGTGCAAGACAGAGGACTGAGAGACATTAAACTCTGAATGAGGCATCATAGCATTAAGAAAAAGGCAAGGCAGATATCCCAGGTGCAAAGTGAGTGAAGGGGTCAAATGATTTTCAACTGGTTAAGTTTTCAGTCAGGAATATTTACAGTAAAAGCAGAAGAAGAGCCACAGATATAGAAGGACACAGAAAAACAAAGCCAGGAATGTAGGCAGTGTGACACAATCCACAAAGAAAAATGAGGCTTCGTGTAAAATACAGACAATATCTGGTGTACACGCAGTGGGAAATGAACATGTAATACGGAGACCAGAGGGCAAATTGATCAGGTCACTAATATCTGACCTGTAACATATAAAAGATGGTAAGTTTGCAGAGTTAGTTGTATATATTTACGTACACAGACAAGAATGACTTTGTCAACATGGGCTGGAATAAAGTACTTTTACAGTGATTTTGCTTTTCCTGGCAGCTTGCCAGGTCAAACAACAAGTGAGCGAGCACTGCGAGGGTGAGCGAGGAGCCCGGAGATGCAACCTGGTTCAGTCAAGGTGATTGATGCCCATCACTATGTGCAAAGTTGCCTGGCAGCAGCGCTACCGTGAAAAGTGCCAGCATACACCAAATTGCAGTACCATTATGTAGAACCACATTTTAAGTGAGTGTGCCATGATGATGTAATGAGGGTGCTGCGTATCTGATGCGAATCTCCTTGGACAGAGTGTACCAGCAGTTGTTGGCCATAGAGAGTTGCTGGAGATGTTGGGTACTGCTGCTAAACGTTGCAGGCCAAAAGCAGAAAGTAGTGGGCTGGAGCAGAGAGGAACCTGCACTGACTTTAATGTTGGGAACTGACACCATCTTTTTCAGTCTGACCAATAGCAGTCAGGAAAACTGCATAACAAACAGGTGATATTAGCTAGTATTAATATGCTAATGTGTGCAAACAGGCCTCTCACAGCTCACAAGCAAGATTCTTGTCACACTGTTCAAAACCTCACTGTAGAATTGGCTTTTCTGTACTCAATTTTGCGAATCTCACTTTTTCTGTTCTCACCATATTTTCCCTGACTGACTCGCCATTGCAGTGTTATTCAGAAGCTGGAAAAATTCAGCCAATGTTTTAACAAAACCCAGAAAAGGTTTTGATGAGTTTTCATTGCAAGTGTTGGGGATATTTGAAGTGCTGACTATTAATAAATGACCACATTCCAGAGAAAGGTCTGTTCTGGTCATGAGATCTTTACAATCTCACAGAGCCATCTTCTGATCCAGGAAATGACTTCAACAAAGAAGGGAAGGCTGGAACAAACTCCTGGCAGGACTGAGGGGCCGCATTCGCAAACAGAAAGGTTATGATCCTGGTTTGAGAGAGTGAGAGAGTGAGAGAAGGCAAGAGCGAGAGCGATGTACAGCATAGAAACAGACCCTTTGGTCCAACCTGTCCATGCTGACCAGATATCCCAACCCAATCTAGTCCCACCTGCCAGCACCCGGCTCATATCCCTCCAAACCCTTGCTATTCATATACCCATCCAAATGCCTCTTAAATGTTGCAATTGTACCAGTCTCCACTACATCCTCTGGCAGCTCATTCCATACATGTACCACCCTCTGCGTGAAAACGTTGCCCCTGAGGTCTCTTTTATATCTTTCCCCTCTCACCCTAAACCTATGCCCTCTAGTTCTGGACTCCCTGACCCCAGGGCAAAGACTTCGCCTATTTATCCTATCCATGCCCCTCATCATTTTGTAAACCTCTATAAGATCACTCCTCATCCTCCGACGCTCCAGGGAAAACAACCCCAGCCTGTTCAGCCTCTCCCTATAGCTCAAAACCTCCAACCCTGGCAACAACCTTGTAAATCTTTTCTGAACCCTTTCAAGTTTCACAACATCTTTCAAATAGGAAGGATACCAGAATTGCACACAATATTCCAACAGTAACCTAACCAATGTCCTGTACAGCCACAACATGACCTCCCAACTCCTGTACTCAATACTCTGACCAATAAAGGAAAGCATACGAAACACCTTCTTCACTATCCTATCTACTTGCAACTCCACTTTCAAGGAGTTATGAACCTGCACTCCAAGGTTTCTTTGTTCAGCAACACTCCCTCAGACGTTACCATTAAGTGTATAAGTCCTGCTAAGATTTGCTTTCCCAAAATGCAGCACCTCACATTTATCTGAATTAAACTCCATCTGCCACTTCTCAGCCCATTGGCCCATCTGGTCCAGATCCTGTTGTAATCGGAGGTAACCTTCTTCGCTGTCCACTACACCTCCAATTTTGGTGTCATCTGCAAACTTACTAACTGTACCTCTTATGCTCGCATCCAAATCGTTTATATAGATGACAAAAAGTAGAGGACCCAGCACCGATCCTTGTGGCACTCCACTGCTCACAGGCCTCCAGTCTGAAAAATAGCCATCAACCACCACCCTCTGTCTTCTACCTTTGAGCCAGTTCTGTATCCAAATGGCTAGACCTCCCTGTATTCCATGAGATCTAACCTTGCTAAGTAGTCTCCCATGGGGAACCTTGTCGAACGCCTTACTGAAGTCCATATAGATCACATCTATCGCTCTGCCCTCAATCTTCTTTGTTACTTCTTCAAAAAATTAAAATCAAGTTTGTGAGACATGATTTCCCACGCACAAAGCCATGTTGATTATCCCTAATCAGTCCTTGTCTTTCCAAATACATGTACATCCTGTCCCTCAGGATTCCTTCCATCAACTTGCCCACCACGGAGGTCAGGCTCACTGGTCTATAGTTCCCTGGCTTGTCTTTACTGCCCTTCTTAAACAGTGAGAGAAGGAGCGAGAGAGAGGAAGCGAGAGAGAGAGAGAGAGGCAACAAGAGAGAGAGAAAAAGAAATAAGGCAAGAGAGAATCGGTGATCTTTCTGAAAGTAAAGGCAGGCTCTAATTAATTTACCACAATTATTTGAAGGGGTCGATTGTCTCAGTTGGCTGGACAGCAGCTTTGCAATGTAGAGCAACACTAACAGTATGTGTTCAATTCCTACACCGGCTGGGGTTACCATGAAGGACTCTTCTTCTCAACCTCCCTCTTCGCCCAAGGCATGGTGACCCTCAGCTTAAAACAGTCACTGGTCATCTCTCTCAGATGAGACAGCAGCCCTATGGTCCAGGAAGACTATGGTGACTTTACATTTATTTTCAGGTTGCAAGGAGGTGAGTTACTTTCTAAACAAAATTGCCCTGTGTAATACCATGGAAGACAGAATGGAGAAGTTGAAATAATATTTCAGAGCAATGACACTCATTTCCACTTAAGTTGTGCTCCACAAGTGGAGTTACAATTATACTTGAAACAATGTGTGTATCCTATATGGTCCACATTGTGATGTTTAATTTGGAAGACAGAACTTCAATAAACCTGACCTTGCCCATTAAGATTATAGCTCCACTGCTGTTTCTGAGAGGCAGGTGTAGTTTAACTATGTGGATCCTGAAGGTCCCAGGCTTCTAGAAGATATTACCATGGGTTGTAGATTTGTAGGGTGTTCCTTGGAGAGGGTTTTGAGGTAACTGTGCTGGAATGTGAGGGGAAGCCATCGAAGACGCAAGAGTGGAATCACACAGGGAAGAAACGCTGACCATTTGGGAATTTGGGAGAGATTGCAGAGAGCATGAGGAAGGATAGTGGAGTTCAGTCACAGTCAGAGGATGGAGACATTAACTGTGCATCCTCACAGCTCGATTCAAGTCAGACAGATGGGGCTGCAGGAAACAGGTTTAATGAAGCTTGGCAGGGAAGAAGCAGGCACTTTCTAAAAAGTTCAAGCCCTTCCTTGTGGGGCCAGCTTTCTGGCTCAGATTCCACACTCTTTTTACTACCCAACTGGGATGAACTCATCCCAGCACCCCCACACACTTCTTCTGAGAAACAAAGTTCAAAATCACAACACTAGGTTATCATCCAACAGGTTTATTTGGAAGCATTAGCTTTGGGAGAGCTGGTGTTGTTGGATTTTTAACTTTGTGCACTGCAGTCCAACACTGGCACCTCCAAATTCTGAGAAACAATTCAGCTCTTTTCACTCCCAAATCCTCAATGTGTACTCCAGCATTAATGGGCAAAGATGGAAACACTGTGACTCATTTGCGCTATAAAACTCTAAGGCTGAGGGAACACTCCTGTAATCTCACCGACTTGGATGAGGAATTCCTTCCTATTTTTGCTTGTTTTATCTTCTTGTCCTCCTTGCACCTAATTTGACTTGTTCGCTTACTGCAGCTGAACAGACAAGTTGGTGAACTGTTCTCCAGAGGAGACTCACATGGGAGGAAATCCGTACAAGAATAGTATGACATGTGCAGCCCTCCAATTGTGTGTTCCCTCTCTCCCCCAGAGGTGGCAATGGTCTTTGGTCATGGCCTGTTTCAAACACCAGCAGGATTGAAAGGTATTGGTGCAAAACAATAGGTGGCTGAGGAACATTTCTTCACTTCAGTGTATAAACTATGTTTATAATCAATAATTCAAAGCAAATGGGGATTGTAGAGATTTGCTACCTCCTCTCTGCTCCCATAGATACACACCGTACTTTGGGGAATGTTTTACTTTAACTACAAATTAATTATAGAAAGGAATGCAAACCTCGCCATCTTTGATGGAAGCAGCAGCTGACTCCTTTAACACCTCAATTGGCTGATTGATGTATAAGGTTTTCCTTCCATTCACCATGTTATTCAGAAAGTCAACAGTGTATAGCTTTCCATAGGGATTGAAAGATCTGGGATCATTAACCAAGCACACCTACAATTAAAAAAAACAAAACAGCAATAATGCTTCTTCAGCATAGGACAAACAAACATTTTAATTATCTGGACAATTTAAAATCACACACAGCAGCCATCTTAATTGTAACTGACTGCAAACTACACTTTCCCACCAGTTCTTTTATGCCCAGCATCATTAACAGGATTGAGCTGCATCTTTGTTTTTGATGGCAAAACTAATGAACATCAAGGAATGTTAGTCAATGTTGAAAGCCATTTGAAATATCTGTCATAAAAGTAGTAGCTTTTCCCATTATTGTCTTTGCAGTAAGACTTATTGAGCACTGGAATTCATTGTCACAGAGCACAATGGAGGTCAGGACGTTAAATTTCTTCAAGGCAGAGATTGATAAATTCTTGATCGCTCAAGGAATTAAGGGATATGGGGACAGTGTGTGTAAGTGGAGTTGAAATGTCCATCAGCCATGATTCAAAGGTAGAGTGAGCTTGATGGGCCGAATGGCCTTACTTCCATTCCTATAGCTTACGGTCTTATGGAAGCACATCATGGGGACATCTGACTGAATCCAAAAGCTCATGCCAGATCCACTTTACTGCTCAAAGACTTATTTTGGAGCAAGTGAGATCCACAGATTTTAAATGCAACACAGAAAGATGCTAGATGATGTACATGACAGAGGAAGGAATAGATAGATACTGTGAAAAACTGAAAGAGGATGGGAGAATGCTCATATGGAGCACAGACACCAGTTTTGATCATGTTAAAGCTAAATGGCATACCCTGGAGCTGTGAATTCTGCTTAATTCTACTCAACAAGGTCGAAAGGTCCCTGCTCCTATACCTTGTCTTCCATGTTGAAAACTGGCTTCACATGTTCAGTGTAAAACTGAAGGGGCGTTAGTGGTCCGATGTTCTGGTAGTTCTTTTCTTTGTCTCGAAATTCCCAGGTAAAAGTTTTAGGCGGTGTGCCCAGACAAATATTAACTATTCTGAAGACCTAGAAAAGATATTAAACAACTAACTTATTAGCAAATAATGGGAATACTTACTTAGGACGAATTGCTAAAGTAGGAAGAATTTTTTCCTTTTACCCTGGGCGAAAAGTTCTGCATTAACAACACATTGAGATAAGGCTGCAAAGTCTCAACAGAAACAACGCTGCTTAAAAACAGTTATACTAAACATTTTACAACACAAAGGCTTCATTTGAGTCATTTTCTGTGGATGCCCTGCTTCTTAATTTCTTTGATTTTTATTTTGTTGGGAATACACATGCTGCTTCAGCACAGCCCCTTAATTAAAATCCAGGGATTTCCTGGTCAATGATCAGTTACTGCAGTGGTTCAAGAGAAAGCTCACCATCACCATCTCCTGAGGATAAGTGGGGAACTAAATTCAGTTCAGTCAGCTTCACACCACTCAAAAAACATTAAAAAATTGGAAAATGCGCAAAAATCATTCAAAATCATAATGTTTCCTTAACTAAAAAAATGCACTGTGGAAAATAAAATATAAAAGTCAAATCAATCTCACTGAGCTATTGTGGTTACAATAGTTTGGAAGTGTTCCCAGTGACCTTACGTTTCTCATAAGAACAACGTGAGGTGATAATTTGCCCAAATGTGGTTGCATTTAAGTCATTTAAAGTTTTATGATTCTAGTTCCTTAGCCTTTCCAATGCTGGAAAAGGATCTGTGCTTAGCGGTAATGTGACACTGCATTGCATATGTAGGCTCCTGACCAGAACAAAATGATTTTGAAGCACCCACTACCATTCTCCTACCATTTCCAGACCAACGCCACCTCTACCACGTACTGGTAAACTCTAACAGTTAGATTAGATTAGATTACTTACAGTATGGAAGCAGGCCCTTCAGCCCAACAGGTCCACACCAATCCTCCGAAGAGCAACCCACCCAGACCCATTCCCCTACACCTAACACTATGGGCAATTTAGCATGGCCAATTCACCTAACCTGCACATTTTTGGACTGTGGGAGGAAAACAGAACACCCAGAGAAAACCCACACAGACACAGGGAGAATATTCAAATTCCACACAGACAGTTGCCTGAGATGGGAATTGAACCCAGGTCTCTGGCGCTGTGAGGGAGCAGTGCTAACCACTGAGCCACCGTGCCGCTAGCATGCTTAGGTCTCTATTCTACCTGTGGAAGCATGGAACAGAAACAAATATACCCTTTGATTCCCTCTGCTTCATTAGTTAAATAAAGTTATCAAAGTCTCAGATATAAATGAGTATTTTATAAATACATATCCTTATATTGTTTTTTCTATTACCCTACTACATTGTATGGTATAATCTGCCTGTGCTGTATGCAAAACAAAAAGCGTTTCGCTATACCTAGGTACATGTAGCAATAATAAAATCACATCAAATATATAAAACATTTCATCAATACAGTCAGTATTTGCCTACTAGTGGAAGGTTAGAACATGAATGAGAGTGCAAAATTTACCAGCAGCCAAATTTGCTTTCTTTCCGGAAAGTGAGAATTGAAACAATACACATCAGAAGTAAAGAAAAATATGCAAAACTTAATTAATGTTCAAGACACAAAACACTTCTGGACTGGCACACAAAGAGTTTAAAAGATCCTCTCCCCATAATTCAGAGATCACATTATACTTCAATGGAGAGTACTCCCTTTCTCAAAGCACTCTCTTGTAATATTTAGTAAACCTAGAGCAGCTGTTTGGACACCTTGTTACCTCTGACAACCTCGGCTTCTACTGGCTTCTTTTACTAATCCAACTCAGCAGCAGGTAAAATAGTGACAGAGGCATTTATATTTTCTTTAAAAGAGATAGATCACAATCTGCAGAATCACAAGCATCTTAACCACTGTCATTTGCACATAGCAAAATCTGCCTTCAAAAGGAATTATGAAAAGCAAGCAGGTTTTTAGATTTTTCAAGTCTCAAGTTGTGATAAAATGTAAATTGAACTTTAAACACCATGGGGTAGACTTTCAATATCCTTGCTGATTAGGATGGTTTTTTGTAACAAATGACCAATTTTCATTTCCATTGGGATCAGCGCTAGTGCAATGCTCAGACTGTAAATTGAAAAATCCATCTGTGGATTTACAGAGGAATGGCCTCAAGAAGAAATTTTTTTAATGTGCATTGTGCTATTCACTTCACTTTAGATTTAGAATTGGAATTGTCACATGTACTCAAATATAGGAATACACAAGTACCAGTGGAAAAAAAAGTGTCCAAAGTCCTCATTCTACAGTGCCACCTTGGTTACAAAACCAAAATTTTAAAAAAGCAGAAATAAAAGAAAGTCAAAAGTAAGAAAAACATCCAGATCTTAAAGTTTAAGCCTTGAGAAGCAGTTTAGAAACAAATCAGCAAAGAGATAAGAAAAAAGTCATTATTCCATCTGTACAATATAACCTCATACATCGTATGGATGCCACAGTGGCTCAGTGGTTAGTACTGCTGTCTCACAGCACCAGGGACCTGGGTTTCATTCTAGCCTCGGGCTGTGCTAACTCCACACATTCTCCCCGTGTCTACGTGGGTTTCCAATGGGTGCTCTGGTTTCCTCCCACAGTCCAAAGATATGCCGGCTAGGTGAATTGGACATGCTAAATTGCCTATAATGTTCAGGAATGTGGAGGTTGAGTGCATTACTCAGGGGTAAATGTAGATGGGTAGGGAAATGGGTCTGGGTAGGTTATTCTAGAGAAGGCTGGTGGGGACTTGTTGGGTTGAACGGCATGTTTCGACACTGTAGGGATTCTATCAATGATCCTCTGAGGCAAAGTAAACAAAAACGATCATACAGAGAGAAAAAGAAATGCAAACTTTTTTTCCCTGCTTCATCAACAAAGACAGACTTTGGGAGGCTTTAGCAGCTCAGCATCTTTCAAAATTCCAACTAACTCCCCTACTACAATTGGAAACGTTCTCGGACAAGCTTGCTCCCTATTGAAAGGAAGGACACAGTCACCTGGCCTCGAACTATGCCAAAATACTTTGGATACAAAGAGGACTTTTTGAAGCATAGTCATTGATGTAACATCAGCAAATGTAACAGGAAACACCAAGAACCCCCACACAGTGATGACATTTTATAGAGTTATTTTACAGAGTTTGAAGCCAGTTACAGAATATAAAATAATAATTTGCAGCAATAGGCAGAAGCTATTCTAAACTTTCAATAAGCTCAGTTATTTCCCATAAACTGTCCAACACAGCCTGGAGGATTCCATTTCACAAATGGAAAATGGTTTGATGAGGCAAGAGATTTTTAAACTAAAATTTGGAACAAAGCGCATAATATCGCAGTAAAATGATAAGTCTGTAGAATTTCTAATCTCCTGTCACATGTCTAATTATAAAAAAATGTTCCTTAACATTTCAAGACTGATAAGGAGCAGACAGTTCTTCACCACGTCTTTAACCTTTTAGTATAGGGAGTTCTTGCCAAGGCTGCTTTATGACATCAGTCTTCAAAACAGCCCATTGGTGATCCTGCAAGCCGTAGTGAATTAAAGGTAATAAAAATAATCCATTTATAGGAAGATGTAATGAACAATAATGATCTAATGAACTTTAACTACAATCTTAGCATCTAACTGGAATACTTTACGTTGCAGATTTATATTCTCTGGGGAGAGATTCTTGTGAATTCATAGAACTGCAGTGGTATCATTTTCTTGCAGTTTAAATGCATTGATTTTCTGAGCTCAACGAGACTAGCAAGGCTATGTATGCAGTTGATTTACCAGAAAATTGTAGGTGCTTTGAGAACAAAAATGCACTCATGACTTTGTGCAATTTATCACACGGTTTCTGAGGTCTAAGGGATTGGATGCTACTTTGCAAAGATCCACCTCAAATCTCTAACAATTTCCTCACGGAGCCATGTATGGAAAACACTGAGATTTTCCCGAACCCTGCCTCAATAAGCTGATTTTACAGGCTGTTAAGAGACCTCTCCTTCACTGTTCTTGGACGTACGACTATTTTTCTGGTCCTTTGAACTAATAACATCAATTGGAGATTTCTCTGAAAGGCTCAGGTGCCTGAGAAAAACAATTTGGTACAAAAGAGGATCAATTATATCAAAGAAAATTTCATACAATATAGTAATATTGATGTAATTGTCTTTGGTGGGAAAGATCTTTCATTTGCCCAGTGTCATCTTATCACTGGTTATTGATACATTTTCCACAATTCTCAGTGTTTGAGTAGAGTTGTTGGAATAATAATGATCCTTACTAACTGGCATTTTTCTTTTCCATTTTGAAGCAGGTAATACATTGAGGGACAGATCTTTAATTAGTCAATCGTTTCAAGAATACACAACACAGAGCGTTTGGCAATATTCACCATTTTCCAACTTTACTAAATGGACAAGTTATAAAATATGAAACTTCTAAACAGAGATCCCAACACCCATGGCCACTCGTTCCAAGATCATAACCATGGAATCCAGCCCTTCTCAGGAGAGGGAGATCAAAACACAAAGAAAGTGCCAGACCGTGCCTATTGCCGGAGCATCAGCTGGCACTCAAATTTCTTGCTTCTTGAAAGAAGTCTTCTTTCTTTCTTGGTGATAAAAACACAGCCATCGCAGCCTTCATTAAAAACAGGTGTTTACTCATGTTTCTAAACTATTTCTAAAGACTTAGACTTTAATATCTGGACATCTTTCTTACCTTTTGGCTTTCTTTCATTTATGCTTTTTTAAATTCTGATATTGTAACTAAGATGGTGCTACAGAATGGTGACTTCTATACTGGAATATACATGACAATTTTAATTCTAATTCTTCCTACGTGCCTCAAGCTCAGCCGAACTTAAATCATTTCTATCTCTACTAGATACAGATTCACACTCACTTTGACACAGCAACCAGCTGAAAACCTAGGCTGAATCTTATTCTCTTGCACCTGGCCCAGAAGTTGTGTGTGCTACATTTGCATTTCAATTATCTAAAAGGCCTTCCTTTGCTGTGGGCTACATTTCACTCAGTGATGGTTTGACATTAATTTGAGATCATTGATTGATTGATTGGTCAGGTTGCTGAACTATTATAAATCATTTCTTCAACCTACTGAAGCCCCAGTAAGAGAAATACTTTTTCCAACACTTGAGGAAAGGTAGTTGCTTACTTTTCGTCAAACTAAGGACTTACACAGGAATAAAAGCAGCAATTTCTTAGTGACAAACAGATATTGTGAACAGTCCCTCCTTGTGCAATGGAATGTGTTCCTGGTTAAGGGAAGCAGTATTAAATATCAAGCCAAACATGGGGTTTTTGTATCAAATAGCAGAGATGTTGAAAAAGGAATGGTCTTAATGTAAATACCAATTGGTGAATCAACTAAGAGAAAGTGAGGACTGCAGATGCTGGAGATTAGAGTAGAGTGTGTGGTGCTGGAAAAGCACAGCAGGTCAGACAACATCTGAGGAGCAGGAGAGTCAACGTTTTTGGGCAAAAACCATTCCTGATGAACGGCTTTTGCCCAAAATGTCAATTCTACTGCTGTTCAGATGCCGCCTGACCTGCTGTGCTTTTCCAGCACCACTTCCTCGACCATTAGGTGAATACCAGCCAAGTTTGCATTTCTGATATTCAAGGGTACCTGTCAATGTTTTTTTGAGTGGGCTTTTTTTAAAAAGAAAGAAAAGTAGTCTTCACAATGTCATAATATGAAAGTGGAATTTGCAGGATTTCATTTGCTGGCCATATCCAGCTATCTTTCCAAACATTATTCAGGTACTTGATTAGATCAACTTGTAAAGGCGGGCGGTGGTATAGTGTTAATGTTCTGAGGATATGGCTTCAAAATCCATGATGGCAGATAGTGAAATTTGAACTCAAAAATCTGGAAAAAAAAACAAGTCTACTGGTAATTAGTGTAAAATCTTCTGTGTGACTAATATCCTTCAGTGAAGGAAATCTGCCATCCATCTCTGACCTGGCCAACAGGTGACTCCAGACTCCTCAGGACAATTAAGGTCAGGCAATAAACACTGACTCATTCTATGAACGAAAAAACAAACAAACCACCTGGGATATGACTTCTTAAAAATCCCTGCTGCAAAAAAAGCAGGATATATCTAAATTGTGCCTGTAAGAAAGTTAATGGACATAAATATTAGTTATGGTTGTACCAGTTTTCTGGATGAAAATGAGGACACAAATAGCAAGTTTTGCAGGTTGATTTCTCAGGGAAGCCTGAAAAACGTCCACCAATATTTAAATCAGGCCATTGTTCAAATATCCAGCCAGCCACTTACAATTGCCCAGTACTTGTTTTTGTAATCTGTCAGAAAGAATTGGAACACCAAGTTGAGTGGAGATTGGATATGCATGTGGCCTGGCAACACTGCTGCCAAAAAGGCAAACATGAAGTTTCTATAAATATTGCGTGCAGCACTCTTGGTGATCGTGGTTAAGACATGTCCCACAATTCACCTCTACGCCTGCAACCAAAGACTTAGCTGACGGTTGCTCTTGGTAGAGCAAGTGGCCCGAAATTATATCTGAACAAACGGTGACCCTGATGTGAAGATAGGATCTTCTTCAGCTGAACCTTCAGCCTATTTCACTTTATCCTGCCATGATACAAAGTCCAATAAGCCAGATTCCACCATTCGTTATGGCAACCTGCTTCAATTGTTAACTACAATTATTCTGAAAAGAGACAGCTCCAGCAAGCATGTTTCGTAAGAAACAACTGCCAAGGCCCTGCCTGATTCAATTATAAACCTCCTCATCACCCTCCCCAATGTTCACATTGATGCTGGGATATTCCTGATTTCATTGCTCAATTATATACTAAGTTATTCAGAAAGTAAGACGACCATAGAACTGATTATACGTGGAAGTAAAACCAGTTTATCATAAAACTTAAAATGGAAAATGCTCCCAAATTAAAAAAAAGGATTCCCATTGTGACAACACCACAGTAATATGCTAAATTCACAATTAACACTATTTTCGTAAAGCTATGGCTCACTTCATAAATCGGGTTTCATGCCAGTTACTGTCATCTGTGAACTCAAGAGATGCCATCGTTACGAGTAATCTTTTGCCATCCAGCAATAGATGGTACTTTGAAGGTGACTGCACTGGTAAGTGCATGGCACAATCAAAACAATGAAAAGAAAGACTTGCCAACAGCACTGACGTTTGCACAGCAGGATGCATTACTTACTAATAGAGAGACTGAAAACTACAGATTTACCTTGAAACTAAACTAAATAGAAAGGTTTAACTCGAAAGAATATTCCATGACATTCAAGTTTGTGAAAATGTTTCCTGGGGTATAATAATCACCTGTGCTTTGTCTAGCTAGAAATCACTGACACCACATTGGACTTAGGCAGACTTGAAAAGCTCCCACTGCACAATCTGCTTCTTCTTTCATGTATGACTACACAGCCAGAGACACAAAACAACTAATGTCTTGTTAATGTCATCCTAAATCTTGTTTTGACAAATGACATCAACCTATTTAGCAAAAGTACACAGTAGTTAAACTATTCCAGAGGGATTCTGATATCAATTAATGTCATTCTCAATACTGACATAGAATCACTGATCCGACTCAATTTTCACCCATACAAAAATGGACTCAAAATATAATCCTTTTAATCCTCAAATATTCATTGCTTTCATGTTATTTATTACAAATCCAGGGAGATATAATTCTACATGAGGTTAAAAATTCAATTTTGGCTCTGCATGGGAAACATCGACTATGAAATGACAATATCTATAAAAGTGGATGGACAACAGGTGACTCAGATCCAAAGCTGAGTCGTTGGCTTTAATCTTGTAAACTCTTTCGATTTCTGAAGTAACTGATGGCAGCTCCAAGCCACAGGTGGCTGGGTTGCCCCAATGGCCCCAGTTAGTAAATACACCATTGAGTGACGAGCTGAACTAAACAAACCAAAAAATTTGAACCATTATTTAAAACAAAAAAAAATACACAGAAACACTAAACAGGTCTGTGGCTATGGGGAGAACAAGTTATTTTTTTCCAGATGCAAAAATCATCCATGGTTTATGTTGATTGATCGGATCTCACCCAGAATGGCACAGCAGATGGCCTGAATGATGGGACTCTGGAAATGTTGGTTGAAGAATTACAGCCTGCTCCCTGCTCAGTATCCTGTAACTTCCACTGGAGAATACACATGTCTGGACATTGGATCAAGTCCGCAGTAATACACCCCAAAACCTCAGTAACTTGCCCAGCCTCACTGACAGCTTAAGCAAGATGTTAAGCCACCTGCTGAACTTCACTAGAATGTGATTTGGTGATGGTTAGAAACTGAAGTAACAAACAAACAAACTTATGGGCAGAAAACATGCGGAGGTATTAGACTACTTTTTTCAATGTAACCAAGTTGAAGCACTAAAATTGAAAAATGAGAGTTGAAATAAATAAAAGTAGTTACATTAAGCAACTGGGATGTTATTAAGTAAGAGTGCTGCCAAGCTATTACTCAAATAGCAGATAAATCTCACCAGTTAATACCTAAGCTGTTTCACATTAAGTGCTTAAGAACATAACCGCTCAATACATTTCGCTGATTCTATTGTGAAAAATGAAGCAAATTAGAATCCACAACTTAGTGGACAAGCACTAAAGGGCCTTTTTCTTACAGCAGTAACTGTTTAGAGACTTAATGAAAACATATAAACGGTCAGAAAAATGCTGTAAATTGTTAAAGCAGCACATCTTTATTCTTGTGAAAAACAACTGAAGATTTTCAAATATACCTGCAGTTAATGTATTTATCATAGACATACATACAAAATGAGTTTTTTGCAAAATGCCACAGAAAACAGTATTTTGTTCTTATGGAATTTACTCTTACCTCGTAAATCAGGAACTATGCCATTAACAGTGCAGTGCTAAAAAGAGTGCTGAAGATTTATAAAACAAAAATAAGTTTACTGCAAAATTCAGAGTGTGCACATGTTTAAAAGGTGTTTGCCAAAATGTGGCTCTGGTTAAAACATTTAGCTCATTGCAATTAACCTACAAATAAGTTTCAGTTTTATGTCCCAGCATGCATCAGTAGCGATTAATGAAGGTTACATTTTCCTTACCCGTAAGACAAGTCAGGCTTAAAAGTGAGAGAGAGAAACTAAGGACTGCAGATGCTGGAGATCAGAATCAAAAAGTATGGCGCTGGAAAAACACAGCCGGTCAGGCAGCATCCGAGGATCAAGACGGTCAATCTATGTATGGGTCATAGTGGAGCCCTAGCCAATTTCCCCTCTTCAACCAAAAATATCACAGCAGCGAGTTTGATTCTCAGCTTCATGGCAACTGTCTCGGCACAAGCTGGGGATTAATTTCATTGATTTCTTGACTGCATATTTCAGTTGTTCAATGCAAGAATTGAGGAGCTCACACCCAACATAAAAGCAATAGGATTTTGCAGTCTTTTTTCAACCAATGATGAAAATCTCGACAACATTTTTTTGTAAGTTCAGTTGCGTAAATGGAAATAGAAAAATCAAATCTAAGTCTTTACTCAGTATTGTATGACGTAAAGACTTTCACAGAACACTTCAGTCGTGGTGTATTTGGAGAGAGCAGCTGTGATTGTACAAGTAGCTATAACTGGAACCTTGCAAGCAATAAAGAAACCAATAAAAATCAAAATTCTGCAGATGCTATAAATCTGAACCAAAAACAGAATGCTAGAAACCCATAATGTGCGTCATAAGTATAGAGTACAAGTAAGCATCTGTTTCAAATAAAAACCTTTCTTCAGTTTTGAAGAGTGGACTGGATCCAAAACATTAACCTGTCTGTTCTCTCCACAGATGCTTACTGACCTAATAAGTTAGGTTAAGCTACTTTAAAAGAAAAACTGAAGTGCCTATAGTGTTTCGCTTCACAGGGTTTCTTTTTCTGAAAAGCAGAAGAGAAAATAATCACCAACTGCGCAAATCTGAAGCACAAACATAAAACTCTTGAAAAACAAAAAGTGTGTCACTCAGCAACTGGGAAAAGCGAACTTGTTGGCTATTAATCGGTCAGAAGTAGGTTTCTAGAATGTTTCTGGATACATTATTTTTGCAGATTAGTTATTTGCATTACTTTACATGCACAGCATTTTAGGCACATTTATTTGCCGTTTCGGTATCCATTTGTAATTTAAAAGATGAGATGTGGTATTTTTTAGGCTACCTATGGTAGATATTGTAAATTAGTTCCAAGTCAGAAAATGTCAGTTGCTGTTAACATACTTGTATTCAGATACTTACAATACATCTCTAAGGTGTAGAGGTCCCTCATTTTAGATAGTAGGCTATTCACGGCCTCTCCAGCCGGTGTATTTGAGGCAGTGGGTGAAAACAATAAAATGGGTGGTTAGCTGACTGGTTTCCCTCCAACCCACCCGGAGCTGTTCCACGTCATACAGTGGGTGGTGAAGGCATCAGCCCACTCTTAGGCATACTCAGGCCCTTAATTAAGGACTTGTTTGCACCCCAACCGCAGTAGTACGCATGGCCATGGAAAATGAAACAAAGGAAGCTCCCAAACCATCTCAGGTGGAAGGGCATTCGGATGGAGTAGAGGACGAGGGGGAGGTGGTGGTAGCAGCTCTGGGGATTCTCCATACCCATCAGGGGCACTCCCCCTCCCCAGCTTAGGGACTCTTCTCTGCCAACCTCTCTGCAACAGCCACCCCAGTAAAATCTGCCCCACATTCTTAACTGCATGCACACTGCAAGTTTAGTGCCAGAATGAAGACGCGTTGGCTCAACTTCGTGTGCATATGATGTGAAGACAGGAACAAATGTCAAACCAAAGCAGCATGTTCAGTTTAAGTCCAGGTGTCCAATTTGTTTTGTCGTTTCACTGCAACTGCAGAGAAGTAGTTTCACACTTACAACACAATCATTATGTAGGTTCATCATCTGACAAGTTTTAAGTTTGTCATATATTGATCAATCTATCATTATATCCTTGAATTAACCATTTTACTTTGTGTGTGTTGTTAGTTACATAACAACTAAAGCATGGCAAACTTCATTGCTCCAATACAAAATGGATGGATAAAGACTTTTCTGAAATGCATCTGCACTACAACTGTAACATTAACATAACATTTGTACTGATTCCATAGTTGCGTGTAAATACAGCCTAAATATCTTCAGTAAAAATATGCAAGAACAGGGAAAGTTGGAAATTTTCCAGCTTTTTCTTCCATTCAGTGATAGTCAAATTAAAGCTTTAATGTAGCTTCAAAAACCATTAGTTTTCACCGACCATTTACGCCAGGCTCAAAAAGCTTTCTTTGCTACAAACCTTTCAATACCATTGCTTTCAAACAAACAGAGCTACTTGGTACCTCATTGAGCAAACAGCCTAAAAAAAAATCCAACAATTAAAACTTTGGGATATTTTTGTCTATTAAAGGCACTACAAAAACAGCAGCTGTTGTTTACTTATCCAACTACTGATAATGAAATCCTTACATTGTTGAGATGCCCAATTTAGGTCCCTTTAGTGAAAGCTAATACACATCAGACAGGTTTTCATCTTCAGACAAACAGTTGTATTTGCCTAAAGTTCACCACATTTCGAAAAATCTTGTCTGCTTTGTTCAATTTTGTGTTAGAGGTAATGGACACCAGTGCGGAGAGATTTTCCCATTTCAGGAATCTGCATGGAATGAATTGCTCTCTCACACACCTCAATTCCAGAGCAGCACTTCCTAATAGCTTAGGAATTGCTGCATGAATAAAAATCATAATCCATTTAATATTGCTTCCATTGTCTTGATAGATACAACAGGGAACAATAATGGAGTTGCTGACTGATCACTGCAGCCAACATATGAACATAGGGTAAGGAAGTAGGGCATTCAGCCCCTCGACTGTTTTTCAAGAATGATCAGATTTGGCCTCAATTCCAAGAAACTGTTGCCTTCTGCCTTAAAAACATCCAATGACCCCAGTCTCTACTGGAGAAGCATGTTCCATAGACAAAACAGAACTAAAAGAGAGAAAAAACCCTCTCTGACATTAATTTACATGGGCAAACCTTGATATTTCAATCGTGTTGCCTATTTCTAGGCTCTCTGACAAGCATGCAACCTTTTAGCATGCAACCTGTCAAGTCCACCTCAGGATCTTCATTTCTCTTGTCCCTCTAAACTCTGGTGGATACAGGCCCAGTCTGTCTAACTTGCACTCATAGGATAATACTCCATCCTAGTTGGATGAACTTTCGCAGAGCTGTTTCTAGTGCCCTTTCTTAAACAACATTTTTGAATAAAGTAGGTGATTCCTGGACAAAATGATCTAGATTGTGGCCTTGCCAACATTCTGTACAATGGTAGCAACACACCCTTACTTTTATATTCAATTTCCCCTCGCAATAAATGGCAAAATTCCATCTGCCTTCCTAATCATTTGTTGCACCTACACAGTAACTTTCTGAAATCCTTGCACCACTACACCCAGAACCCTTTGTACCTCAGAATTCTGCAATCTCTCTCCCTTTAAATAATATCCTGCTCTTCTATTCTTCCTGCCAAAGTGGACAAGTTCACATCTTCCTACACTACAGTCCATCTGCCAATTTTTTTTTGTCCATTTATCAAACTATTCATAATGCTTTGTGGACCCGTGCTTTTCATAAATTAGTTCCTTACTGATTTCTCATCATCAGCAAATTCATCCAAGTTATTTATGCAGATTGTAGATAATTGTGGTCCTAACACTATGACACACCACTTGTCACATCTTGCCAGCCTGACAATGACCCTGTTTCCCACCCTTTCCATTAGCCAAAAACAATCCTCTATCCACGTGAATGTATTAGCCTCTACAACATGAGCTCATAGTTTGTTCAGTAACCTGTGATGTGATATTGTCAAATTACTTCTGAAAATATAAGTATAGCACATCCACTGATTTCCCTTTAACTACATATAAAACTCTATCAATTATTCTACACGTATTTAGCAAATTCCCAGATGTGAAAAGTTTAGGAATCATAGGTAATTTTGTACTTGGCATGTTTCAAATTACTCATACTATATAGTAAAATATTATTTTCAAAATCAATCCTGAATTAATTATCTGCATCTATTATCTCCTAAGAGAGACTTTTCCACAAATATAGCATGTATTCACAGAAATGTTTCTGCAGATTGGTTTTGAATTCACAGCCTATGCCCTGATTCGACTCTACCAGAATGAAAATAAACAGCCCATCACTGTCTGCATTATCGAGTCACTTTATAATCCTAAAACCGCAAATACATCAATGCTCAATCTTTTTTTGAAAGCATGCTCATATAATCACTCCACAAAATCCAATTCCTCCATCCTCTCAAATCACAGAATTGTTATGGTGCAGGAGGCCATTCTACCCATTGTGTCTGTACTGACTCTCCAAATGAGCAGCATGACTGAATGCCAATCATCCATCCAATCCTGTAGCCCTGCACGTCATTTCTTTTTTAAATAATCAAACTCCCTTTTGAATGCCTCAAATCAGCTGGCTTCTACCACTGAGATTTTGCCCATTAATAGAAATCAGGGAAAGAAAAAGGTCCTCAGACTAATTCCTCAGCAACACCACTATATAGCATCCTCAAGCACAAAAAGTATCCACTAACCATTACTTTGTTTCCTGACACACAGGTAGTTTGAGATTGTACTGAAAGCCTATGCAATATTCTCAATTGCTCCGATATCATTGTGATAAAGGTGTGACCAGAACAGTGGATGGTATTCTTTGTGCAGTCACTCCATTGATATAGAAAAAGGTGGCAAGATTATCACATTACATCAGCTGAATTTTGTGCTTTTACTACCATCTGAAGTTGGTTCACTCATTGCAACTTTTAAGTTGACCATGAAATTTTTCTATAGGCTCCATTTCAAGTAGCAGCTTTTCCAGAGGAATTGTATGAAGGCCTTTGATGAGATTTATCCTCATGGTCACTTCTTAAAAGAAAACCAGTAAATCAGATCCCAAGACATCCATTTCATTGTACCTGTGGACATTTTCCACTTTCCCACAGCAGGGTCAAGTGGCCTTCAGGTGAAAGTGCCAATTGCCAGCTTTACACTGTGGTTCCAACTGTACTAATAACGTCACTGGAACTAAGCAAACTCATTCTGCTTAGAACTCTTGAAGTAAACAAAAGAATCTTTCATCCCATCAGCCCCAGACTGGATTGTAAACCACATCCCTGTGATGAAAGGCCAATGTGTAAACCCACTTTAAGACTATGTACAGAGTACTAGAGTCCAAAAGTACATTCGGAAGGACACAAGTGCCAGAGCTTGAACACAGCAGGGAGTTCCAAGAGTCCAGAGAAAGCACATAAAGTCCTGATGTTTTATTTCAGATGTGTATGGCAGCTGCAGCACAGCTGTGCTTACCAAGTGCACTGTTCAAACACTGACAGAATGCAGGTCATCCACAAAGAAACCACAACCTGCAGTCTTTTATTTTTCCCTTTCAGGTTTAATTTTTCACTCCTAACAACGGAAACATTCCCTTTTGCCACTATCTCTTCAAAGCCAAGAAAAAGAGCAACAAGGCATTATCCCTAATTAAACATGCCCATGTCCATGATATGAAATGGTCAATTAACCCCTTGATATTAGCCATGACCACCAGTAAATTGTTAACAGCCTGCAGTGCATAGTTGTAATATTTTCCTACTAAGAGTCACTTGTTAATTAAGTTATGCATGAATTCTACAAAGAAAACAATAAAATGTACAATAGTTTTTTTAAAAATTCATACGTCAGCCTTGGTAGGACTTTTAATTCAAAGTTATGCATTCAAACCTCATTGCAGAGGTTTGATGTAGGCTGGCATTTCAGCTCAATGTCAAGAGCATGCTGCAGTGCCTTGGATAAGATACTGAATCATAGCTCAGTCTATGCTCTCAAGACACTGGCAAAAGATCCTGTAGCACTACTTAGGGAGAAGCTGGGAGGCTGTCTCAGTGACCTGACCAATACCTGAACACTCCGCCAAAACCAAAAGTGATTATCTAGTCACTCTGATTATTTGCTGTGCTCAAATTACTTGCTACATTTGCTGAATTACAACGTTGAGTAACCTTTAACCTGTGAGTGCATTCTTTGAAGGGCTTGGGACAAAGGCTGTGCACCAATGTAAAATTTCTTTCACTTGCGTTACCTCCAAGATCACGTCCTATGGCACATTGGGTAGCACTCCTGATTCTGGACCAGAAGCTCCAGGCTCGAGTCCCATGCCAGGATTTGTTGACCACGGAACATGTGTTTGTAACTTAGCTGAAACAGGCTAACCATTAGTTGGGAAATCCTTCCAAATTTGCCTACAGTAGATGGTAAGAGCAAGAGAGAGATATCTAATCAGCCTTCCTGCAGACGGCAACAGCAAACCATTGGAGTACTTTGCCCATTGGCAAGGATCGAACCAATGGGAGACCAACCTTTGGAAAGCATCACGATAACAAATGATAAAGAGCAGATTCGAAAAGGCTATCCAGCTCACTTAGCCTATCACGCAGACCGACAGACCTCCTTTACTCCCAACTTGGAGTTGATGACACAAAAGGAAATTCTATTCTGGGTACATAATATTGTCAGGATTGCAATGATTAAAGCTACAAGAACCGCATCTCAGAGCCAAGTTTTTGCAAAATCGCAAAGAAACATCTTGAATCTTCACTTCATTCCAGAATACACATGCACTTAGAAATCTTGTGAATATGGTTACCTGGTTATCATAATAGTGAGACACGCTTTTCTAATCATAATGTTACCTGCTAATGCGAACATTTAAAAGGGCAATTCTGGAAGTGAATCACCTGCCTGCCATAAGGTTGTTGCAGGCCTCAGCTGGTCAACCACATTTTTAAAAGTATATCCCAACTCTGTTGCTGTTCTTTTTATTTGCATAAGGGATGTGGGCGTTGTTGGCTAGACCTGGAGAAGGTGGTGGTGAGCTCCCTTCTTGAATCACTGCAGACCATTAGGTGTAGGGATGCTGCTGTGAAGTCCCAGGATTTTGACCCAGTGAGCATGAAGGAACGGTGAAGTCAGGATGGGCTAGGGCTTGGAAGAAAATGGGATGGTGTTCCCATGCACCTGCTGCTGTCGTCTTTCCAGATGGTGGAGATTACAGGTTCAAAGGATGCTGCCTAAGGAACCATGGTGAATAACTGCAGTCTGTCTTGTAGACGGCACACACAGTTACCAATGTGTGCGGGTGGTGGAGGGAATGAGCGTTGAAGGTGCTGGATGGAGTGTCAATCAAGCAGGTTGCTTTGCCCTGGATGGTGACTCGCTCCTCAATTGTTGTTGGGAATTGCACTCATCCAGACAAGTGGAGAGTATTCCACCTGACTTTTGCCTTTTAGATGATAGTGGACAGACTTTGGGGTGACAGGAGGCAGGTTATTCACTGCAGAATTCATTGTAATCAACAGGCTGTCAAAGAAATGTTTTAAAATATAGATACTGGGTTTTAAATGGGAATCACCTCCATTTCAATACAATCCAAAACAATCCTTTCAGACTCCCAAAAATGCCGCGTTCTGAGGAAGGGTCACTGGACCCGAAACATTAACTCTGATTTCTCTTCACAGATGCTGCCAGACTTGCAAAGCTATTCCAGCAATTTCAGTTTTTGTCTTCTCCATCTCCTTTTACAATGGATTTAAAGCATTGTCAATTGATGTCACGTGTAGAGAAAGTATTCTGGCTGAAATACTTGAGGACTGCAAGTGTGAGATGTAACTAATCCAATCCAGTATTCCATGTTCACCAAAGCTGTTGTATCACTAAGCCTCTAAATTATTAAGGTCAATCTTAAAAAGATTTTGCTTTGAAAAGGGAAATTTGAGGGAAATAGTTTTGTTAAATACAGGAGTCTGTCATTTTACCACTCTAGAGTAGAACACATAAATGTGAGATTAAACTAGTTGCATATTAGAAGAGGCTGTCATTCAAAATTTTTGACAGAGTTGTTGGGAGAAGTAAAATTTCTTAAAGCATTACAGCCATCAAAAATTACTATTTGTGATGTGTTCAGTATAATTTGACTTTATCCTTCTATTTGTGAATCATTTAGGTACATTTTGTCACTAGATTTTAGCCCAGACAGCAGCTGAGCATAGGCAAAAGATTAAACTCGAGTCGGCAATTTAAAGTGATTGTAGTTAATGCTAAAGGATTGAGCTGTAATAACTCCTTAGGTCAGAGAATAAAAAGATGCAGATTTTAGTTTTAAGAAAATAGTCATCAAAAAGAAAGATAAAACAATAGGCTATTTTCACCTATGCACAAGGAGACTATTATAAAAGGGCAAATTCAATGGCAGCATCGAAATATACACAAACCATATTCAAACCATTGTGCCAAGAGCGTAATTTAGTTTCTTGAGGGCTGCAGTAACGTTGCTTCAATGCCACAAAGACAAGTAAGATTTTTGTATCTCTTCGTAGTAAATCTGAAAATCTAAGATTTAGTTCTGTACACATCTCAAACTCAGCTGAACTGAAGAATTTACTTTGATAAACAAGTCAGCATTGTGCAAGTTGAAATGCCTTTAAGATTTAGAGGAGCAATAGTTTTATCCATTGTTCACAGGAACCACCTTTACAAGTCTCTCTGAATAAACTAGTCCAATTAGTGTCAAATTGTGGTTGGTTTTGTGATGCATTGGCCCCTCAAACCCTCACCACCCCCTCCCCATCCTCCTGCCGAAAGAGCTATTAAATAAAAGTACTTTTTCATTCTAGTCACTTGAAGTGGATTCCAAGTTAAAAGCAACAGCTTCATTCTACCCAGTCCATTCTCAAATGACATCTTAAAAATTGTACTATAAAGTGTTCTATCATTCAAGGGAATGGTTCCCCCTATACAACAAATTAGTTCATAAGTATGAAGGAATTCAAGGACTAACCAGCTGTCAAGATCCTATGAATCTGTGCTACCATTCCAGCTTCATTTCACTGTATAGTTTGTGCAGCAGAAAAACATCTAAGCACTTTAACAAACTGAGCACCATCTGTCTTATAATTTAAAGCAAAGCACCACAGTACACAGCATTTGATAGATTACATCAGTCTTCCCCCATTCTCTACAAAATCAAAAGTGGAATGCAATCTTTATCTCCTTCAGGTTCAGTATTACCTTACATTTCACATATCACATACCTAAATTTCACATATCAGGTGCAACACAATGACTAGATTTGCGATCAATCTCCATTTGATGCATAAAATACTTAACTAAAACCGACTACAGGTTTAAATTGGCTGTTCTTGTACTATATGCTCATAGCCAAGTGACATTGGTGAGACCTATTCCAAGTATACCTATGATAGCAATGAATTTGCTTTGCACGCGAATAGCTTTTTAAACTGGGGAAAAAAAAAATCAAATAGATTGCAGATCTGCAGCCAGTGAGGAGAAAACAGGCATTAGAAAGCCAATTGAGTTTTTACAACAATCCAGCAAAGTTTCAAATTCAAAAACCCTAATTTCAAATAAGTTTACAAACCATCAAATGTATTGAATTTAATTTCACACCTTGTCAGGATGGGATATGGACTTGCAAGCTTTCAGTTGGAAATATTGTAACCATTACACTATAATACTGCAGCATGCAGTTTTACTTACTGCTGACTATGAAAATAATTTGTATATAAATATAGGAAATATGCAAATTAACATGTGATATGATACTGAAACAGTATTGCTCAGCTGGTAACACACACATGAAAAACTTTCCTGGAATCCTGCTTTTTTTTTAATAAGAACACTTTTCTGAGATTACCAACACTGTCATAGGGTTTTGTATCTTTGTGCTAACAGCCAATAACAACTCCTAACACAATTCCTTCCTCTTACTGCTCCCATCGTTTTGTGCAACAGTGATATACTAGTATTGCTCCAAGGAACCACTTGATGGGAACTGACCAACAGATAAAGCTGTCCAACTTTTCCCAAAAAGTGAAAATTCCCCCTGTCCTCGTAATGGACCTTTTAAAGAACAGGTGAAATAACAGGCAGTGTTTACTGGTACCAGCTTTTGGAACTCAGTCTGTAAGTTAGAATCACAAGAAACAGTAAATACCTGTAATACCTACGTAATGTATTCCAATGACATACACATACTATTTAGTGAAAGTTACCTGAACTGATAAACCTCACTTGTTGCAGTCATACTGTATGAAAGATTCAATGTTTGCTACACACAACAGGCTGCGAATTGTACAGCTACATTCACAAATATACACAACATTAGTTTGAAGTCATGATCGTTCTTCATTCATAGGTTTTTTTTCCTACTGCATCAAGTACGACATTCTTTTTCCACTCACCATGTTGGACCTTCTTTGCTTAATTAGGTAAAGAAAATACATCACATAGTACAGCTGAAGCAGCTGGAGCAGCTCACAAAAGTAACGGTTATAGGAACCAAAATGTTGATATAGGTGGGCCCCTGGAGTTTCCTCTACTATTTATTCAAATAGCCCATTTGTATCAAAATGCAATTTTCCTACACTTTAGCTCCATGTCCTATAAATGTTGAAAGAGGATTAAATCATACAGACCATTACCATATTTCTACATGAAGTCTCTCATTTAGCATTTCAACACAATATGTTGACAGATAATGATTATATTATTTATCTCACTATGCCACCTACTGGCCCCATTGAAAGCTACAGCATATAAAGCAATTCACATCATTGCCTATTGAGTTTCCATTAATATATAGGAGAAATAATTAGCTGAAAAGATATGACCCCACTTTATCCAGATACTTATTCAAATCTATTTAAATGCATCACCAGATTGTGTTCATGTTCTTGGTTGGCTGTGTATTCCAAATACATATGCAGTACAGTATCAGTCCTCATTCTCTGTAAAACTACCTGTCTATATTAAGTGACTTCACATCTGGATGCATGTTATGCACCTTGTCCCAGAAAATAAAAACCTACTTAAAACTGGGGAAGTATAACTGTGCAGCAAAATGCTAGCAGCCTCATCTGAAAAAGCGGCTGAGTCTTTGGCAAAATCTATCTCCTTGGAGCCAACGGATTCTACACCCTTAAAGAGGCAAAAGAAAGAATTCAAAGCCAGTGCTTGGCGCTGCGGAATGCTGCAATTTAGTTCTGTCAGGAACAAAAAACTCCCACACAAGCTGTCACCTGAACTCAACAAGAAAATTACCAAATTCCACCGCTTTATTAGCAAACGGTAACTACGTACATATTGTTGGCCGACATTGAAAATTGGATAAAATATCAATGAGCTGTCGCATGCCAGGAAAATAGACTGTACCCTGATTGGTGAGAAAGCCATCATTGTAGAGACAACTGCCTGTAAGAAGCTACAGGAGAACAGTTGTTCCATACTGGAAGGAAAAAGGCACAAAATTAAAGTTGATGTTGATATTCAAGTGCAAAACATCGCCAAAGGGAAGTTTTAGAAAGGAGTGGTCATTCTTACTCACAAGACAGGCTTGAGGGTGGCACAGTTGCTCATTTACTGCCTCACAGCGCCAGGGACCCGGGTTCAATTTCCACCTTGGGCAACTGCGGAATTTGCACATTCTCCCCGTGTCTGCATGGGTTTCCACTGGGTGCTCTAGTTTCCTCCCACAGTCCAAAAATGTGCAGATTAGTGGATTGGTCATGCAAAGCTGCCCATATTGTCTACGAATGTGCAGGCTAAGTGGATTAGCCATGGGCAATGTGGTGTTATGGGGATAGGGTTGCTTTTGTTTTATTCCATTGTAATGCTCAATTTTGGGCCTACATCAAGTTTACATATCAATCCCACAAAGCAAAACTTTACCAGTGTTAAGACATGCCTCATGAATTCAGCCTCAAAGACTAATCTCAAAAATTTCAACATTTACACAAATTTATACAGTAACACCTGATAATTCATTAATATATTGCCTACTATTGTGCTGATTGACGCACAAATTCAACAGGTACAGGAACAAGGCAAATCCAAGAATTAGACGAAGCACAATATTTACATAAAGTTTACTCATACCCATCTAGAATGGTAGCGTATCCAATAAATTATGATATCACTTCAGAAAAATGGTAGGCTTTGTCACCATTAGTAAGTAACTGATTCTTTCTCAACATTAAGCTGTGGAATGGATTCCAACACATGGTGGATAACAGCTGTGGAAGACCACATCTTAAAAAACATATTATTCATATGATAATGTTATAAATATAGCTGCCCTCACTATTTGCCCTCACATAGATGGTGGTGAATTTCTTCTTGAATGACTGGAACCCATACAGCAGTGGATACATTGGATGATATCCAATATTACTTGCAATAGGTCAGATCTACAGCAGCAATGTCACATTCTTTTCTTCTACATGTCGCCCTAAATTTGCTTCAAAGTCACACGTTCAAAATAAGTGAAAGGAAATTCAACATATTTATCAAGAGAAGCTCACCTCTTCAATCATATTGTCCTTTTCAGCAGAGAGCTCCTCATCAGATGATCCATTTTTCACCATTTTTCTGAGACGGTAACAGTACTCCCGTAGCTGGCCACCGGAAAAGGAAATGAAACAGTGTAATTTAAAAGGAGGTAATGTCCTGATGAACCTAGCAGCCAAACGATAGAGCAGGTGCTACAGCAATAATCATTACAACCTGAGTCTGGAAACTGGGACAGGGTAAATAAAAATCTAGGAGTTAAATGTGTGGCTCAAAGATCAGGGTGGGATGAATGAGTTTCCATTCATGAAGGACTGGCTCCAGTACTGGGGTGGAAGGGAGCTGTTCCAGGGGATGGGCTTTACTTGAACAATGATGGGACCAGCATCCTGGAAAAATCAAATAACCAGCATTGTCATGACAGACTTCAGCTAAAGTGGAGGGTCTGGAGAGGGAGTACATAGGCTTAAAAGACAAGAGGATATGGGGGCATTGCAGACCAGCTTTTCAGTCAATGAAACCCACAGTGCAACCAGAAAGGACAGAGTAGACAAACATGAAAAAGTATATAGATTGTGGGCAACACAGTGGCTAGCATTGGTGCCTCACAGCGCCAGAGACCCGGGTTCAATTCCCGCCTCAGGCGACTGACTGTGTGGAGTTTGCACGTTCTCCCCGTGTCTGCGTGGGTTTCCTCCGGGTGCTCCGGTTTCCTCCCACAGTCCAAAGATGTGCAGGTCAGGTGAATTGGCCATGCTAAGTTGCCAATAGTGTTAGGTAAGGGGTAGATGTAGATGTAGGGGTATGGGTGGGTTACGCTTCAGCGGGGTGGTGTGGACTTGTTGGGCCGAAGGGCCTGTTTCCACACTGTAAGTAATCTAAGTAATCTGTAAAAAAACATGCTGTGAATCCAGACAGGGATCACTTTAATTTGAATCTTGTAATGTGTAGTGAGGCACATTTAATATATGATCGCCAAAAAAAAATCCCCTAGTTAAGAGACCAGGACGCGCCAAAATTTAGCATTCAGTTGGAGAGTGAGGAACGTAGGTTGGAAACAACTGTGCGAAACAAATAAGATTAATTACAAAGGAATGAGAGCAGAGTTGGCTGCAATGGAGTGGGAAAAGGGTTTAGCAGCTGGACGAAGAACAATGGCAGACAGACATCGAAGAAAATAGCTCATGATGCACAGCAAAGATATATCCCAGTGAGGAAGTAGGCAGGGGATAAGCCAACCATGGTTAAGTAAGGAAGTTAAAAGGACAATATCAAATTCAAAGAACAAAATACATTGTGGCAAAGATTAGGGGGAAAACCAGATGATTGGGAAAGTGTTAAAAAACAACAAAACATGACAAAAGAAATTATAAAGGGGGAAATTAAACCACAAGGACAGTTTAGCAAATTATATGAAACAGATAGTAAGAGCGTCTTTAAATATATAACAAGGAAGAGAAGCTAAAGTGAAACAGGCCCCAGGCATGTGAAAGACACTCAAAATGAAAATGGGGAACCAGGAAATGGTAGAAAAGTTGAATAAATACTTTGCATCAGTTTTCATATTAGAGAATACAAAACAGCATTTCAAAATTACTAAACATTCAAAGGTTAAATACTGTGACGCGGAGGGGAAAGAAATAAACACATTAACTATCACTCGAGAAAATCTTCTAGGGAAACCATTGAGTTTGAAAGACCAATAACTCCCTGTATCCTATTAATTTAGAAATTTATATTTCTTAATCAATTGGCATTTACAACCAACTATGTTAAGCTACAATGTTTTATGCTATTCCTCTCCGGTTACAACATTTAAAAGACTTTTGGATAAGTACATGAATAGGAAAGGTTTGTCGGGATATGGGCCAGACACAGCCAGGTGGAACTAGTTTGGTTTGGGAACATGGTTGGCATGGAGTAGTTGGATCGAAGGGTCTGTTTCCATGCTGTATGGCTCTATGTTCTATAAATCTGTAAGTAGCTTCAGAGAGAGCAATGAACTGTAATCTTCCAAGCATCCTGGGAAAGTCATGATAATTGGAAAACTGCCAATGTTATCTAAAAAAGGAGAGGGACAAAAAAAAATGGGCCAGTTAGCTTAATAGCGGTCATGGGGAATTTGTGAGAATCTATTACACCAGATTTAGAAGCATAGCATTGAGAGATACATTAAAACAATCAAGTAGAGTCAATGTGGCTTCTTCACGAAGGGGAATTCAAGCATGACAAATTAGAATTTTGGGGGGAAGGAATAGGAAGATAGATAAATAGGAACCAATAGTTGCAATATATATGGATTTCCAAAAGATGTTTGATAAGGTTTCACGCACAAGGCTACTAAATTAGATGATGTTAAGGTATTTAGCATAGGTAGAGGGTTAGCTAAGTAACAGAAGACAGTGTTGGATTAAGGGTTGTATTTTTAGGATGGCAACCTGTAACTAGTGGAGTGCCATGGGAGATGGAACAACAATTGTTTACTGTGACTTGGACGGTGGAAGTGAATATGAATGGCAAAAATTAGGTGGGAAGGCAAGTAGTGAGGATGGTACAAAGAGTCGACGTGAGGTGAAACGAATGGGAAAATATCTGGCAGTTGGAATATACTGTGAGAAAAACGTGAGGTTATGCACTTTGGCAAGAAGAACAGAAGAGCTGAATATTATTGAAGTGGAGAAAGTGTCCAGAAAGCTGCAGCACAGAGGGATTTGGGAGTCCTTATGCATAAGTCTCAAATAACTAGCATACATGTTCAGCAGGCAATAGGAAAGCAAATGTAATGTCGGCCTTTATTTCAAAGGAATGAGGGATGGAAAATATTGAAGTTTTACTAAATCTATACCAGGCACCAGTTAGAGCACAGCTGGAATAGTTTTTATCTCTGTTTGGATAAGGAGACTAACTGGCATTGAAGGCAGTCCAGAAAAGATTCACGATGTTGATATTGTGTGTGGAGGCATTTACTTAGGAGGACAGATGGAGTAGGTTGGACTTTTACTCAGAGTTTGGAAGAATGAGAGATAGCTTTATTGAAATGCAAGATTCTCAGGGGACTTGACAGATAGATGTTGAGAGATTGTTGCCTGTTGAGAGAGAGTCTGGAATCAGGGGTCAGAATCTCAGAGTAAAAGGTCAGCCATTTAAGACCAGTTGATAAAGAATTTCTTCCCTGAGGATTGAGAGTCTTATGCACTTTTACCAAGGCTGGGTTTTTAAGTATATTCAAGCCTGCAATTGATAGGTTTGTAAACAGTAGGAGAATCAAAGGATAAAGGGTAAAGACAGGAAAGAAGAGTTGAAGATTATCAGATCAGCCATAATCTGATTGAATGAGGGAGCAAGTTCTACAGGCAGATGAGGTTCTGTTTTAACATCTCAGCTCTTCTCGAGTACCCCACTGGAGTATTGGCTTTGATTTAATGTGCTCTAGCACTGGAGTGGGTCTTGGACCTGGAGACTAACGACTCAGAAACAAAAATAGTACCATCTGTACCCAGGATGAGAAACTAGACTGTCAGTGTGGAGTTTGCACGTTCTTCCCATGTCTATGTGGGTTTCCTCCAGGTGCTCCAGTTTCCTCCCACAATCCAAAAATATGCAGGGCAAGTGAACTGGTCATGCTAAATTGCCCATAGTGTTAGGTGCGTTAGTCAGTGGTAAATATAGGGTAGGGCAATGGGTCTGGATGGGCTATTCTTTGGAGGGTTGGTATGGTCTTGTTGGGCCAAAGGGCCTGTTTCCATACTGTAGGGAATCAGATTTTAATCTAATCTAATCTAAATAAGATTCAGGTGATCTCTGCATTTCTTCTGACGTCCATTTAAGAACATGATGAATAGAGTAGGCCATCCAGTTCCTCTAAAGGTCTCCTCTTCCAATGCCTTCCTAAGCCCTTCTGGTCTTTTCCAACTGGGTCGTACTAAAATAGTAATCATTTCTCTGCAGTTTGTTCTTTAATCTCTCTCTAACTGTAATTAGACAATCCTCTGAATACTTTCCCCTCTTGAGATAAGACTTTCTGCAACATGATCATTTGAAGTTTTATGTTCGCAAGAGGAAAACTTCACTTGTTCTCAGTTTTCTGCTCTCAGTCTCAGACATTTGTACAACGCCCCAAGATTTCTGTTTGGAATGCAATTTGAAAAAGAAAATGCTGGAAAACTAATCTGACCATGTTTCAGCAATCACTTTAACTTATTCATACCTTGTGATTCAGAACATCATTCATGGCCTTGCTGGCTTCTGAACTGTACGATTCAGGAAAACACTTCTTCGGCATGACTCCATATTTTTCTACAAGGCAGAGATGAAAAGCTTTTTTAAAAATCTTGAAATATGTTTGTTTTGAAATAAGCAGCTTCCTGGATTAGTTCTGCTTGCTCTTTTCACTTCAAGAAGTTCAAAATCCTGTTCACAAGTCCTTTCTCTTTTGGCTCTAGTTGCTTTCTTAAATTCCCCTGTACTTCCTGTCTCCCTCTAAGGCCACAGCTGAAATGCTCACTTTGGACTTGCTAAAATCCCTGCTCTTTTTCCTCATCCATTCCTGAATTGACCTGGACATCCAGGGTTCTCTGAACTTATTGCTCCTACATTACCCTTTAAAGAGGGCAATTGTTGGACTGTACACCTCTTTTTGAATGCTCCCCCCCCCCCCCCCTCCATTGCTCTGCTGTAGACCTGCCCATAAGAAGCTGCTCCCAGTCTAGTGTGGCCAGATCCTGCTTTATTTTAATGAAATCTGCCTTCCCCAGATCCAAATCCATCTTTTTCAGGCCATCCTTTTCCTTGTCCAGAACAAATTTGAACCATATAATGTTGTGGTCACTATCGTTAAAATGTTCCCCCACTGCTACACTGAACTTCTTTCCTCAAAACCCCTTCCAGCACTGTGCCATCCATTGCTGTGGCCTCTAAGTATTGATACAAAACACTCACTGGATATATTTCAAGAAATCCACCCTTAACACTATGACTATGCCAATTTAGATTTAGATTACTTACAGTGTGGAAACAGGCCCTTCGGCCCAACAAGTCCACACCGCCCCGCCGAAGCGTAACCCACCCATACCCCTAAATCTACATCTACATCTACCCCTTACCTAACACTACGGGCAATTTAGCATGACCAATTCACCTGGCCGGCACATCTTTGGATTGTGGGAGGAAACCGGAGCACCCGGAGAAAACCCACGCAGACACGGGGAGAATGTGCAAACTCCACACAGTCAGTCGCCTGAGGCGGGAATTGAACCCGGGTCTCCGGCGCTGTGAGGCAGCAGTGCTAACCCACTGTGCCACCGTGCCGCCCACAATTTAGGTTGGGAAAAATCAAAATCCCCTGCATCTTTACCCAATTATTACTCTCACACACACACACACACACAAAATCTATGTATTTGCTCCTCTATTTCCCACCGACTCTTTGGGAAGTCTATAATACATACTCAGGAAAGTAATGGTCTCCTTAACATTCCAAAGTTCTACCCACCAAGCCTTGATTGAGGACCTTTCCAAGATATTATATTGTCTTACAGCAGTAATTGACTCCTTAACTAATAATGCTACATCACCACCCTTTTTACACCTTCCTCTGTAGCATCTAAAGATCTGAAAGACTCTTTAGATTAGATTAGATTAATTCCCTATAGTGTGGAAACAGGCCCTTCGGCCCAACAAGTCCACACCGACCGTCCAAAGAGTAACCCACCCAACCCATTCCCTCTGACTAACGTGCCTAACTGTTAGGGAAAAGTTAACATGGTTTGCCTGGAAGCCATTTTCCTAATCCGGCTGAGAAACCATTTTGTGTCCCCAGAACCTTGCTGGCTGTGCATTCCTTACTATGAGGAAATGTGAAAGGTAGGCCTTATCTTCCTAAGGTGTCAAGATAGTGTTTCCTCCCTTTGCTGAATGATCAGTGCAGGCTGTAGAACCAGTCAAGCTGACACAGACTTGTCAATTAGTCCAACTTCCTTCACGAGTTATTGCCACTTCACAGTCATTCAGCTAATTAGGGACATATCTGCTTAGTGTGAGCAATCTGTGTAACTAGAACAAATGGTGATACCATTTGTTCTGTCCACTTGTGGAATGCAAAATAGTGCTTTAGTTTTGACCTTAATGACTAACCTCTAATTTAGTACCAACTTGTAAGCATACCAAACTGTGTAATCAAAGATCAGCTCCTATCTGCTTTCTCTATATAATCCTATGGTATCCTGATGTACTTCGGAATAACACTGAGCCACAGTTAGGACGGTAAATTCCCCATGACATATCGTGTAATAAACTAATCAGTTCTCAAGGTTTGAGTCTCGAGAGTTTTCTTCAACACTAACACTATGGGCAATTTCGCACAGCCAACCTGACCTACACATCTTTGGATTGTTAATTCCAGATTTTTATTGAAATCATATTCTACCATCTGATATTGTGGGATTTGATCCCCAGTCCTCAGAACATTACTTAGATTGCTAGATTATTAGTCCAGCATTAATACCACTGTGCTTTCTGATACAGACCATTAACAGTTAAAAATCACACAATAGGAGTTTTCATCTCTGGTCAGTAAGAACTATGATTTGGAGATGCCGGTGTTGGACCGGGGTGTACGAAGTTAAAAGTCACACAACACCAGGTTATAGTCCAACAGGTTTAATTGGAAGCACACTAGCTTTCGGAATGACGCTCCTTCATGACAATCACCTGATGAAGGAGCGTCGCTCCGAAAGTTAGTGTGCTTCCAATTAAACCTGTTGGACTATAACCTGGTGTTGTGTGACTTTTAACTCAGTAAGAACTAAGTTGAGTTTGCTCAAATTGATTTAAAAGAGAACCTCCAAGGTAAGCAGAGGGACAACTTTAGCTCTGCAGGTCCAGGTTGCATCCTGACACATACCCAGAATGAAAAGGACAGTCTTCTAACCTATTGTTTGCCAGACTTACATCATTCTGAAGATTGCATGGTCTTTGAGTGCAGTCTTAACATTTCTGAACACATGACCTTGTTGTCTCATATCCTGTAGCCATCCTAACAAATCTCGTTATTGTACCATCTGTACAGCAGATATAACAAACAGAGGACATCTTGCAATGTCAGCACTCTTGCATTCCAAAGATCCAAGTCAATACTTAACAAGATCACACACAAGAGCTTTTGGCAAAGAGATGAGAAATGAAACTATAAAAATGTAAAAATGGTGTGAGAAAATACTGTTGCCTTCTCCAATCTCATTACATGTGTTATCAAGGAAATGCAATGTGTAATTTGCTGACTAAGTAAACACCGGGTAAATGGCCTTCAACATTATTTACATGCAAATGCCACAGCAACTTTGGATGAGGAACAGATGCACAAGTCAACATGGAAATCTAAAAGTTGTTGTTGCAGCTGAGCCACACCACTGTTAAGAAGACACTATTCTTGTAAAAATATCTGATTCACACTGAATTGCAGTAAATTGCGTAAAGTTGCTGTATTTGTGTAGTGGATATAAAATAAACGTGCCACAGAAAGTCAAGTCTTGTCCATTGTTAACAATTTGATAAACATTAATTACTGCTGTCAATGTTCAACGTCAATTATGTTGACCATTACAAGTGTGGAGTCCCATTCTTGGAGATTTTTTTTAAAAAAGTTAAAAATGTTTTTTTTTCCTTTTTCTCTAAATTCAATCAATCATTCTTTCACTTCTCTACTATGTGCGGATGCACAAATCTGAAATTTTTTTTATGATTTGCTGAGCACATCCAGCATTTTCTGCTTTTATTTTAGATTTTCAGCCTGTACAATATTTTGCTCCTTGGCTCTCAGTGCATAGAATTTCAATGTACATTTCCTTAAAAAATTAGACTGAAGCAATTAGTTGCCTGTTGACCCAAATCCCAGAGTTCCCTTACTGCGTCAATATCAGCTCCCGTTTTCAGCAACTTATACGGACATCAGTTGGCCACTTTTCCCCTTCAGCCAACCAGTGTTAATCTGGGACCCAACTTCATATATGTTCCATGACCATAAACATTGTTGGCAAGCAAAAATCTACCATTCAGTTCTCAGGAACTGATCTAGCATGAATTGATGATTGCAGAAGAGAATTCCAAATTTCTATTATCACTTAAATGTGGAAGTTTTTAAAAAAATGTTTACTCCAGAAAGGTCTGGTTCCAGTTTGCAGTCTGTGTCTCCGGTCCTAGAATTCCCAAATTTCAGAACTAGATGTTCTCTACCAACCCTGCCTGTTCCTCTTAGTAATATGTTATTATAGGTCTTACTTGCACTTTAGACTTGATCGTTTAACTGCAGTCATTTATTGCTGAGGTTGAGGATCCTCTGTCCTATTACAAGACAATAATTACTTCAGTTTTAAAAACAAGAAAAATAAAAATGGGCCTTACCAATGAGGTTGACGAGCATATCCCACTGGCCTCCATCATTTGTAGGATGCATTAGCAAATATTGCAAAAGTCTACCATCGAAAGGTTCTTCCTTCTCACCGGTCCTCTGAGCAACTTCAATGAATGCATTCAAGAAGTAGTAGCAACGCTCAATCTGTGAAGAAGGAAATATTTACTTATGTTCAAAAATGTTGCAATGGCTCAACATCACAGGTTTTTACAATGGCCAAGAATATCACTATAGTGAGTGGCACGGTGGCACAGTGGTTAGCATTGCTGCCTCACAGCGCCAGAGACCCAGGTTCAATTCCCGCCTCAGGCGAATGACTGTGTGGAGTTTGAACATTCTCCCTGTGTCTGCGTGGGTTTCTGCCGATGCTCCGGTTTCCTCCCACAGTCCAAAGATGTGCAGGTTAGGTGAATTGACCATGCTAAATTGCCCGTAGTGTTAGGTGATGGGGTAAATGTAGGGGAATGGGTGTAGGTGGGTTGTGCTTCGGCGGGTCGGTGCGGACTTGGGTGGGCCAAAGGGTCTGTTTCCACACTGTAAGTAATCTAATTCTAAGATGCACTACCTCAAACCTTCCCCATCTGTTGTGCACTCACTTGACTCCTACTCTCACTGTACGGTTTCCCAGAGGCTAGATAGTACCAGCTCAGAATGTGGTAGACTGCAAGTTGAAGCTTCTACCATCATTCTTCAGGCTGTAGTACGTGTGCAAGATCACATGTTACCATACCAACCTAGACTCCCTTCACCAACTCATGTGAATCTTTGCATGGATTCTCTAAAGCGTGCAAAAATTAGCAGTTGTACAACGTGCAAAATCTTTGCAGGAATGTGATCCCACCCAAAACAAAAACAACAGTTCATAAATAAACCTACAGAATTTTAAATGGTAAATGATATTCAATGACACATAATTCAAACCCCGAGACTGACAGAAAAAAAATGTTTAAAATGGAGGACCCCAGAGTTTATAGAATAAATTGCGAGAATTACAAATTTTTTGAAGGATTTTGTGTAAATACGTACAGCATAAAATCAAAGAACCTGAATTGTAATCTTAACTTGATATCACTGTAACGTATCTGAAAAATCTGCACTGGGTTACTTCTTTATTCTCAAGCACTTGCAAGGTTTAACATTAAATAGATCGTTAAACATATAAAAAAAGACGTCAGTGAGCTTCCACATATCACTTGTCATATCTTCATGGTTACTTTATACTGATTCTAGGGATGTAAACAATACACTATACAAATTACACAAGATTATATTGCCTCTTTCCAAAGCATTTCACTAAAAACATTAGATACATTTTATGCATACAATGATTTTTAGGGTACCTTATCCCAGAAGAACAAGTAGGATTGACTGAACTCAAACTCTTCAATGTTAAATTTCTTCATCAATGGAAGCCGCATCACATTGAGGCAAGAGAAAATCCAACACCGCCCTAAAAAAAGTTAATAGGAATAATCAGAATCTTGCAGAATAATGGAGGGTGAAGAGTGAGGAAAACAATGAAAAAATTGATCTGTGTGAGCATCCATACTCGGATAGGTTGTATTTTATTTACCAAAGACAAGAAAGTATCAATCAACGACTCTGCTTTTTCAGAAAGGGAGCGAGGATAGAATTCAAAGGGAAACCCATCACCAAACCATTCATGCCCATGTCTGGGTGGGTGGTTTCAAAGAGCTATCAGTATGAATCACATGTTGACCTCTTCAATCAAGTTAGGTTGAGTTAAACTGACAGAGCATTTTCTTTTAATTCAAAAAATATACAAAGCTCTAAAATCTAACAAAAAAAGGAATTGCTGTATCACCCAAAAGATATTGCAGAACATGACACTAAGTCAAAAGAAAAATCAGCCGGAGATTTCCCATTTTGGGCGGAGGTATTTTGTTGAGTGAGATTCATGGAGCCTGGATGGCTGAGACTCACAGTAACCTTATACTTCCACGACTCACCTCATTAATTATGCAGCTGGACTCTTCAGTGCCTCCTCATGGAATCAGATGTGCTTTACGAGCAGAAGGTGCAAGTGCTCACCATTGCCAGGACCCCGTGGTGTGCACCATGTTAATATTATGTTAAAAACAAACTGCACACCACTGCCAAGTCAGGAGCTGGCCTGTGCACTGCAGTGCTTGACCATTATCGCCAAGGATAGGGCTTGGAAAGGAAAACCTGGACTTTGTTTCATGGAGAGGGACCTGGAGTCTCTGGTGGACGGTATGGTGTAGAGAATGACAATCAATCATTTTCCTACTGACTGTCACAGGAGGCCACACACACTGTTTGCAGCCAGACAGTGGCTTGAATCAGTGCTGTGTCCCTGTTGGGACAAGGACTCTGACTAGTGTCGGAAGATCTCATCTTCTCTCTGCTACCCCTCCCTCACAGGGCTATCACTCACTTGAGGTGTGCCACTGCTCACACATCCCATCAAGGCTCAAAACCAACAACTCTCACTATTGTACGCATCATGTACTCTTCATTAAACTACTAACCCTACCTGCCATCTGCATTTCCCACACTCTCACTGGGGACAATTCCCCATTTCTCCTGCTCATGCATCACCAAAACTGCTCTTCAGTCCTTTTCAATCATAATCAATTCCTCTCAGTCTCACTGCAAGAAAAAAAATGTTCATCCAGAAATACCTCCAAAGCACCACAAATGACCTTCCTATCATTCTGGTCTGGTAGCAATTGGCCTGCAAGATTGACCATGGCCCGATCCCCAGATGGCAAAGGCACAGATCCCCAGACTCTGGTGAGACTGAGCCCCTGACTGAATGTGGCCAACTCACTGAACTGGAGTCAGATGAACTCCCTGACTGACCGGTGGCGGTACCCCTTAGCTGACCATAAAGCCCTTCATCCCACCAAGGACGGCTCCTCTTCGACTTTCAGACATAGCCAATTGGTTCAGACATGCTCTCAGGGAATGATTTCGAGGTTCCAATCACTTTCTGTATAAACACTCCTCCAATCTGTCTCAGTGAAACTTCTTGTGACTTCTCTGGTCATTCCCAAGTGTCTTGTCATCTTTAAAGAAAATGTAGTGCTGGAAATCTGCCAAAAGGACAAGCCAAAATTCCATTCAAAGTCAACTTAACTGCCTTGCATTTGTACTACATGCCCTTCTTAAAATAGGAAACAGTTTGCTTTATTAATCATACTCAGCCATATTTAATGACTTATGTACTCATATACCTAGGTCATTCTATTCCTGAACCCTCTTTAGAACTGTATCAGTTTTATAAAAAAATTGTTTTGCCATGTTCTTCACAATTCTTTGCATTAAATTTTATCTGCACTTGCTTGCCAACTCTACCAACCTATCCAATGTTCTTTTGAAGTTCTCCACCATCTTCCTCACTGTTCACATTGCTTCCAAATTTCATATCATATCATTCACAAGTTTTGAAATGGTGTAAACTGGGTTGAAGGTCATTTATCGACATCAGTAAGATTAAAACACCAACCTTGAGGAACTTCACTATCGACCTTCCTCCAGTCATACACCATTCACTGACCACCTTCCTGTCACTCAGCAAATTTCAGATCCATTTCACTATTGTACCTTTTATTTGTGACAATACTGTGGTTTTCAAGAAGTTATTTTGTCCTAGTTTCTTTTGAAGACAGGTAGTAGGGCAGAGACAACTTTAGTTTCTCTAAGAAACTAAACAGCTTCTGAGGTCTTGCGTACGGGTTTTTTTTAAAAAGATGGAGCAATGGAAGCAGCCTGGGTGTGACCAGCTCTCACATACCAACAGAAGATATTGGGGGCTCAACGCTGTCGGGAGCTTCAGTGAATGTCTCCTAGCTGCTACTCTCTCTGAACTTTCCCTTGATGTTTCTTCTTCCTGGATTGCAGAATTGCAAGTGAAAATGGGACTCTGAATTTTCCGTTTTTTTGGCCAAGAGGTGTGTTTACAGGATGTTATTACATTGGCACAGTTAGTTAGTATATATCTATTATTCTGTTAAGTTTCCAACAGAGTTAAGTTATTCTAAATTCCTTTCTTTGGTTGTATTTTAACTACATAAATTGTGGTTTGCTTAACATCGAGTAGTTTGACCAGTCACATCGCATCAGGAATAGACACTTCATGTTTGCCTTTAAAATAAGAAAAAGTTAGGGTCGAGGCTGCCTTCTTTGTATATTTTGGGAGGTTCTGATCTGGTCCATAACATAGTCCCATAAGTTGTAACTGACCCTTATTAAAAATGTTATTGCATTCAATTTGGGGAGGGAGAAGAATCAACTGGACAAGTCTTTTGTGTTCTGTAACTTTATAGAGAGTATTCAGCCCCGTGAGCGGTTAGTTTACTATCTGAGAAACAAAAGCACTAGCAGATTTCACTCCCTGTATTTCAGTGGTGAATACCTGTCTCATTCTTCAAATAACCCAAAGTGCATTCCTGATGTACTCACGTGCATAAAAAGTTCATGAGACACTTTAGCTGATTCACACAGATCATATAGCAAACTTTTCTACTCATAATCCACAATGTCACATCCTCAGAAAAGCTATGAGTGCTGCCATAGGATCTTTGCTTTTTAAGGACTTGACAAGGCAACAAGTTCAGGTAACTCAAAATCCTTCAAGCTTCCCTCGTCTGTTTGGCATAATGTGTGCCCAGCATAAGGGTAATGCTTGAAGTGGAACTTCGATTTGAACAATGCCAACATGAACATGGCTACCATCACAGTGACTAAGGTTAGAGACAGAAAATCACAGGCCAGTCCCTATGTTGAGATAACAGGGTAAAAGGCTAAATCCACACGGATAATATGTTTGCTGAGCATTTCTAATACAAAAATCTCAAATAACAAATTCTGATGAGCTGTAACTTGGGTGATTAAAATCAGTTTTAACAAAACATACACCATTCAACCAAGTGATTCAATTAGTAAATGCTCATTGTCCCTAACCCAGTTACAGACAAAAAAACCCTGCAGATGCTGGAATCCAAAGTAGACAGACATGAGACTGGAAGAACAGTAAACCAGGCAGCATCAGGAGATGGGGATGCCCATGTTTCAGGTGTAACCCTTCTTCAGAACAGGAGGTGTGCTCCATTACTACAATGAAGCACACCGCAAGTTAGAGGAATACCACCTTATCTTCCGCCTGGGCAGCCTGTAGACCGGAGGACTCAATATGGAGTTCTTCAACTTCAAATTCCCTTCTCATTCTCCGACTCCCTTCCCAGCCTCTCCCCCTCCCTTGGATTCATTCCTCCCAATGACCGACCAGGTCATACCATCGACCTGTCTTCACCTATTCCCGCTTCAACACTCTACCCCCATACCCCTTTTATCTGCAGCTCCCCCCACACCCTCCCCCAGTCCTGAAGAAGGATTACACCTGAAATGTTGACTTCTCCACTTCTTGATGCTGCCTGGCTGGCTGTGTTCTTCCAGCCTCCTGCCTGTCTACACTGTCTATAACTAATGGTGAAAACTTCAAATTGACGAGTAAGCTAAAGTGGTGGATTTGAAGAACAAATTTTGTGAATTATTGTCAGCATTAGATCTGACGCTTATTAATTTGTCTACCAGCATGCAAGGTGATCCTTAATGGTAAATTAAAGCTTTGCTGATGAATTAATTATCCTTTATCAAAATCACAAGATGTCAATGCTCTAGCACCTAAGCAGAAGTCTTAAAATGACCTCACACCATGAAATGAAACCCAATAGAGACCTCAAGATTAGTTGCTGAAAGGCAGTTAGGAAAACATTGTGCCAATAGATAGCAGTAAATGGTAGCCCAACCACTGCATTGGCTACTTTCAGCCAACACCCTCCTCCCATCGCTTAGGAAGTCTAATCAGTGTGACCAGCAAAATGTGTTGAGGTAGCTGTTCTCAAATGACAATAACAGAGCTACAATTAGCCCCATCACCTGAAAAATGACATGGGAGTGAAAATGGCCACTGCTTCCTATGTGATGTCACAGTATACTAACTCCACAGAAACAGGGTTCATAACCTATCAAATTTATACCATTATTTTCTTCACATGCACCATTTAGTATCAAACTCTCTATTTCGCACACTTCTAGTTTCCTTGAATATTCCATTTAATTACCTTTCAAAAATATTAATTGCCCCTGTGCTAACAATGGCATGTGGCATTGTCCTTTGCAATCTCATCATCCAGTAGGAAAGACTTTATCTAATCTCTCCCATTTAATTCCTCAGCGAGTGTACAGGTTTGCAGCCTTTATTATCAACTTGTTGACCAGTGTGATTATCTTCTATTATCTGCCGTAACATAGCTCTTAAAGATCTCAATGCTTTCCTTGTCACTTCCAGTGTAAAGGCATTCTAATATATGAAAGCTCTCATTGTGAGTAACACATTTTATAACCTATTGCGCATTTTCTCCATTGTTTCTGCAAACATACAGAGGTGTTGCACAAGTCCAGAGCAAATGCAATGACACTACCTTGCTTGTGCTTTCACTAACCAAACACAAGTTTGCATAGCTTTGGAGGGCAGAACTGGGATTAATTACTAATTACTCATATTTCCAGGTCAGGATGGGGACCAATAAAATATCACCATTCCCTCAGTGTTGCTGGATCAAAATCCTGGAATTCCCTTCACAACAGCATTGGTCTACAACAGCACATGGACTGCAGCAGTTCAAGAAGGCAGCATCTGATCGTCTTCTCAAGAGCAACTAGGGATGGATAATAAATGCTGCGCAGCCAGCAATGGCCACATCCCATTACTGAATAAAAAGGGAAACATAGAAATATCTGCAAAACGCTTCGCCCCTCACACAATCCTGTCCTTATTCCTACAACTGGGGCATTGACTCTGGAGGTTTGTAATCATGCTGGTTCAAAAAAAAGGCCAAGTATTTGACGCTATTTAAACAAAAGTTCCCTAAGTAAGTTACAATAACGTTTTTTTGTGTTTAGCATCAAGAATATTTGCAACTGAAGCTAAAAATAATGGGAACATAGGAAAAAAAAAAGAGCTGGGGGCGCGGGGGGGATGTTCGACCCATTGAACTTGCTCTGCTATTCAACAGATCATGGTTGATCTTCTACCACAAAGCATTTTCCCAGACTATCTCCATATTCCTTGATATCTTGATTTTTTTGGGGGTTGTAGGAAAAAAAGAGCCTGGATATTAAGAGATGACAAATTGTTGAAGACTGAGCTAATTGAAGATGTGACAAAGCCCTGTACAGCTTCAGCACAAGCATTTTGTACAAGATTCAGATAGGGTTGAACAGAGTTCACTACATTTTAAGAATATTTCATAAAGGAGGCAAATAGTCATTCTTACATTAAAAGCCAAATGCTACTGAAATAACAGGAGATTCTTGAAATACCAGCAGTAACTACAGACAGAGAAACTAAAATTTAACTTTCCAGGTCAAGAACCTCACATCAGGTGCATTTGGCAAATATAGACACCTCCTTTTGATAACATTGGACACAGAGGTATAATCTTTTCTCCCAGAACACTTATATAAACCAAGGCCACAGCTGACTTCAGCACTCATTGCTAACCATTTGTCAGTGGCTGGGGAGGTCTAAGTTAGTTAAAATAAACATATTGACTTTAGAATTCTTTCCCAGACAGTAAACAGCAATAGGGAACTAGAGATCTACAAGTGTTGGAAAGAAGTTCAGCAGTACAAGTAGGATCATAGAGTCATAGAGATGTACAGCACGGAAACAGTCCCTTCGGTCCAACCCGTTCATGCCGACCAGATATCCCAACCCAATCTAGTCCCACCTGCCAGAACTCTGCACATTTCCCTCCAAACCCTTCCTATTTATATACCCATCCAAATGTCTTTTAAATATTGCAATTGTACCAGCTTCCACACTTCCTCTGGCAGCTCATTACACATGTACCACCCTCTGCGTGAAAACAGTGCCCCTTGGGTCTCTTTTATATCTTTCCCCTCTCACCCTAAACCTATGCCCTCTAGTTCTGGACTCCCTCACTCCAGGAAAAAGACTTTGTCTATTTATCCCATCCACGCCCCTCAATTTTGTAAACCACTATGAGATCACCCCTCAGCCGCCGATGCTCCAGGGAAAACAGCCCCAGCCTGTTCAGCCTCTCCCTCTAGCTCAAATCCTCCAACCCTGGCAACATCCATGTAAATCTTGTCTGAACCCTTTAAAGTTTCACAACATCTTTCCGATAGGAAGGAGACCAGAATTACATGTAATATTCCAACAGTGGCCTAACCAATGTCCTGTACAGCCACAACATGACCTCCCAACTCCTGTACTCAATACTCTGACCAATAAAGGAAAGCATACCAAACACCTTCTTCACTATCCTATCTACCTGCGACTCCACTTTCAAGGAGCTATGAACCTGCACTCCAAGGTCTCTTTGTTCAGCAACACTCCCTAGGACCTTGCCATTAAGTGTATAAGTTCTGCTAAGTATTGCTTTCCCAAAATGCAGTACCTCCCATTTATCTGAACTAACCTCAATCTGCCACTTCTCAACATACTTGTGTTGCATACTTAGTATGATTTAGGATATACTTACAATAAATATCAACTCATTATTATCACAAAGCATTTATTGGACATAAACTTAAATATTCCAAGTAAGAGGTTCAGGTCTCTGCGTCTACCTATTGCAGAATAATTAATTGAATGATAGTTACCTGTATTTTTCTGGTTTGTAACTGGCTTTCCTTCAGCAGGAATGACATGTTTGAACACTTGCAATGTTTCCTGAACAACCTTTCTCTGAAGGTAAGCTTGCAAAAGATCACCGCTGGTTGCAATATTCTGCGCGAGGTTATAATGTGGCACATCATTGAAGTTTTTGGTGAAAGCCACCAACTTCTCTGGACAAAGACCTATGATAAGTATCAAAAATGACAGTCAGGTTAGATGTCTTGCAGAAAAATGCATAAAGTTCTTTCCAACACTAGTTAACAAGCATTGGATTTGTTGGATATATTCTGTCACTTAACTATAGCAAGCATGGAACTATGCTCTGAATGTCATGCTAAGACTGCACAATGATTTTGGATCTTGGAATGATGCAAACCAGATTAAGTTTCTTGAAATGGATGGGCAATTCTTTTGCAACTTTAAGCATTTAGTACAGACCTAGGTCTACCAGGATGGCATACTGTGAAACAAAGTGCTTGAGAAATTCAACAGGTTTTGAAACATCTGTGGGGAGAGAAACAGAGCTAACGTTTAAAATCTCATCACAGTTCTTTGAAATAAATGTATATTTGGAAGTTTGGATCAAGAGGTTGACTGTGCAGGATTTTCTACCTGTGCCAAAATTTCCACTATATGCTGACATAATTCTATCCCAATGTGAACATATTTGGACCTATAGATAGATCAACTGTAGCTAGCTTCTAACTTAACCCACAAATAATAACCAAATGCAACAACATTTAGATCCGATTTAACTTTAACCATTCATTCAGATTTTAAAAAGGCTGGTACCAAATGACTGAAAAAAATTACATTTACTTATAATTATCTTTCATTAGCATCTCAATAAACTACTTTTTTTCATGATGTAGCTGATATATATTTCCAGGGTCTGCCTTTTATTGCTAGGTCACCTGAAAGCACAGTGACCTGCAATGACTTACTGCTGACCATAAACTTCACATGATGTTTCAAGTTTTTTATAGCCATAGAGATGTACAGCACAGGAACAGACCCTTCGGGCCAACTCGTCCTTGCCAACCAGATACACTATCCTAAATTAATCTAGTCCCATTTGCCAGCACTTGGCCCATATCTAAACTCTAATCTCTTCCTATTCATATACCAATCCAGATGCCTTTCAAATGTTGTAATTGTACCACCCTCCATCATTTCCTCTGGTAGCTCATTCCATACACGCACCACACTCTGCATGAAAAAGTTGCCCGTAAGGTCCCTTTTAAATATTTCCCCTCTCATGTTAAACCTATGCCCTGTAGTTCTGGACTCCTCCACCCCAAGAGTTATAAAATAAATACTTAGTTCTAAACAAAACAAAAAAAATTTGTTGTCAGAAAACTTTGGATTTAATTAGCAACAAATTTTGGAATGAGCAACACCTTACAAGAACCATCACAATATACAAAGGAAAAATTTGCAATGCTTGCAATGTTGCTAGATGGAAACAGAAGGTTCCAGAATCAGCCCTATAGCCTTATCTTGGACCACAATCTCACCCAGGACTGCTTTATCAGGAACAGTGCCTTGCAAACTGTTGATGCACATTCATAACCATAGCCTCAGTGCTGCCTCTCCCACTAAGACAACACTCATCTGTCAGTGCACTATAAATACATTTAATTGTCCATGTGTCTGTCATGAATTCTATAGAAAGGTGGTGTCTTCTGCAAAGACAAATAAACAAATGACTGCATTTCTTAGCACACTGAGAATTCCTCCACATTTTGGAAATGATCAATGGTTGGGGAAGGAGGTGCGGGAGACGTATCAAATTTTATTAGACTACATTTTTACATCTAACAAAATAAATGACTCAGAATCAAATGACCTGAAACATCATATGAAGAGCGTGGCCAGCAGGTCACTATGATCTCAGGTGACCTAATAATAAGTCAGTCATAGTTTGGAAATATTCAACTGCCAAAAAAAAAGTTATTTATCAAGTAGCATGATGAGACATTAAAAAGTTTTTTAATATAATTAATTCATTACTAAGATTGTTGTGCAAGGAATATCTGGGAATTAAGAGGTAAGCAAACTCGTTTTTTAAAAAAAACTAGTTGCTACGAGTATATTTTTTATTTTATTCAAAAGGTCACACAATGGTTTATAGGGACCACACCAATGTTAAATTGCGAGCATGCATTGCGATTTGACAACCAGATTGTAACACTGCGATTTGAGATTGATGTGACACTCCCTACAGGCATGCAAGTATCTATCCCCTTAACTGATCAGCCTGACAAAAGTATTAATATGCATTGCAGTCTGCAGCAGAAAGTTAATATTACGACATTTAATTCAATGTCAAATTATATACGGAGAACAAAAAAGGAAAAAAATATGGGATTACGAAGCAGATAAAAAAGGAAAAGCACCTCTAAACTTTATAAATTAAAATAAACAAACTCCACACATCCGGAAGTTATTTTCAGTGTTTGCAGACGTTGCTTGGCAATAATTAAGATTTATCACACGGTTAAATGTTTGCTTGCACGGGAACAGGCAGGCTGTAACTTGTGCTGACAAATTTAAGGGATTAAAGAGAAGCTGGTAAATTCTTAAAAAGTTGGAAACGAGTATGTCTAACCAGAATCCCACATCATTCATTACTCAGCGAGTCAGGTACAGCACATGGGGAAATCTCGGAAACACGTCTGAAGAAAGCTCCAGCATTTTGTTTTAAAGTGGGATTCTTTCAAACCTCTCGGAATGCCAAGGTCTATGAGTGTACAACAACTTCATACTCTCCAATGTATCAGAACACCAGGCCCGCAGAGATTCCAGTTCGAGCACAACTTCACAGTGTCTCTGATTGAAAGCAACTTCCTCACGTCTGCACTGAATGCTGTTGCCTCGCTGTTAATTCTAAATCTGGCCTGAGCCATTATGCATCACATGGAGAACCACATCCTAAAGAGAATGTTCCTCGCTCCTATTCTTTCTGTCCTCAGATGATCCCAGATCAGAACACTTCCACTCCCCCCCCCCCCCAACTTCAAAAGACCCTGATAACAGTGTTGCAAGTTGACCAGCTGAAAGGAAGCACCGCCGAAAACTAACTTATTCTATACCCCCACCTCTCTTTATTGCTCTAATTTTTTGCTCTTCCCCAGCGTTATCCCTTTGAAAGCTAACGCCACTGCCCGTTGCAAAAAAAAAATGAGAGCGATGCAGGTTCGAGAAGCAACAGTGTTCCGGGAATTCAATACAAAGAAAATGCTGTATCCCTCTACAAGTCTGAGAAATGCTTACTACTGCCTGCAGGCCTTAATTCTGACTCAGCATTTGCCGAGCTCCATTTACAACAGAAGCAGCCGGTCCACCGGGGGAAAGGAAAGCAACATTTGCAGCAGGAGCTGCCATTGACACAAGCACATCTCCGCACACACAGAGACAGACACAGAGAGATAGAGACAGACACAGGGAGCAGGATCAGGGATGACACAAAGGGATGCCTCAGTTCCTGCTATCTAACACAGACGGGCTGCGGACAGGGACTACGACTTGGGCTCGGAGAAGGGGGTTCACCTGCCGGCATCCTATAGCGAGAGCAACTCAAAAGATCCCTTCTTGCCGGAGACGCCGATTTCCTCAACTTTAAGGAGTCCGAACGGCTGCAGCGTTTTACAGGAATAACCGGAAACAGGAAACTGAGACAACTTGAGGCACTGGAGAGGTTTGAGTGCAGCCTGGTATCTGTCAGGAGCTGGCTGAGCCCCGGAGTCTATTTAACTGCGGGGTGGGGACCACCTCCACCGCCTTCACTTTGGAAATTGAGCTCCTGTCATTTCGCTGAAATGGCAAAGAATGAAAATACCCAACACTGGCACACCCTCATGACAGAATGTATTCAGTTTGTGTAGAGGCTGCATGCACTTTGCCTGCGGGAGATAACATAAAACTTTAACAATTCAGTGTTATTTTAATCCAAATAAACCTTTATCCATAACTAATTGCAAGATCGACAAAAAGTAGGCATTTGTTTGATCATTTTGAATGCTTTTGAAGGATACTCCCAGAATAGGAAGGGCGGAAAGTGCTTCCATTCGCATGTACTGGAGCTTCCAAAATTTCAAAATTTTCCAAGGATCATTTTCATTTCATGAAAAGCATATTTCAAACGCAGCTGAGTATTAGGTCAAACACAGGAATAACCCTTCACAGTGCAGGTAGAAGGAGGGGAAAGGAAAAGCTAAGGCCACAAAGTAGTAATTGGAACTCGATTCACATTCAAAAATACATTAACAATTTGCATCATTGCCAGTCGGACTGACTATTACTGTAACTGCAGCTACCAGCATGAAGCTATGGAGGTTATCCATGCTGAACGTCACTGCTCCTTCCCTAACACCCAGTGTAGCACAACATCTTCCCATGGGGGTATCACATGCTGTAAAGCTTATAAGTGGCTGTATAATAAATGTTAATATTAACCATGGGAAAACTGAAGAAAGAGCAAAGAAAGACCCTGCAATTGTTCCTGGGACTAAACAAAGGCTGCTTACCTTTCCAGGAACATCAGATTTACAGTCAATGAATGATGATTTCACCCAACTCAGAGCTAATAAATACTCTCTGGCTTGTTGTGCCTGACACTACATTGTTCTTAGATTAGATTACTTACAGTGTGGAAGCAGACCCTTCAGCCCAACACGTCCACACCAACCCTCCGAAGAGCAATCCACCCATGAAGGACAAAAGGGTAACTAGGGAGAAAATGGGGCCCCTCAAAGATCAACAAGGCGGCCTCTGTGTGGAGCCACAGAAGATGGGGGAGATACTAAATGAATATTTTTTTAGATTACTTACAGTGTGGAAATAGGCCCTTCGGCCCAACAAGTCCACACCGACCCACCGAAGCGCAACCCACCCCGACCCATTCCCCTACATTTACCCCTGCCCCTAACACTATGGGCAATTTAACTTGGCCAATTCACCTGAGCTGCACATTTTTGGACTGTGGGAGGAAACCGGAGCACCCAGAGGAAACCCACACAGACACAGGGAGAATGTGCAAACTCCACACTCCTGAGGCGGGAATTAAACCCGGGTCTCTGGCGCTGTGAGGCAGCAGTGAAAAACCACTGTGCCACCATGCTGCCCACTGCCACCGTGCCGCCCACATTTTGCATCAGTATTTACTGTGGAAAAGGTAATGGACGATATACACTGTCGGGAAATAGATGGTGACATCTTGCAAAATGTCCAGATTACAGAGGAGGAAGTGCTGGATGTCTTGAAATGGTTAAAGGTAGATAAATCCCCGGGACCTGATCGGGTGTACCCGAGAACTCTGTGGGGAGCTAGAGAAGTGATTGCTGGGCCTCCTGCTGAGATATTTGTATCATCGATAGTCACAAGTGAGGTGCCAGAAGACTGGAGGTGCCACTGATTAAGAAGGGCGGTAAAGACAAGCCAGGGAACTATAGACCGGTGAGCCTGACCTCAGTGGTGGGCAAGTTGTTGGAGGGAATCCTGAGGGACAGCATGTACATGTATTTGGAAAGGCAAGGACTGATTAGGGATAGTCAACATGATGAGGGCAGAGCAGTAGATGTGATCTATATGGATTTCGGTAAGGTGTTCCACAAGGTTCCCCATGGGAGACTGATTAGCAAGGTTAGATCTCATGGAATACAGAGAGAACTAGCCATTTGGATACAGAATTGGCTCAAAGGTAGAAGGTGGTGGTGGAGGGTTGTTTTTCAGACTGGAGGCCTGTGACCAGTGGAGTGCCACAAGGATCGGTGCTGGGTCCTCTACTTATTGACATTTACATAAATGATATGGATGCAAACATAAGAGGTACAGTTAGTAAGTTTGCAGATGACACCAAAATTGGAGGTGTAGTGGACAACGAAGAGGGTTACCTCAGATTACAACAGGATCTGGACCAGGTGGGCCAATAGGCTGAGAAGTGGCAGATGGAGTTTAATTCAGATAAATGTGAGGTGCTGCATTTTGGGAAAGCAAATCTTAGCAGGACATATACACTTAATGGTAGGGTCCTAGGGAGTGTTGCGGAACAACGAGACCTTAGAGTGCAGGTTCATAGCTCCTTGAAAGTGGAGTCGTAGGTAGATAGGATAGTGAAAAAGGTGTTTGGCATGCTTTCCTTTATTGGTCAGAGTATTGAGTACAGGAGTTGGGAGGTCATGTTGTGGCTGTACAGGACATTGGTTAGGCCACTGTCGGAATATTGCGTGCAATTCTGGTCTCCTTTCTATCGGAAAGATGTTGTGAAACTTGAAAGGGTTCAGAAAGATTTACAAGGATGTTGCCAGGGTTGGAGGATTTGAGCTACAGAGAGAGGCTGAACAGGCTGGGGCTGTTTTCCCTGGAGCATCGGAGGCTGAGGGGTGACCTTATAGAGGTTTACAAAATTATGAATGGCATGAATAGGATAAATAGACAAAGTTTTTTTCCCTGGGGTCAGGGAGTCCAGAACTAGAGGGCATAGGTTTAGGGTGAGAGGGGAAAGATGTAAAAGAGACCTAAGGGGCAACGTTTTCACGCAGAGGGTAGTATGTGTATGGAATGAGCTGCCAGAGGATGTGGTGGAGGCTGGTACAATTGCAACATTTAAAAGGCATTTGGATGGGTATATGAATAGGAAGGGTTTGGAGGGATATGGGCCGGGTGCTGGCAAGTGGGACTAGATTGGGTTAGGATATCTGGTCAGCATGGACAGGTTGGACTGAAGCTTTTCCATGCTGTACATCTCTATGACTCTATGATCTGCAGGGAGATGCCTGAGGGTAAACAGATTTCATGTAGGGCCATGGTTTTTAGATTTGGCAGGGAGATGTTATTGGGGAAAAAAAACATCAAAAAAGGTTCTTGTGGATGTGGATGGTCACTGACTAACAGGAAAAATTGGGCATTGGGTCTGATGGTGCTTGAAAGCACCAATGTTTGAAATGGCTTCTTTAGGATTTGTATAATGCCTGTTTTTGGTACATGGAGTAGGAAGTAGCTACATGCAAATTAATTTATAAATTATGTTTGAAGTACAGATATAAGGGAAGATTAATATTAAATGTTTTAACATTTTAAGTACTGTTGTTATATGGGCCTCTTTGTCCATGCTCAAATATCTGACCAAGAGTCGTCCAGTGGTACTAGCTCAATAGATGTAACAATAATAGTTTTATAACAGCCAGCATAAGCTTGTTATTAATTGTTACACAGCAGAAAGAGATAAGTGGAACTAAAGGTCAAAAAAGATGATTGATCCATTGGAATTAGCAAGTTGAAAGTTGAGGTAACAGCAATCATGTGCTGGATCTGCAAAGCTCAGTTGACAGATCGAGGTTGTAAAATTCATCATGTGATGTATGCGCTGGAATAACTTGGTCCATGGTAAATAGCTATTGTAAAACACTGTAGCAAAACTATGAAGTTATGAACTATAAGTATCTACTGTCCTCTTGTATCACTGGGGAGTTTTTCTGGTGACTGAGATCTCCTCCCTTGCATATGCATGAATAAAGATCTTTGCTTGTTTGACTAGCAAGACTTGAGAATGGTAAATTTTCCCCATGACATGATGTCACTACATCATCGATTGGATTTAAATACATTTATAAGGGTCTTGTTTGCTTCATTTGGGAGCTGTGATCACCAGTGTACATTTGTCCAAGAAAATCCAGCAAGTTGTTAAAGCAGCCATTCGTGGATTGGAGGAATATATGTTTTATTCTATATCTGCAATTAATAACAACTTGCATTTGCATTAACAAAGCAAAACTTCCCAATGTGCTTGACAGGATGTTATCAAGCAAAATTAGACATCAATTCACAAAAGGAGGTATTAAAGAATGTGCATAAAAAGGTAAGTTTAAAAGATCCTCTTAATGAAGAAAACAAATCAAGAATTAGAGAGGTTCAGGGAGGGTATTCACAGAATCCCTACAGTATGGAAACAGGCCCTTTCGCCCAACAAGTCCACACTGACCCTCTGAAGAATAACCCACCCAGACCCATTCCCCTACCCTATATTTACTCCTGACTAATGCACCTAACCAAATGCACCCTGAACACTAAGGGACGTTTATCTCAGCCAATCCACCTGACCTGTACATCTTTCAACTATGGGAGGAAACCCACGCAGACATGGGGAGAATGTGCAAACTCCACTCAGACAGTCACCTGAGGCTGGAATCGAGCCTAGGTCCCTGGCGCAGTGAGGTATGAGTGCCAACTACTGAGCCATCATACCACCCCACAGAATTGCAGAGCTTAGGGCCCTTGATAGTTGAAGACATGGCTACTAAAAGTGATCAAAGTTAAAAGTCACCAAGTTATAGTCCAACAGATTTAGCAGCACATCATGACTAAATGTGAAGTGATTAAAATCAGGGTTATGCAAGAGACAATCCCATTTCAGAGTGCAAATGTGGATAAGATGAAAAACATTGTGTTTTCAAAGTTTCTAAGTGCTGATGTACTATTAAATATTTATAGGTATTTATCTAAGCTTGTTAAGTCATGTGAATAAGAATTTAAGTAAGGCATTTGATAAGGTTCCTCATGGAAAACTGGTCAGCAAGTTTAGGTCTCATGGAATACAGGGAGAACTAGCCATTTGGAAACAGAACTGACTCGAATGTAGAAGGCAGAGGGTGGTGGTGGATGGTTGCTTTTCAGACTGAAGGCCTGTGACCAGTAGTATGCCATAAAAATCGGTGCTGCGTCCAATGCTTTTCGCCACTAATGTAAATGATTTGGATGTGAACGTAGGAGGTATGGTTAGTAAGTTTGCAAATGACAGCAAAATTGGAGGTGTAGTGGACAGTGAAGAAATTTACTTCAGAGTACAATGGGATTTTGATCAGATGGGCCAATGGGCTGAGGAGTGGCAGATGGAGTTTAATTTAGATAAATATGAGGAGCTGCATTTTGGAAAGGCAAATCAGGGCAGGACTATACGCTTAATGGTAAAATCCTGGGGAGTGTTGCTGAACAAAGAGACCTTGGAGTGCAAATTCATAGTTGCTTGAAGCTGGAGTTGCAGTAGACAGGATAGTGAAGAAGGTGTTTGGTATGCTTGCCTTTATTGGTCAGTGCATTGGTTAAGGAGTTGGGAGGTCATATTGCGGCTGTACAGGACATTGTTTAGGCCACTATTGGAATACTGTGTGCAATTCTGGTCTCTCTGCTGTAGGAAGGGTGTTGTGAACTTGAAACTGTTCACAAAAAAATTACAAGGATGTTTCCAGGATTAGAGGGTTTGAGCTTTAGGAAAAGACTGAATAGCTTGGAGCTTTATTCCCCTGGAGCGTAGGGTGACCTTACAGAGGTTTATAAAATCATGGAGGGGCATTGGTAGGGTGAATAGTCAAGGACTTTTCCCTGGGTTGAGGGGGGGAGTCCAAAACTAGAGGGCATACTTTTAAGAGGAGAGGAGAAAGATTTTAAAATGACCTAAGAGGTAACCTTTTCACACAGAGGGTGGTACGTGTATGGAATGAGCTGCCAGAGGAAGTGGTGGAGGTTAGTACGATTACAACGTTTAGAAGGAATCTGGACGGATGTATGAATTGGAAGGGTTTAGAGGGAATTGGTCCAAATGCTGGAAAATAGGACTAGATTAATTTATGATATCTGGTCGGCATGGACGAGTTGGACCAAAGGGTCTGTTTCCAAGCTGGACATCTATGTCAATCGAATATGTAAATCATACATATGATTTATAGAAAAATAAAATCCAGTGATTAAGAAAGCAGTTGTTTTAACTTGAAGTCAATTATGATTTCACTACTCCGTAAACAACCTTTATGAAATAGGCATCACTAAGTGAAGTTATTGACTTTATGAATAGTTGTTCATATTAATTTAGCAGCCCCTAAAATGGTTTATACTCTTAATTTACCAAAGTTTCAAATGTGTTTCTAACTGTGAGGGGATGACATGCCCATTTCATGAAGCAGGTCTAAAATTCCTCTTTGAAATAATCCACTGCTATGTCTTGTCTGCTTGTTGACTTTTCAAATTTATCATCCCTTTGCCCTGAAGCAGCTACGTGGTCTGCAAAATGATCCTCAGCTGCTGTACCCTTAAGAAATCAGAAAGTACTTCATTTGCTTTAAATTTGTAACAATGATAACAACTATGATAGAAACTAAACCATGATTACTTAATTTTAAATACCATAAGACAATAAGACCATAAGACATAGGAGTGGAAGTAAGGCTATTCGGCCCATCGAGTCCACTCCGCATTTCAATCATGGCTGCTGGGCACTTCAACTCCACAAGTTGAAGTGCCCATTCTCTTACCACATTCTGAAGTATATTGTGTTTATTTTAAAATCCAGAACTGAGGTACAAATGATGAGTCTGAAGAAACAGACAAGCGTTTTACATATGAATTTGTTTATTCTGATTGTCAATGTACAGGAAGACACAAGCTAGCTATGATACTTAAAGATAAATCCATCATAAAAGACATCATTCACCTTCATTCATTATATATGACATTTGTATGTAAATAAATGCAATGCTTATTTTCTTTCTGTGCAGTTGTCATTCTAATTTATAAAAATGGAGAAACGACGTTTTCTGTCAAAATATTCTGGGTTCTATGATCCTGCCCCACTAGCTACCTGATGAATACTTCCAAATAAACCTGTTGGTACATAAACCTGGTGTTGTGTGATTTTCAATACAGAAAATTGCTGACACTGCTCAGCCAGCAACACCTGGAAGATTGGGAAATGAATACAAGACAGATTGAAAGAAAGTGTTTGAGTTTATCCCACCCCTCAGAATGCTTTAAAGGTTTTCACATATAATCAAGTCTTCTGAATCTCAGTCTTGGTTCAATGAATGCATTCCGGTCCAACTGTTTGTTTTGTTGGTGCCTTCAGTCTGATTAGCAAAGTAAAGACAGGAATAGCTTGCTTAATTACCCAATGGGCTTTCCTTGTCATGCATGTCAATTGTAGCAAGAGATTGCTCACTGTAGGTGAAGAAGGAAAATTTTTAAAATTAATTATTAAGACATGAGCATCATTGACAAGGCCAGCATTTACTGTCTATTTTAAAATACTTTGAGAAAGTGGTACTGAGCTGCCTTCTTAAACCATTAAAAATTTATATGACATCCACAATGTTGTTAGAAGAGGGATTTCAGGATTGTAAACCAGCGACAGCAAAGGCACTAGGTCAGGATGGTTTATGGGAGACAGAATCATTGTGGTACTGTTACTGGATTAGTAACCTAGAGAAGTGCTCTGACCCAAAACATTGATTCTCCTGCTCCTCGGATGCTGCCTGACCTGCTGTGCTTTTCCAGGAGCACACTCTCAACTCTGATCTCCAGCATCTGCAGAGTAACCTAGAGACCCAGACTAATAGTCCAGAAACATGAGTTCAAATTTAACTAAAGCAGCTACATGAATTTACCATCAATTCAATACATTGGAAACTACGGGATTGTAATAAAAATCAGTCCATCCACTAATGACACTCTTGCCCAGTTGCCATACATCTGTTTCTTTATTCACAAAAATGTGATTGACCCTGAACTACCTTTTGAAATATGAAAGTGAAGTACACCAAACCGCTAAAGAAATTCATAATTTAGATTTTTTGATTATGAAATTTTACTTATAAGGTATTATTTTATGTCTGCTGTAATTTATCCTACTGGATAAACAGAAGAATTCATCATTGAATGATATGTAGAAAGGAACTGTGTTTGTACATCCCTGTTAGTTCACTATGTAGGCCCACCTGATTAGACGGCAATTGAATTTGCTCCAGAATTGTTAAACACACTGAGGATTCCAGTGTGGGTAATTAAGCAAGCTATTCCTGTCTTTACTTTGCTAGTCAGACTGAAGGCACCAACAAAACAAACAGTTGGACTGGAATGCATTCATTGAACCAAGACTGAGATTCAGAAGACTTGATTATATGTGAAAACCTTTAAAGCATTCTGAGGGGTGGGGTAAACTCAACCACTTTCTTCCAATCTGTCTTGTATTCATTTCCCAATCTTCCAGGTGTTGCTGGCTGAGCAGTGTCAGCAATTTTCTGTATTAAAAATCACGCAACACCAGGTTTATGTACCAACAGGTTTATTTGGAAGTATTCATCAGGTAGCTAGTGGGGCAGGATCATAGAACCCAGAATTTATAGTAAAAAATCAAAATGTCATACAACTTATGCAATGTATTAACAAACCTAGATTGCTGTTAAATCTTAATCACTTAGAATGGGGATGAAATTTCGACTCATTTATATGTAAATCCCAGAATATCTTTCTAGTAACATTCCTGAGATAACTTAAGGTTTTATAAGAAAAGGGTGACATCTCAACTCAGACAATGCATTAAAGGTCTGAAGTTAGAGTCTGTCTGTATTCCAGTCTTGAGTCTGACTGGTTCTATCCCCAAAGGAGAAATTTATAAAATGTCACATGGACTGACTGCCTACAGATTGTGTGTTTTTGAACAAAATAAAATGTATCTGCAAATACAAATTCACCCTATAGACTTAGATATGTGTGTGCGTGCATGTGTATGCACATGTGAGGGAGAAAGAGAGAGAGAGAGACCGTGTGTGTGTCTGAGAGAGCATGTGCCTGAGAGAGGGTCTGCATGAGTGTGTGATCGTGTGTAAGAATATATGTGTTTGTGTGCTTGTGTGAGTGTGTGTGTGAGAGAGTGTATAGTGTAGTGTAGTCACCTGTAGTGTGACATGAACCCAAAATCCTGGTTGAGACCATTCTCATGGGTACTGAACTTGGCTATCAGCTTCTGCTCTGCGACTCTGTGCTGTTTAGTTGTTACATTAAAGCTGCCTTTGTGATGCCGGTATTGAACTGCGTACTGCAAATTGTACTGCACTTTCCTAACAGCTCTGACATATTTCCTCACTTCCTTTTTGAAGTGAGTATGATAACAGTAGTGTGGTGGTAACGTTAATAAACTAGTTATTCAGAGGCCTGGAAAAACGATCTTGAGAGATGACTTCAAATCCATCATAGTAGCTGGGAAATTATGGTCTGGAATTGAAAAGGAATGATGAACAGCACAATGTGAGATTGTTGTAAATCTACCCATTATCCTAGCTGGACTATACATGACTGTGTTCACAGTGATGTGATTGACTCATAACTAACCTCTGAAATGGCAAGGAGACCTCTCAGGTATACCAAACTGCTGCAGAAAATTAGTAAATTTGGGTTCCTTGTTTAAAGAATTTTGCTTATTATAATTTATTATTATGAGTGGTTGACTTTGAAATGCAACTCCAATTTTTGGTCTCAGTGTCACATGTTACCTCACTTGTTACCACCTCCCACTCTGAAATGATCCATTTATTCCTACTTTCTGTTTCCTGTCTGCTAAGCAATCCTCAATCCATGTGAATACATTACCACGTACCTTGATTTTGCACAATCACCAATTTTGTGGCATTGTATCAAAGGTTTTCCGAAAATCCATATACACTACTTCCAATGCTTCTCCCTCATCTACTCCACTAGTTAGAGCAAACTTTTGATTAACTGACTGCTCCTCCTGCTCCTCGGATGCTGCCTGACCTGCTGTGCATTTCCAGTACCACTCTAATCTAGACTCTGGTTTCCAGCATCTGCAGTCCTCACTTTTGCCTTTTTGATTAACTGACACCTATTGGACCAGGAGTGTGAGAGTTGATCAAATATCCCAGTTGATGAAAAAGTCCACATAATCAATTTAAAAACACACACTAAGTAATAGAAGTGTAATGCGGGTGGTATACACATCACTATTATACTTTATTCACAACATGAAAAAACATTAATAACAATGCAACTTTACCTTAAATAAAACCTTCTGGCAGAGACCCTTCTCACTTGCGCACTCAGCTGACTACTAGGATGTCATACAGATCAAGATAATACATCAAACTTCTGGTATTGGAGGCATATAATTTTTACCAGTTTATCAAGAGAGCTGGTTCATAAGGTGCTGGTGAAGTTTGCTGTATATCCTCAAAAAATCTCCAGAAGATTTGCCAAATGCAATTTCCCTTTTATAAATCCATGCTGAGTTTGTATGATACTTCTAGTGTTTCCAGTGTGTGCTATCACATCCTTTATATAGACTTTACCTTTTGTCCTACTAATGATATTAGCTCATCTGACCTCTATGCTCCACTTCTCTCACTTTCTCCTTTTTTAAACAGTGGGGCTAGTTATGTGACCCTCCAATCTGCCAGGACTGTTCCATAATTTTGGAAGATGGCAACCAATACATCCAATATTTCCAAGGCCATCTCCATTGTAGATGATCAATCCCAAGGATTTATTGCCTTTCAATTCCACTAATTTTTCTATCACTTTTTGTTTACTAATACTAATTTCCTTCAATTCCTCCTTCCCAAAAGATCCTTACTTCTTCAGCCCTTCTGAAACATTTTTTGAATCTTCTTCTGTGAAGATAGAACAATAGTAGTTGTTTAATTGCTCTGCCATTTCCTTGTTCTCCATTATCTAAGCTGTTGCCTCAGATTGTATAAGGCCTATATCTTTCTTCACTAATCTTTATTCTTTTTACACACTCATTGATGCTCTTACAATCTGTTTTTACATTCTTTGCAAGTTTGCACTTTTCTCCTCTTAATCAACCCCTTAATTCTCCTTCACTGAATTCTAAACTGTACCGCATCCTCGGGCTTGCTACTTTTTCTAACAACATTATTTGACTCCTGTTTGGATCTGATACTACCCTTAATTTTTTTGTTAATCATGATTGCACCACTTTTCCTCCAAAAGAAATGTATAACTGCTATAGTCCATGCATTCATTCCTTAAATATTAACCATTGCATGTCCACTGTCAGGCCTTTTAATTAACCTATACAGTCTCTCTGATGCAATTCACAGCTCATACCTTCATCTTTTCCTTTGTTTAGATTTAGGATCCTGGTTTTGGACTGGAGTACTTCACTTTCTATCCCAATGAAGAATTCTATTATGTTATGTACAAGTTTTCATCCAGGACATATCAAAACAAGACTATTAATTCACCCCTTCTCATTGCAGAAAACCAAATCTAGGATAACTTGCCCCTGAGTTGATTTTTCAACATACTGGTCTAAAATCCATTTTGTATATACTCAAAAAATTCCTCCACCATATTATTAATGTAAATGTTCTTTACCTAGTCTATATGTAGCTTAATTAATTATTGTTGCACCCTTGTTACATGCATCTCTAATTTCTTGCTTAATGCCATCCCCTACCTTACCATTATCACTAGGAGGGAAAAGACATCTTCCTCTGATGCTTTTCATTTCTTCTTAACTCCACCAAGACTGATTCCACATCTAGATTTCCTGCACCAATACTCCTTCTCACTAGTGCATTGATTGCATCTTTTACTAACACCATCACACCTCTGTTTCCATTTTGCACGATACCCTTGGGCGTTCAGTTCCCAGCTTTGATCATCCTGCAGCCATATTTGTATTCAAAATCATATTATATGCATGTACCACTGTCAGCACTGTTATTTCATTTACCTTATTGCAAATTCTCCATGCATTCAAATATTGTACCCTTAGACATTTTATGCATTCATTTTGTGCTCCAATATATGATCCCCTAACAAGTGAGAACAATTTACCAGTCCCAGATCACATGTAGGGACCGATAAAACCAGGTAAATGTTGATCTACTTAACTGGTCAGTGAAATAACTCCATGAAGGCTGGTATCCCATCATCAAGTCACCCTTTATTTACATGTGCATGGTACATGACACTGATCCAGTAGCTCAGAGTCATCTCCTAGGGTGAACAGAATCTCTGAACTCCTGTTTACATCTGTCTGCCTGGACTCCCTGATTGGGACTGTTATTCTGGTTGATTGAGGGAACTCGTATTCTGTGAGGTCCACCAACCTGACCTCCTTATAATCATTACATTGCCAAAATTAATATCTTCAAATCCATGAGAGAAAACACTTTCTGGTTCAATTAAGGAGAATCCCAAAGCCTTTTATTCTTATATAAGAAGCAAGTGGGTAACTAGAGAAAGGATTGGTCCACTAAAGGATACGGAAGGAAGTCTGTGTGTCAAACCTGAGAAAATGGATGAGATTCTGAATGATTACTTTGCTTCAGTGTTCACTGAGGAGAGGGACATGATGAATGTTGAGATTAGAGATAGAAGTTTGATTCCTCTGGATCACGTTGACATAAATAGGGAAGATGTGTTGGGTAAGCTAGAGGTTATTAAGGTGGACAAATCCCCAGGACCAGATGGGATCTATCCCAGGTTGCTGAGGGAGGCAAGAGAGGAAATAGCTGGGGCCCTGACAGATATTTTGTAGCATCATTAAACACAGGTGAGGTGCCGGAGGACTGGAGGGTTGCTCATGTTATCCCCCTGTACAGAAGGGTAGTATGGATATTCCGGGTAACTACAGACCAGAGAGCCTGACGTCAGTGGTGGGCAAGTTGCTGGAGAAGGTACTGAGGGATAAAATCTATTTATATTTGGAAAAGAATGGGCTTATCAGTGATAGGCAACATGGTTTTGTGCAGGGAAGATCATGCCTTACCAACATAGAGTTCTTTGAGGAAGTGACCAAGTTGATAGATGAAGGAAGGGCTGTAGATGTCATATACATGGACTTTGGTAAGGCATTTGATATGGTTCCCCATGGTAAACAAATGGAGAAAGTGAAGTCACATGGTGTGCAGGGTGTTCTAGCTAGGAGGATAAAGAACTGGTTGAGCAACAGGAGACAGAGAGTAGTAGTTGAAAGGAGTTTCTCAAAATGGAGAAAGGTGACCAGTGGTGTTCCACAGGGATCAGTGTTGGGACCACTGTTGTTTGTGGTATAGATAAATGATCTGGACGAGGGAACTGTTGGTGTGATCAGCAAGTTTGGAGATGACACGAAGATTGGTGGAGTAGCAGAAAGCATAGAGGACTGTCAGAGAATACAGAAGGATATAGATAGACTGGAGAGTTGGGTGGAGAAGTGGCAGATGGAATTCAATCCAGGCAAATGTGAGGTGATGCATTTTGGGAAGTCTAATTTTAGAGTGAATTATACAGTAAATGGAAGAACCTTGGGAAAAGTTGATGAGTAGAGAGATCTGGGAGTGCAGTCCCTTGTACCCTGAAGGTTGCTGCACAGGTGGATAGAGTGATCAAGAAGGCATCTGGTATGCTTGCTTTCATCGGACGGGGCATTGAGTGGCAGGTCATGTTAAAATTGTAAACGACATTGGTTCAGCCACAGTTAGAATAGTGTGGACAGTTCTGGTTGCCACATTACCAAAACAATGTGGACACTTTGGAAAGGGTGCAGAGAAGGTTTATGAGGATGTTGCCTGGTATGAAAGGTGCTAGCTATGAAGAGAAGTTGAGTAGGTTAGATTGTTTTCATTAGAAAAAAAGAGATTGAGGGGGGTCCTGATTGAGGTTTACAAAATCATGAAGGGTATAGACAGGGTAGATAGAGATAAGCTTTTTTCCCAGGGTGAAGGATTCAATAATGAGAAGTCACACTTTTAAGGTGAGAGGATTCACGCGGCAAGTACTTTTCACAGAGGGTGGTAGGTGCCTGAAATGCGTTGTCAGCAGAGGTATTAGAGGCAGGCATGGTAGATTCATTTAAGATGCGTCTGGACAGATGCATGAATAGGTGGGGAGCAGAGGTATACAGATGCTTAGGAATTGGGTGACAGGTTTAGTCAGTGGATTCAGATTGGCTCAGGCTTGGAGGGTTGAAGGGCCAGTTCCTGGGCTGCAAATTTTCTTTGTTCTTTGTATTAGTTCCCTCTCCGAGTACACTTATTTTTAAGTTTGCCCTCGGTTCCACAAGATTTTGTGCAAGGTATACATTTCCTGTGCAGCAAAGAGTTGAATGATCAATGGAAAGTTTTAGGCATTTTAGGCAATGGAAGGAGGAACTTTGGGCAACATATGGGGTGAAGTTGTGTTCTTCCATAAGACTATAAATGTCCATCTGAACCAAAAGACTCAGCTTAATGTGTTACCCAAGAGATACACTTTCAACAATACTGCAGTGTCAGCCTAGGTTATCTGCCTGGACCCAGAACGGGGTTTGATTCTATGACATGTTAAGTCAGAACAAGAATGCGAACATGTGAATCAAACTACCAAACAGCAACAATACAGAGATTTTCCTAACTAGATATGAACAAATAGGTCGATGATACTTTCAATAAAAGAGTCAAACATTGAATTAAATGACAAGCACACAATCTTCACTTGAGAAGTTGATCAATTTAAAGATGTATACAATATTTCACAAATTTTAACAACAAATAAAATATTTAAAAGTATTTTTTTCCCAAGGCACATTTTTGGCCTTTTTAAAAATACAGCACTGAGAAACACGCTTAAAATATTTTATCTCAATTAAAACAGAAATGAGTTAAAAGCAAATATCAAGTCAATGAATAAAAATAAAAAGTCAGAAAATTTATCACAAAGTTTACTGAAGAAGCAACTTATTTAATGTGGCAAATCATGGCTTCTAACAACAAAATTGTGAAAATATTTGATTTTTAATTCATATTTGCAATGCCATGGAGAAGGTTATAGTCACATTTAATCAAAGTAAATAGTTTGATGCAAACAATTGAGAGGGAGGGAGTATTTGAAATTATATGTGCACAAAAGGGCAGGGTGAAATCAGTACATTTCTTCTTCTTATGCTGCTTTATACTTTAATGATTTTCTTCATTATCTCTGTCTTTGTTCCTTTGACATTCCACAGGAAAATGAAATTCTATCTTGGATTAGATTTCTTTTGAGGAAATTTGTGGTTTCTGCCAAGCTACACTGTAATAAATGTGTAAAACATAATTAAGATGTGTGTGTGTAGCTTGTCTTGAATTAAATATGAAATTCAGTCGAGGATTATACTTACAGTCATGCTTTCCTATTGAGTATCATACTCAATATATCTATTGCTGTTGGTTTTCTTTTTACAGGCCTGAAAAAGAAATTCCATCAAGTGAACTTTTCTGTGGATGTAGCAGTATTTTGCTCACTAAATCTGATTTGACATTGCCTAAAGTACAACAGAAGGATTCCACAAGTCCTTTGCAACACTAGTTCATTCATCATAACTGTCGGAGAAATTTGCCCAATAGGTTAGAGATCACAAAGCGCAGCTCAAAGTGAAATTGACAAACAATTTATTGCAAGTGATATTCCTCAAAGAGAAACTGACTAGGCTGACATAGAACTGACAGTCTGTACAGGTAGATCGGAATTTCTCTTCCAAGAGCTAAGGATGAGACCAGTTTTTATAATAATGCTGCACAATAAGGCTGATTAAGAAATGGGGAAAATACAATGTATCTGGAAATGGAGCAATCTAGTTATAAGGATACTAATTAGAAAACAGTTATCAGATGTAACATCCTGACAGTATCGTTGGTTCCATTCCTCTTCACAGGTAGGTGTTAATGTCTTCTCTGAAGTGGTGAGGTGCCTCCATTGTCTTGCTCTGGGAGCAATCTCCTTACTGGTGCTTCCAAGTCTGACCTGCCCTTTGTGTGGCTTTGGTATTGCTGGGTGGCTGGATTGTGAAAGTGCCCTTGGGCTTTGGGATATCTGTGGTGCTCTGTCATTGTTAGTGAGCTTGAAGTGTATTCCTTTGTCTGCGTGGGCTGTGTGGTTTGGTTTGTGAGCCTGCTTGGGCATTCTGGGTGTTTTTGGTACCGTGGCCAATTTTGCTTTTGTGGGCCTATCGTGGCTTGGCAGGGTGGGAGATCTTTTCCCACAATAACAAACAGACACAAATTTGTGGTTAATGTCCAGTTTATACATATGATTGAAACATAAAACTCACTTTCCATTAGGGTAGCATAAAACTCACTTTCCATTATGGCTCAGTGGTTAGCACTGCTGCCTCACTGTGACTGTCCGCGTGGAGTTTGCACATTCTCTGCGTGGGGATGCACTAGTTTCCTCCCACAATCCATAGATATGCAGGTTAGGTGAATTGGCCATGCTAAATTGTCCACGATGTTCAGGGATGTGTAGGTTAGGCACATTAGTCAGCAGTTAAATGTAGGTCACTGGGCGAGTTACTCTTCGAAGGATCGGTGTGGATTCGTTGAGCTGAAGCACATATTTCCACACTGTAGATATTCTAAATTCTATAATTGTACATCAAAGCAATGAATTGTTTTCATGGTCTCCGTAAGTGTCAACTTTGAAATTAACTGGAAAACATGACCTAAAAGGATTTTCGAGACAGTTCTGATATTACCAGATTTTTACCATTTCCAATGGGAGAAAACATTGCTTGATAATTAATAACCTAATTAAAGATGTTATGGTCATACTATTCTAAATTGTCAGCAAAAAAAAAATCTGATGCATTTACCTTTCATCAAAAAACAAATTTCCTTCTCATCATGTTGGATTTGCGAACATGTTGAGATGAGGAGGATCTTTGATCCTAATCTTCTTTTATAAATGCAATAAATGTGTGCATTTCAACAGCTTTGAGCAAGATCCATGGATTATTCTGGCTCTGAGTTAATCTTGAGCAATAGATGTTAGTTACATTTAACTTAATAAGACTATAAGTAACAATCTGACCTTAAGTTCATGAACTTTAAGAGCATTGCTCGACACAATGTAAATCCCCATTGCTGGAAGTGTAATATAATTGACACTGTAGCTCCCAGAGTGGGGTATTTGGTATAAGTTATTAATCCTATGTAATATTCAGAATATCATAGAAAAATCCTGTGTTTGAATCTCACACGTTACAAATAAATTCTTCCAAATAATAATTAAGTGCGTACCTTAGACAGCTTTGGCACTGATTTTGCTGAATCAATCTTCAGCCAGACTTCTTTACAGAGACATTTGAGTCATTGAGCCATACAGCACAGAAAAAACCCTTTGGTCCAAGCAGTCTATGCCGAACACAATCCCAAACTAAACTAGTCCCACCTGCCTGCTCCTGGCCCATAACCCTCCAATCTTTCCTATTTATATATCTATCCAAATGTCTTTTAAACGTAATTGTACTCACATCCACCACTTTCTCAGGAAGTTCATTCCACAAGCAAACCACCCTCTGTGTAAACAATTTGCCTCATGTCTTTTTTATATCTCTGTCCTCTCACCTTAAAAGTGTGCCCCCCTTGTCTTGAAATCCACCATCTTAGGGAAAAGACAAATACCTTCAGCTCTATATATACCCCTCATTAATTTATGAACTTCTATCAGCTCACCTCTCAACCTCCTACCCTCCAGTGAAAAAAGTTCCTGACTATCCAGCCTTTCTTTATAATTCATAACTTCCATACCTGGCAATATCCTGGTAAATCTTTTCTGAACCCTTTCCAGCTTGGTAATATCCTTCCTTTAACTAGGCTACCAGAACTGGACACAATAATCCAGAAGAGGCCTCACTAATGTCCTGTTCAACCTCAACATAACTTCCTAACTCCTATACTCAAAGGACTGAGCAATGAAGGCAAGCGTGCCAAAAGCCTTTTTAACCATCCTGTCTATACGTGATGCAAACTTCAAAGAATCATGTACCTGCACCCCTAGGTCTCCCTGTTCCATAACACTACACAAGGCCCTACCATTAATTGTATAAGCCCTACCCTTGTTTGTTGTACCAAAATGCAATAGCGTGCATTTAACCAGATTGAATGCCATCTGCCATTTTTCAGCCCAATGTCCCATTTGATCAAGATCCCTTTGTAACCTCAGTAAACCTTCTTCACTGTCCACTATGTCACCAATTTTGGTCTTAACAGCAAACAGACTAACTGTGCCTTCTATATTCTCATCCAAATCATTTATATAAATGGCCAACAAAAGAGGACCCAGAACCAATCTCTGTGGAACACTACTGGCCATCATCATAAAACATTCCTTAAGTTCTTTTATATTCAGAGTTTTTGCAACAACCTCAATGAGTAGCTGGATACACTGTTGACTTGCAGGTTTTTATGTAACTTCTGAAAGGTAATCACCTGAACAAATTCCAAACTTGTGACAAGGGGTAGGAATTGAGTCATTTTAACAACCCAACCGTAGTAACAAAGTAAAGATAAAGTTTATTCCAATTGATAGTTTCAAATATTCTGCACTTCCTAGCACTCAAACCATTTTGTTCATTTTACTTCAGAGCTGGGGTACATCTTTTAAATATATTTGAGAGAGAGAATTATTCCTTTTTCAGTTTTACAAATGTAAATCCCAAAGTCCATTTTTACCATCTTAACATTGTGCCAAATGGTTCCATATTTGTTGAGGACGAAAGCCACACTTGACCTATGTTCCTCAGTAAAGCTGATTATATTTATAAGATGTAAAACAAAACACACCTTAGACATTAAAATTTATCCATAATACTGAAGCATCAAGAAAACATTGAAAACATGGTGGTATTGCAACTGTGTGATTTGGATGTTCTTTATTGCTCACAATAGCAAAGATATATTTTAATGTGTTAAACTTTTCCAATAGTCACCGTGCACAGTTTGTTATAAATTCTACCATAAAAATGTAGAACCAATTTTGTACTTTATAAACCAGGGTGAAAGACAGTTTACAATACTATGTAAACCACACCTTAGGGCTAGGTGCTCATAAAACATATTGTAATAGCAGGAAGTTATCATGCTTCATTTCATGCCATGCTCTATAATTTAATATAGGAATTGTTAGAAACATTTAAAATATCCCTGTTTCTTCCTGGAATGACTACTTTTCTGAAATGAAAAAAATCCCCATCTCAATTATTTTACGAGTACTTCAGTAGGGTTGTCTAATGTAAGCTGGATTCTTCTATCATTCAAGACCCCCATTGTACAGTCCATTGGGATTCAGCTATCAGTTTCTATGTTTTATTTAGGATTAGGGCAGGAATTGTGACTTTCCTATTCTATGGAGAATTCAGGGTTAGGGTGGTGCAATGATGCAACTTGAAGAGTTGGGCATGCTCATTAGCCAGGAACAAGGAGGTGGACTAAGTGAGGATTGCATCATGCAAATGTAAGGCTATGTAATCATGTTTTACTGTAACTCCAAATTCTATAATCAGTCTGCTTGATCAGTAAACCTACTTCAGATCTTCAAAGAAACTGAGCCTATGTCATTTACATGTCCTTTGTGAGATGGGTAATTTTTGCATTAGGAAAATGCAAGAATATAACAGGAAAAAACCCAGAAATTGCTGGAAAATCTCAGCAGGTCTGACAGCATATGTGGAGTGAAATCAGAGTTAACATTTCAGGTCCAGTGACCCTTCTTCAGAACAAAATATAACAGATATTGGTGATTAATGTGGTAAAAATTTGAAATCTGAACCTGATCCATCACAAATGTGTTGATGGTCAGTTTGACTGTGCTGAGTTTGGGAGAGTCTGAGTGTAATGTTTAACAAGGCCACTTTCCTCAGAGGCATCTGAAATCAACTGCTGTGGTCTGGATTTCCTAACAACTTGAAGGGAAGTAGATATTGCCAAACCTTTTCCAGTCTGGTATGTGGAGAAGGAGAAAGATGAGTGCATATTGCCAGTCCCTCAAGCAAACATTTCACTGTGATCTTTCCCTACCTTTGTTCAGTCGAACCCTCCCATCAGATCTTAGCACCTTTCCTTCAGAGACTCAATTCCCTCCTTCCTCCAGTAATCCTAACTCAACCAACTGTACCCACCCCCCCCACCCCAACCCCCAAACACTCTGCCTGATCATCATAGAGTCATAGAGCTGTACAACACAGACCCTTCAGTCCAACGCGTCCATGCCGACTAGATATCCTAATCTAATCTAGTCCCATTTTTCAGAACTTGGCCTATATCCCCCTAAACCTTTTCTATTCATATACCCATCCAGATACCTTTTAGATGTTGCAATTGCACCAGCATCCCCCACTTCCTCTGGTAGCTCATTCCATACATGTACCACCCTCTGAGTGACAAAGTTGTCCCGTAGATTCCTTTTATATCTTTCCCCTCTCACCTAAATCTATGCCCTCTAGTTCTGGACTCCCCACCCCAAGGAAAAAAAACCTTGTCTATTTATCTTATCCACGCCCCTCATGATTTTGTAAACCTCTATAAGGTCACCCTTAAGTCTCTGACGCTCCAGGGAAAACAGCCCCAGGCTATTCAGCGTCTCCCTATAGCTCAAAACCTCCAACCCTGGCAACATCCTTGTAAATCTTTTCTGAACCCTTTCAAGTTTCTCAACATTCTTCCAATAGAAAGGAAACCAGAGTTGCACACAATATTCTAAAAGTGACCAAACCACTGTCCTGTACAGCCGCAACATGACCTCCCAACTCCTATAGTCAATGGTCTGACCAAAAAGGGAATGCATAGAGCCTTTTTCACTATCCTATCTACCTGCAACTCTATTTTCAAGGAACTATGAACCTGCATTCCAAGGTCTCTTTGTTCAGCAACACTGCCCAGGACCTTACCATTAAATGTATAAGTCCTGCTCTGACTTACTTTTCAAAAATGCAGTATGTTGCATTTATCTAAATTAAACTCCATCTGTCACTCGTCTGCCTATCTGATCAAAATCCTGTTGTACTCTGAGGCAACCTGTTTCGCTGACCACTATACCTCCAATTTGGTATCATCTGCAAATTTACTAACTATACCTCTTATGCTTACACCCAAATCATTTATATAAATGATGAAAAGTTGTGGATCCAGCACTGATCGTTGTTGCACTCCACTGGTCACAGGCCTCGAGTCTGAAAAACAACCCTCCACTACCACCCTGTTTTCTACCTATAAGCCAGTTCGGTATCCAAATGGCTAGCTCTCACTCTATTCCATGAGATCTAACCTTGCTAACCAGTCTCCCATGAGGAACCTGGTCAAATGTCTTATTGAAGTTCATATAGATCACATCTATCGCTCTGGCCTCATCAATCCTCTTTGTTACTTCTTCAAAAAACTCAAATCAAGTTCGTGAGACATGGTTTCCCACAACAAAGCCATGTTGACTATCCTTAATCAGTCCTTGCCTTTCCAAATACATGAACATCCTATCCCTCAGGATTCCCTCCAACAACTTGCCCACCACCGACGTCAGCCTCACTGGTCTATAGTTCCCTGGCTTGTCCTTACCACCTTGTTTAAATAGTGGCACCACGTTAGCCAACTCCAATCTTCTGGCACCTCACTTGTGACTATCAATGATACAAATAATTCAGTAAGGGGTTCAGCAATCACTTCCCTAGCTTCCCACAGAGTTCTAGGGTACACCTGATCAGGTCCTGGGGATTTATCCACCTTTATGCGTTTCAAGACATCCAGCACCTCCTCCTCTGTAATATAGATATTTTTCAAGATGTCACCATTTATTTCCCCACATTCTATATCTTCCATGTCCTTCTCCACAGTAAACACCGATGCAAAAAACTTGTTTAGTATCTCCATCATCTCCTGCGTTTCCACACATAGGCTGCCTTGCTGATCTTTGAGAGACCCTATTTTCTCCCTAGTAACCTTTTTACCCTTAATGTATTTATAAAATCCCTTTGGATTCTCTTTAACCCATTTGCCAAAGCTATCTCATGTCCCTTTTTGCCCTCCTGATTTCCGTCTTAAGTATATTCCTACTGACTTATACTCTCACAGCCTCACTATTTCAATCTCAATACACTCCCTTCACTAATCCCCTATGTTCTCCAGCTGCTGGGTACAATCCTTAAATCTAATCCTCTCTAGCAGGCTTTCCCAGATCGCAGCCAGCTTGGAAAGGGAGTAACAACAGGAATTGATGAGATTCTGCCATTACATTCAAAAGAACCTCTCCCTTTGTGGTAGTTCATAGTTTTCTGATCATATATTATGCATATACCCTCTCACTCTCTGCCTCCCCATGAATATATTTGTCAGGAAAAGCCATCATGTAGCCTCTTTGGATGTCATTTTGGTTGACATGTCTAGTGGTGAAAGAAATCATTCTCTTTTGTCTTCCAGGTCATATACTGAAGCAGAGAGCTACTGGTTTTGCTAATTAAATCTACAACTAGATTCCCACATCAAGCTTTGTGGAATTTAATTATATCAGTCCAAGGATTTAAAAAAAGCAGTACCTTAGTGAAATACGAGAACTCAAATACCTGGATTTTTACAGCCATTAATAAAGTTTCACACCTGCCACCTACTTCTCTGACTGCTACCCATGGATCTTTGACTGGTTCCTTGCTGCATCAAGCATCTGACCTAGTACTGCACTCTTTACAGGGGATCTGGGTGTCCATAGATAAGCACCCGGAGGCTTTTTAATAAACTGAAGAATCTTCTCTGAGCACTGCAATATTTTATTCAGGGAGAATAGTGACATAAATTAGACTTAACTGAAATATCATAATCAGAATTAAAGATAAGGGAAGGACCATAGGGTTGAAGGATAAAACAGAGAAAAAACATTTTTAAAAATCTCCAGTATAAAGAAAACCTGAAGAAATGGGACTCCACACTTGTAAAATTACATTTCAGTCCTAGAGAGGGGTAGTTTGGCAGTAATTATGACTGATCACACTGCTTACATGTTCATTTTTTTCTGAATGCTCTAGGTCTGAAATTTTCTGCCATGCTTAGTGGGTAGTACAGCAACTGTTTAAAAATAAGGAGTTGAGTAGACACTCTTAGAGTCATGGAAGTGCATTGAGGCACTTTTAAGGCAGGAGTAGGTAGATTCTTGATATTTTTAATTGATTCTTTCACCTCGATGGCATGATAAACATTCACTGTATTGGAATTTTTCTCCATTATTCTGAATGCTAAGGCTTTATCTCAGAACACAGACCACTCCATATCTTGGTCTGCATTTTTCTAACTGCTCTTCAGCATCTGTTCCAGAAGTTTCCATTTTTCACATACTCACCTGAATAATTATTTTTCGCCGTGAAAAGATTCCGAAAAAAGCAGTCAGCAAAACAACTGTCAGCCCAGCAACAATTGGTTCAAATGGTACTACATATGGTTTATCTGCCAAATAAAATAACAATTATGGTTTTACAGGCTGCAGCAATTCATAACAAAATACTTAAAGATGGCTTTATTGGTGGATGGATGGATGATCTCAAAGAACTTTACTGCCAATGATATACACCTGAGGTTTAGGCCCTGCTGTAAAGTTGGAAATACAGCAGTTAATGCACACACAAGTTTCCACAAGCAGCAATATGATAAAGATCAAGATCATTCACTTCAGATATTGACCATGACACCAGGGATATCTTCCCCAATTCTATTCAAAATATTGCTTTGGAAGCTTAATGTCCACCTGAGAGGCATTGGTTGTTATTTGTTCATTGGCCCAGCATTTATTGTCCACAGCCAGTTAGAAATCAACCATATTGCTGTGGGTCTAGAGTCATGTAGGCAAGACAAGATGTGGATTTCCTTCCCTTCAGGGCATTAGGAAACTAGATGGGTTTTTGAGATAATTGACAGTGGTCACATGGTTGTCATTAGCTTCTTATTGCAGATTTTTATTGAATGCAAAATATACACCATAATAGGCTTTGAACCCATGTGCTGAGAACATTTGGTTTATTGGTCCCACAACACTACAACTTCTTACTCCATCTCCCCTCAAAATCTCCAGTATCTCAATAGTGCGGCACTTCCCTCAGCATTGAAATGATGTGTCAAACAAGATTATTGTGCTCATGTTCAGGGATGGGACTTGAAGCCAGAATCTTTCATTTCAAGTGAAAGTGCTCCAAACAGAGCCACATCTGATACCTCAGCTCAGCCATATCTGACACCTCATGAATAATATTCTGCCAATACATCCTTGAAAACAAAAGCAGAAATTGCTGGAGGAACTCAGCAAGACTGGCAGCATTTGTGGAGAGAAAGTAGAGTTTTGCGTCCAGCGACCTTTCTTCCTTTGAAGCAGTTGACCATTGACTAATAGCAAGCATTTTTAATTTATCCATTTCTAATATGGACCAGTGACATCTGCGTATTCTATATTCTATGTATATTTTATATTCTGTAACTGCCAAGGGAGAAAAGCCAGTATTTTAGAAAAGAAAAATAATTATTTATATTTGGAATTAAACACAAGGCAACATGTATTAAAATGGAATGCAAAAAAGGAGATAATATATTTGCTTATTTTAATTTGCTTTTTATTCAGACTACAATCTTTAATCATTCCTACCTTTCACATTTAGATGGAAGGTCAAATTGTTGCTTCCAAGTGCAGAGTCAGCCACACAGACGTACGTCCCATTGTCTGTGTTCTCTACCTTTTTAATGGATAGAGTAAAAACACCACTGTCCCAGTACACACTGTGTTTGCCTGTCACCATCTTTAGGGCACTGTTATCTTTGTGCCAGGACATCGCAGCTGGTGGATTAGACTTCACATTGCATTGTAGCTTTACATTGTTTCCTGCATACACGTCTATTTGACCATCACCATCCCTGTTCAAAATCGGCATAACTGAAACAATTTAAGAACAGAATTCTCATCACAAGTATGAAGCCATTCATAACTTGTCACTTTATGAACTATTTTTAAATAGAAAAACAGGCCCAGTCGACATAGTTTAGTAAAAGAAAACCCTTATTTGACTAATTAGAGTTCCTTGAGGAAGTAACAAACAACACGTGGATGTGTATTTAGATTGTATTTTAGATTCTATTGTACTTAGATTTCCAGAAGGCATTTGACAAGATGTCACATCAATGGCCACCATGTACATATGAGCTAATAGTGTAGGAGTATATTACCATGGATAGAAGATTGGTCAGGTAGTAGGAAACAGACAGTAGGCATAAATAATATCTTTTAGGTTAGCAATTTGGAACGAGTCATGTATCACAGGGATTGGGGCTGGGGCCTCAACTATTTACTATTTTTATCAATGACTTGGATGGGGAGACCAAACGTATTGTTTCTATATTTGCTGGTAACACAAAGATAGGCAGAAGAGTAAACTGTGAAATGGAGGTACAGAGACTCCAAAGAGATATAGATAGGTCAAGTAAATGGGCAAATATATTATTGGTGGAATATGGTGCAGGAAAATGCAAATTTTTCCACTTTGACAAGATGAATAGAAACACAGTGTGTTAATTAAATGAGGTGAGAAAAAGCTAGTACGCAATTTTATAGAAAAAGCAAAGGGAATATTAGTGCTAACTGTAAAGGAATGGAATATAGAAGTTGAGATGTTTTGCTACAGTTGAATAGCATATTGGTGAGATCATATTTAAAGCACTGTATTCATTTCTGGTCTCCACGGTGGCACAGTGGTTAGCACTGCTACCTCACATCGCTAGAGACCTGGGTTCAATTCCAACCTCGGGCAACTGTCTGTGTGGAGTTTGCACATTCTCCCTGTGTCTGCGTGGGTTTCCTCCCACAGTCCAAAGATGTGCAGCTTAGGTGAATTAGCCATGCTAAATTGCTCGTAGTGTAAGGTGTAGGGCAATGGGTCTGGGTAGGTTGCTCTTCAGAGGGTTGGTGTGGACTTGTTGGGCCGAAGGGCCTGTTTCCACACTGTAAGTAATCTAAATTTCTTCTTATTAAATAGTTTAATTGTATTGCAAACAGTTTAGAGAAGGTTCAATCGACTAATTCCTGGATGTGGGGGGAGGGAGCTGCAGTTTATAACAAATACCATAATTGTTTTGTAAGCAATTTAGAGAATGTTCACTCAACTAATTCGTGGGATTGGGAGGAGTTATCCTGTGCAGAAAAGTTGGACAGGGAATTTCATTTGGAAGAATGAAACTCATGAGGTCCTGAGACTTGCGTGGCTGGATGATATAAGGACGTTTCACTCATGGGAGAGGCTAGAAGTAGGGGACATAGTTTAAAAATAAGGGATCTCTCATTTGCAATGAACATGATGATAATTTTTTCTTTCAAAAGGTCAACATTCTTTAATAAATCAATATCCATTTTTTGAACTAGGCAGCAAGAGAGAATTCCAGAGAATTACAGAGGCTTTATGTCAATCTATAGTTTAGCACAAATACCTTTCCCTTTGCAGAACTCAAGTCACCACTGGAGAAGAATGCAGGTTTTTTTTATATCTTTTATTCAAACACAACCAAACAGATTTTTTTTTCATCCACCACCACTAAAACACAGTTGTTTCCAATTTATCAAACTATATTACATTTCTGCTAGGGCAATGCAGACCACGAAAGGTGAGGGAGAGGTAGGGAGAGAAGGAGGGGAGCTAGAAGAATGCACATCATAAATACAAAGGCAATATCATCATCTGCTCTCAACCACTTCTGGAAATTTCCTCATTGAGCCTTAAATAAATTGGCATTTCCAACACTAATGTGGAATACCCCAAGAACAGAGAAGGCAGAGTCATTTAATATTTTTAAGGCAGAGATAGATGTATTCTTGATGAACAGGGAAGTCATAGGTTATCAGTGGTAGGCAGGAAAGTGTTGTGGCCATGATCAGATCACCTATTACCTGACTGAATGGCAGAACTGCCTCAGTGCTGCTCCTACTTTATATCTTCATATTTCCATCACATTAAAATGGCTATTCAAATGATCCCACATTTTAGATAGCAAAGTGTTTTTCTGAACATTAAATAACAAAGTGCTCATGTTGTTTCTAAGCTGCATATTGGATATTCAATAGACAACAACAGCACACAACAGTATTTTCTGATAAAGTTGTTTATAGGATGTGAGCACCATTTGATGGGCAGCATTTTTGCGTATCCCTAATTATCTTGGAGGAGGTGGGAGTGAGTGCCTTTTGGAACACTTTCAGTCTGTGTGTCTGTGTGTGTGTGTGTGTCGGTGTGTGTCTGTATGTGTATGTGTGTGTGTGTGTGTGTGTCTGTGTGTGTATGTGTGTGTGTCTGTGTGTGTGTCTGTGTGTGTATATGTGTGTGTGTGTGTCTGTGTGTGTGTATATATGCCTGTGAATGTTCCTGTGTGTTTGTGTTTGTGTGTGTGTGTTTGAGCAGGCGCTGATGTGTAAACTGTTATGGAGTGAGTTCCTAGATTTTGACCTAGTGTTGGTGGAAGAATGGTGATTTGGACAAATTGCAGGATGGTAGGTGACTTTTAGAGGAGCGTGCCATTTGGATGTGACAGATATCTGTTAGTCTTGTCCTTTTTGGTGATAAAAGCCGTGGGTTTGGAAGATGATGTTGAAGGAACCTTGGCGAGTTATGACAATATATCTTATGTGACGAACAGAGAGAATATGTTGCCAATTGAATGGGCTGATTTGTCCTGAATGATATCAAACTTCTTGAGTATTTTTAGACTTGCAATCATGCAGGCAATTGGACAGCATTCCATTGTCCTGACTTGTAGCTGGTGGACAGGCTTTAAGGAGATAAGAAGTGAGTTATTCACCACAGAATACCTCTGACCAGTCATATGTATGTATATGGCAGGTCCAGTTTAGTTTCTAGTGAATGGTAACTACCAGGATATTGATAGTGAGGGAATTCATCGAAGGTAATACCAGTGAACGTCAAGAAGAAGTGAAACAGAAATTGAACTGAGATTTACATTTTCAATTCTAAATGAGTCACACTTAAGCAGGATTTTGCAAGATCCCCACTGGAAGAGTGGTCTAAGTTAGATAAGTAAGAACAGCAGCTAAATCTGTTTTTCCTATTCTGGGGGTCAGCTAGTTCTTTTAATTCAGAAGCATTTAAAGTTAAGCATCTCGGTGCAACTTAGCAGAGGGTGATGTTGAGAAACAGAATGGTGCTGATAAGGGGAATCATAAGAAAGAGGTGCTCCTATAATTGTGGCTTTTTTCTAATGTTTTTTTTATCCTCACCTCTGATCTTATGATAGATAAGACCACAAGACATAAGAGCAAAAATAAGGCCATTCAGCCCATCGAGTCTGCTCTGCCATTAAATCACGGCTGGTAAGTTTCTCAAACCCATTCTCCCACTTTCTCCCCGTAACTTTTGTTCCTCTTGGCAATCAAGAACTTATCGATCTCTGTTTTAAATATATTCAATGACCTGGCTTCCACAGCCTTCTGTGACAATGAATTTCATAGATTCCCCACTCTCTGGCTGAAGAAGTTTCTCCTTATCTCCATTCTAAAAGGTCATCCCTATATACTAAGGCTGTACCCTCAGCTCCTATTCTCTCCTCCTAACATCTACTCTGTCCAGGCCATTCAGTGTTCTGTATGTTTCAATTAGATCCCCCTTCATCCTTCTAAACTCAATCAAATATAAACCCAGAGTCCTCAAACGTTCCTCATATGTTAAACTTTTCATTCCTGGGACCATTCTCGTTGAACTCCCTCTGAACATGCTCCAGGATTAGTACATCCTTCCTGAGATATGCGATCCAAAACTGCACACAATGCTCCAAATGTGACCTGGCCACAGCCTTATAGAGCTCAGATGTACATCCCTGCTTTTATATTCAAGTTCTCTCAAAATAAATTCCATCATTGCATTTGCCTTCCTAACTATGGACTCAACCCTTTATACTGGATTAGTGGTGCTGGAAGAGCACAGCAGTTCAGGCAGCATCCAACGAGCAGCGAAATCAACTAAACCCTTTATGTTTACCTTGAGAGACTCCTGGACTAGAACTCCCAAGTCTTTTTGCACTTCAGACTTCTTAATTTACTCCCCATTTAGAAAACAGTCACTGCCTGTATTCTTCCCACCAAAGTGCATAGCCTCACACTTTCCCATGTTGTACTCCAAATGCCACTTCTTTGCCCACTCTCCAAACCTGTTCAAATCCTTCTGCAGCCTCCCACCTCCTCAATGCGAGCTGTCCCTCTACCTACCATCTGCAAACTTAGCCAGAAAGGTTATTAATGAAGCAGCTGAAGATACGTATGACACTACCCTAAGGAACTTCTGCAGAGATATCCTGGGGCTTAGATGACTGAATTCCCACAAACACAACTGTCTTCCTTTGGGATAAGTATGACTCCAACCAGTGGAACGACGTTTTCCTGATTTCCATTTGCTCCAATTTTACTGGGACTCAGCCATGTGCAGTCAAATGCTGCCTCAATGTCAAAGGCAGACACCGTCGAGTGAACAATGAATCACCGATAGATTTTTTTTTAAACTCTGAAATTAACTTTGCTAACCTGAGGAAATTTGCAGAACTGGAAAGATTTTGACCATAAGTATCCATTGATATCAATTCATACAGGGTCTGAATAAATCAGTAACATCCCTAGCATCATCATAATGAAAAAGACTCTTTTAATCTGCACAGTTTATTGTAGAGTGGATAATATCATAAATTAAAGCATTATTTTAGAACAGAATTTAATTAGAAGGTAATTCATTTTGTCAATCTGAGTTAATTAGTTATCCAACGTCCTTGACTATTGCTAGAATCTATTGGGATGGCCATATTGGGATTGCTGGTACAATCACACTAAGCTTAATATTGCGATTTACCTCCCATTCAGAATATGCAATGTAGCTTAAACCCTGAATAGACCACATGGGTCATGAACTCCTGCCATAAGTAAACTTGCCTCTTCTCCCAGTGTAAAAATGCCTGGGTAAGATCAATATGATTGATTAAAGCTAATTTTCACTATGGAGTTGTGATTGTATATATTTTAATTTGCTCATAATTTTACTTAATTATAATCATCAGTCCACTATATTTTTTCTATAAGTAGTTTATGAAAACATTCTCATTTTTTTACAGCCTATTAATTTCATTCACAATTTGGAAAATTTTGAGATATATTTTCTCCACTTCCCCAAGACTTAATTTTATTCAGTTACTCTTCACAGCTAATTTGCTTAAGACTTGGCATCAAACTCATTTTCTACATGTGTACCTTACCAATACCTTTATTGAAATTTTTAATTCTAATAACTAACCGTGGATAACATGCCTCTAGTCTAATCCAGTGATTGTCTTTCATGATATCAATGTTGACTCAATGAAATTTCAAATTATTTGTTACCTGATTCGTTATGATGTTCAATTTGTGTTGTCAACTACTGCTATAGAATAAAGTAACACCAACATTTAGGCAAATCTGATTTTCTTTCTTGATGCATGTTAGTTCAATTATGGGAAAAAAGTGAGGACTGCAGATGCTAGAGATCAGAGCTGAAAAATGGGTTGCTGGAAAAGTGCAACAGGTCAGGCAGCATCCAAGGAGCAGGAGAATAGACGTTTTGGGCATTAGCCCTTCTTCAGGAATGAGGAAGGTGTGCCAAACGGGTTAAGATAAAAGGTTGGGAGGAGGGACTTGGGGGAGGGGCGTTGGGAATGCGATAGGTGGAAGTAGGTTAAGGTGAGGGTGATAGGCCGGAGAGGGGGTGGGGGGGGGGGGCAGAGAGGTCGGGAAGGAGATTCAGGTCAAGAAGGCAGTGCTGAGTCTGAGGGATGGGACTGAGATAAGGTGTGGGGGAGGGGAAATGAGGAAGCTGGAGAAATCTGCATTCATCCCTTGTGGTTGGAGGGTTCCGAGGCGGAAGATGAGGCGCTCTTCCTCCAAGTGTTGTGTTGCCATGGTCTGGTGCTGGAGGAGGCCAAGAACCTGCATGTCCTTGGTGGAGTGGGAGGGGGAGATAAAGCATTCAGCCACAGGGCGGTTGGGTTGGTTGGTGGGGGTGTCCCAGAGGTGTTCTCTGAAATGTTCCGCAAGTAGGCGGCCTGTCTCCCCAGTGTAGAGGAGGCCACATCGGGTACAGTGGATGCAGTAAATGATGTGTGTGGAGGAGCAGGTGAATTTGTGACAGATGTGGAAGGATCCCTTGGGGCCTTGGAGGGAAGTGAGGGGGGAGGTTTTGGCGCAAGCTTTGCATTTCTTGCAGTTGCAGGGGAAGGTGCTGGGAGTGGAGGTTGGGTTGGTGGGGGGTGTGGACCTGACGAGGGAGTCGCGGAGGGAGTGGTCTTTCCGGAACACTGATAGGAGAGGGGAGGGAAATATATCCTTGGTGGTGGGGTCTGTTTGGAAGTGACGGAAATGACAAAGGATGATACGATGTATATGGAGGTTGGTGGGGTGGTAGGTGAGGACCAGTGGGGTTCTGTCCTGGTGGCGATTGGAGGGGCGGGGTTCAAGGGCGGAGGAGCAGGAAGTGGAGGAGATGCGGTGGAGAGCATCGTCAACCACGCCTGAGGGGAAATTGTGGTCTTTGAAGAAGGAAGCCATCTGGGTTGTTCGGTATTGGAATTGGTCCTACTGTAGTACATTTACTATAAACCGACCGACTCCCACAGCTACCTAGATTACACCTCCTCCCACCCTGCCCCCTGTAAAAATGCCATCCCATATTCCCAATTCCTTTGCTTCCGCCACATCTGCTCCCAGGAGAACCAATTCCAATACCGAACAACCCAGATGGCTTCCTTCTTCAAAGACCACAATTTCCCCTCAGACGTGGTTGACGATACTCTCCACCGCATCTCGTCCACTTCCCGCTCCTCCGCCCTTGAACCCCGCCCCTCCAATCACCACCATGACAGAAACCCACTGGTCCTCACCTACCACTCCACCAACCTCCAGATACATCGTATCATCCTTTGTCATTTCCACCATCTCCAAACAGACCCCACCACCAAGGATATATTTCCCTTCCCTCCCCTATTAGCATTCCGGAAAGACCACTCCCTCTGCGACTCCCTCGTCAGGTCCACACCCCCCACCAACCCAACCTCCACTCCTGGCACCTTCCCCTGCAACCGCAAGAAATGCAAAGCTTGCGCCCACACCTCCCCCCTCACTTCCCTCCAAGGCCCCAAGGGATCCTTCCATATCTGTCACAAATTCAGCTGCACCTCCACACACATCATTTACTGCATCCGCTGCACCTGATGTGGCCTCCTCTACATTGGGGAGGCAGGCTGCCTACTTGCGGAACATTTCAGAGCCCACGTCTGGGACAACCGCACCAACCAACCCAACTGCCCCGTGGCTGAACACTTTAACTCCCCCTCCCATTCCACCAAGGACATGCAGGTCCTTGGCCTCCTCCATCGCCAGACCATGGCAACACGAGGCCTGGAGGAAGAGCGCCTCATCTTCCGCCTAGGAACCCTCCAACCACAAGGGATGAATGCAGATTTCTCCAGCTTCCTCATTTCCCCTCCCCCCACCTTTTCTCAGTCCCAACTCTCGGACTCAGCACCGCCTTCTTGACCTGCAATCTTCTTCCCGACCTCTCCACCCCCACCCCCTCTCCGGCCTATCACCCTCACCTTAACTTCCTTCCACCGATCACATTCCCAACACGCCTCCCCCAGTCCCTCCTCCCTACCTTTTATCTTAGCCTGTTTGGCACACCTTCCTCATTCCTGAAGAAGGGCTTATGTCCAAAACGTCGATTCTCCTGCTCCTTGGATGCTGCCTGACCTGCTGCGCTTTTCCAGCAACATATTTTTCCATTCAATTATGGGTGTCTAATTAGTACTGTTACAGGATGGAAATTGGAAATCTTCTTAATTTCTTCATTGGAATTATCCCTCCCCCAACAATAATTTTGTTCTTCCGTCTTAAGATTGGTAGGTTACTCACATTTGATGTCCAGGCGCACAGTTGTATTAATTTTATGGTCTTTATTTAAATGGCAGCTGAACTTAGCTTCATCGTCATTTTCTGTAATTGGATCAATGCAGACAGTACTAACATTGATCCGATTCTTAGACTTCAAGTTAATTTCTCTGTCTCCACGAAACCAGACTAACTCTTCATCATGGGTGTTGTTGACTGCTGCGCATGTTAATGAAATGAAATCTGAGATATTCCTGATGATAATGTAGTCAGTTGTGATACCATTAATAGCGACATCTACACCTGGATAAAGAAGACAGGCATTATTTTACATGCATGCAACAATAAAAAAGTTAACTTAGGAAATAATAAGCACAATAACCTCACAATAAGTTATATAATTGTGTCACGAAAAAGTTTTTCAACTGTTACAGGGGGTTAGCACAATAATTCCAGAATGAGATTTGTATTATGTGGAAACACATTGCTATGAAAGGTTGCAGAACTGTTGCTACAGAACTGTTAACTTGATAATTTGGTTTGAGTAGCCAATCTTGAAAAGGAAAAGCATCACCCCAATTATTTTTAATAGCAGTAGGATATCAGAAAGAAAACATTCTCTAAGTAAAGCCTATCTTTTACCACCCTCATAAGGAGACACCCAATACACCCAAAAAGGTACCAGTGCAGAACATAGTGACTACTTTCTACATCAAGAGTTGAGGGAAATATAGATGGATCTTGCAGGGTTTCAATGCCATGAAATATGCCCAAACTACTAGTCTTCTAAAGAGATGATTTCCTATATCAATAGGGATCATAATTCTTCAAGATGCCTTGCTGATTTCAGCTGCATTGAACAGTTCCCAGCCCAGTCTGTTCAGCTTTTCTTGCTATGGATGTAAGGGTGGCACGGTGGCTCAGTGCGGAGGGACGGGGGACAGGGGGAGCACAGTGCGGTGGCTCAGTGGGGGATGGGGCACGGGGGCTCAGTGGGGGATGTGGCACGGGGACTCAGTGGGGGATGTGGCACGGGGGCTCAATGGGGGATGGGGCACGGGGGCCCAGTGGGGAATGTGGCATGGGGGCTCAGTGGGGAATGTGGCACGGGGGCTCAGGGGGAATGTGGCACAGGAACTCAGTGGGGGATGGGGCACGGGGGCTCAGTGGGGGAGCACGCGCGGTGGGGGATGGGGAATGGTGGTTCGGTGGGGGATGGGGTATGGGGGCTCATTGGGGGTGGGGCATGGAGATCAGTGGAGGATGGGGCAAAGGGGACTCAGTAGGGGATGGGGCACGGGGGCTCAGTGGGGGATGTGGCACGGGGGCTCAGTGGGGGATGGGGAAAGGGGGCTCAGTGTGGGATGTGGCACGGGGGCTCAGTGGGGGTTGTGGCATGGGGCTCAGTGGGGGATGGGGAAAGGGGGCTCAGTGTGGGATGTGGCACGGGGGCTCAGTGGGGGTTGTGGCATGGGGCTCAGTGGGGGATGTGGCACGGTGGCTCAATGGAGGATGCGGCACGGGGATTCAGTGGGAGATGTGGCACGGGGATTCAGTGGGGGATGTGACATGGTGGCTCAGTGGGGGATGCGGCACGGGGGCTCAGTGGGAGGGAAATGTGGGGTATAAAGTCAAAGAGTCATAGTGATGTACAGCATGGAAACAGACCCTTCAGTCCAACCTGTCCATGCTGATCAGATATCCCAACCCAGTCCAGTCCCAGCTGCCAGCACCTGGCCAATATCTCTCCAAACCCTTCCTATTCATATAACCATCCAAATGCCTCTTAAATGTTGCAATTGTACCAGCCTCCACCACATTCTCTGGCAGCTCATTCCATACACGTACCACCCTCTGCGTGAAAACGTTGCCCCTTAGATCTCTTTTATATCTTTCCCCTCTCACCCTAAACCTATGCCCTCTAGTTCTGGACTCTCCAACCCCAGGGGAAATTACTTTGTCTATTTATCCTATCCATGCACCTCATAATTTTGTAAACCTCTATAAGGTCACCCTTAAGTCTCTGACGCTCCAGGGGAAACAGCCCCAGCCTGTTCAGCCTCTCCCTATAGCTCAAATCCTCCAACCCCTGGCAACATCCTTGTAAATCTTTTCTGAACCCTTTCAAGTTGTATGTGGTATTGTGGCTCAGTGGGGGTGGGGGAGGGGGTGGGTGGACCAGCATGGTGGCTCAGTGGTTAGCCCCAGGGATCTGGCTTTTATTCCAGCCTCAGGTGACTGTCTGTGTGGAGTCTCCCTGTGTCTGTGTGGGTTTCCTCTGGGTGCTTCGGTTTCCTCCCACAGTTGGAAGATGTGCAGGTCAGGGGAATTGGCCATGGGAAATTGCCCATAGTGTACAGCAATATGTAGGGTATGTGAGTTAGCCATGGGATATTTAGGGTTACAGAATTGGGCAGGGAGTGGTTCTTGGTGGAATATTCTTCAGAGGGTCAGTGTGGACTTGATGGGCTGTATGGCCTGCTTCCACACTGTAGGGACTCTATGATACCCTCTTTCCCATTCTTTTTCCCACCCAGGGATTCTGCCAAAAAGGCAGACTGTCCAAAATGGAGATGCAGTTTGCAATGGAAATCTGATCATAAATTGTTTTTATAAATAAATTTGATCATTTAATTTATTTGGAATTCAATGGCTGTGGGCACTCCAGATAAACAAGAAATTTAATGAAAGTACTGTGATTTTCAAAGTATCTACAAATCTGGGATAACTTGGTGCTATAATTTTGGTAGATTTGATCTGTAACTTCTTTATTAAATTCATATCCAAAAACAAGGGGGTTCAGTTAGCAGGACAGTTGGTTTGTGGTGCAGATTAATGCCAACAGCATGGGTTCAATTTCCACACCAGATGAAGCTGCCATGAATGACTGTCCTTCTCAAACTCTCCCCTCCTCTGAGGTGTGGTGCCCTCAGGTTAAACCACCATCAATTGTCTCACTCTAAGGCCCGGTCAGAATATGACAATATTACCTTTTAGACTAGGCATCAGTCTCTCAAGCCCTTTTCCCCTTCCCTTGCACATTGGTTCTATTGAATGCCCTGATTAAGTTTGCCTCCACTATCTTTCTATTCCAGGCCCAAATCACCCATTGTGTGAAAAGGCTTTTTTCTCCCTTTTTTAAACCTTTTGCTAATCACTTGTGCTCTCTTGTTCTTGATCCTTTAAAGAATGGGAACAGTTTCTCCCAATTTGCTCTATCCCAACCTCTCTTGATTTTTAAAACGTCTAACAAATTTTCCCTTAGCTTTTAACTTTCCAAGAAGTTTCAACCTTTCTACTCTGTTCTCACGACTGAATTACCTCAACCCTGGAACCATTCTGGTAAATGTCTCCTGCACTCTGTCAATGTATTTATATCCTTCCTATAGTATGGTGCCCAGAATAGTACACAATATTCCAGCTGAGGTCTAACAAGTATCATGTATTAGTTCAGCATACCCTCTTTGCTCTTCTATTTTATTCCCCAATTAATAAAGACCCTGATACTGTGAGCTTTATTAATGGCTATAATACCTATCCTGCCACTTTCAATGCTGCACACATTTATATATCTTTAAGAACAGTACCACTTATTTTATATTCAGTCTAAGTCATTCCTACCAAAATGCATCACTTCACACGTCTCTGCATTGACTTTAATCGACCGTCCATCTGTCTACTTCACTACTTCATATCACCACAACTTTGAAACTGCCTCATGTGCACCAAGAACTACATCATTAACATATATTAGGAAAAACAACAATCTGAATATCGACCCTTGGGAACTGCATGGCATAACTTCCTCTGGCCTGAAAAACATTAATTGACCATTACTTTCTCTTTCCTATCACTCAGCCAATCATATATCCATGTTACTACTGTCCCTTTTATTCCATGGGCTATATTTTTTTTTCACAAGTCTACTGTTTGCACTGTATTAAATTCCTTTTGAAAGTCCATATACACCCTATCAATAGCATTACATTCATTGACCCTTTCTATTAACTCATCAATAAGCTCCAGAATTTTGCTGATGATTGAAAGGAGATGAGACTGATGGATCAGTAATTGGCCTAGATTGGATTTGTCAGCTTTTTAACAGAACAACAAGGGCTTTTTTCAACAATGTTGGATAGATGCTTGTATTGTAGTTATACTGGAACAGCTTGGCTAGGGGCATGGCAAGTTCTGAAGCACAATCTATTGAATTACTGAATGCTGTATCTATAAAGTCTACCAATTGAAGTTAAATTTCCTACTCGCTTTCCCTGATTTGAGATATGGAAGAATTCCTGGTTCTATTTATAAAATACATACATCTTTTCCCCAATGGCACACAGACACTAGGTGAACAAGACATGTAGTCAGCTTCAACAATAAAAGGGATTACTTGAATTGCTTTTCAATTATCTTACCCAAAAATGATAAGCAATGGGGAGCAGTTATTTCAAAGTTGATAAATTAAAAGGAGAAAGGAAACTAAATTAAAACTCTAATGTGAAATGTCAATAAATATGTGACTGCCAAATGTTTTGAACTTGTCCACAAATTATTTTCTCAAAATCACTCAGTTTCTGTCTTTAGGAAAATCAGAAAATGTATAGACCACTGAACTCCTCAAGTCTGTTTCATCATTCACTTAGATTATGTATCCACATCACAACTCTATTTATCCAATTTTGTCCATAACTCTCAATACTCTTGCCTCATAAAACATCGTCAATCTCATTCTTAATGTTTCAATTGATTACTGCATTCACAGCCTTTTTAGAACATAGAACATAGAACTGTACAGGCACTTCTGCCCATGAAGTTGTGCTGAATATGATGTCAAATTGAACTAATCTCTTCTGCCTGCCCTTGGTCCATATCCCCCAGTTCCTTACATATATGTGTGCTTCTCTAAAATTCTCTTAAACACCTCTGTCGTATCTGCCTCCACTATCACCCCGGCAGCACATTCCAGACTCCTACCACTCTCTGTGTAAAAATTAACCCCTTCACAACTCCTTGGAACTTCTTCCCTCTCACCTTAATAGCATACCCCCTAGTATTAGATACATACCCCCTAGTATTAGATACATACCCCCTAGTATTAGATACATACCCCCTAGTATTAGGAGGAGAAGGAATTCTAGAATACTATTAGCAATTGAGTGAAGCTGTATTTACTGATTTCACTCCTGGTTTCACTCTAATTGTTTTTTTAAAGGTAAAGACTGAAAACTAAAGTTTCACAAATTTATTGTATGCCAATTTATTTCATACAAGTATCATGTCAGTAAGGACCTGTGCTCAGGCCTCAATTATTCACATTATTTATTAATGACTTGGATAATGACATGGAACGTCATGTTTTTAAATTTGCTGATGACCCAAAGTTAGGCAGCATTGTAGACAGTGTAGATAATTGCCTAAAATTACAAAGGGATGTTGATAGATTGGATGAATGAGCAAAACCGTGGCAGATGGTTTTCAATGTAAGCAAGTGTGAAGTTGTCAACTTTGGACTGAAAAAGGATAAATCCGAGTATTTTCTAGATGGCACTAAGTTTAATACAATGGATATTGTATTAGAGACTTGAGGTTCAGATGCATAGATCTATGAAATATCATGGACTGAAAAAACTCCATGAAGGCTGTTATCCCAACACCAAATCACTCTTTATTTACACATGCATAGTACATGACACTGATCTGGCTAAAGTGAACAGAACCCCTGACACTCATGTTTATACCTATCAGCCAGGAACCCTGACTGCATCAGATTAAAAGCCCAATTCAGGGAACTCATATTCTATGAAGTCCACCTGGCTGACCTCATTCGAGTCACTAAGATCAGGTCCATGAAGTAATCAAGAAAGAAAAACAGAAATTGCTGCAAAAGCTCAGTGGGTCTGGCAACACCTGTGAAGAGAAACCAAAGTTAATGTTTCAGGTCAAATGAACAGCTCTGAGGAAAAGTCACTCAACCTGAAACATTAACTCTCATTTCTCTCCACAGGTGCTGCTAGACTCAATGAGCTTTTCCAGCAATTTCAGTTTTTGTTTCTGATTTACAGCACCTGCAGTTCTTTTGGGTTTTTTTTGTAAGCTGGTCTTTAGATCTAGAGAACTGGAATATAAGGTGCAGAAGTTATACTGCAATTATACAAAATGCTGGTCAGAACTCACTTGGAGTACTATGAGCAGATCTGGGCACCACACCTTAGGAAGGATATTGGTCTTGGAGGACATAATGTGTATTTACAAGAATGATACATGGTCTTCAGGGGTTAAATTATGAGAAAAGTTTTATAAATGAGCCTATTTTCTCTAAAATTTAGAAGTTTACAGATTTAAATGTTTAAGATATTAACAGGCAAAGACTGAGGAGATAAAGGTAAACTATTTCCAGTGGGTGAGGATTCTAAAACTAGGGGACATAATTTGAGAATTAGGGCCAGATGTTTGGAACCATTTCTACATACAAAGGGTGAGAGAGGTCTGCAACTCTTTTCTACAAATGGTAGTGGATACTGGAGCAGTGGTTAATTTTAAATCTGAGATAAATTTTTGTTAAGCAGTGGTATTAAGGGATATGGGCCAAAGACAGGTATGTAGAGTTAGACTACAGATCAGCTGTGATCTTATTGATTAACGGAACAAGCTAGAAGGGCTGAATGAGCTTTTCGTGTTGCTATGTTCTTATTGATGAAATGCATCAGGCAACTGTGTTTGGTGATTCATTTATTTGACTGTTTAATATAGGAGCAACAAAGCCATTCTCAAACTGATAGCTATTGGAGAAAAATTGTTTGTGAACAACCCAATAAATGTTTTGTATAATCTACCCAGTAAGAGGAAATAAAAGGATTTGGGCATTCAAAATATAGCTGCCTTCTAGACTGACTAAGTTACAGTGTAGGAATAATGAGCAAGGAGTAAATCAGCCTTCTCATCCTTGAATTTTTCAGATCTTCTTAAAAGTGAGTTATTCTAGTCATTGTAAAGGCATGGATTTGTTATAATCATGACATATATAATAATATCTAATAATGATTTTGTTGGTATCATAAAAGTACTAATGCTGTCAGGCACAAGTTAGTCCTGTGTTATTAATCTGTGAGGCAGAGATGTTATATAGCGATTAATGATCTGATCTGAAATCATGCTGTTCTTGCCATGTAGTTTTAATACTTACCAAGCCATAATATATGTAACATATAGGTAACCAACAATATCATTATACCTTGACTTTACTATACACAACTTTAATCAACAGTTCTGGGGAGGGGAGTGGTGCAAATCACATTTTCAAAAAATCTATTAATCAAGCTTTTGCTATGTTGTTGAGTTACTGAATTTATTTATTCCTATATTTATGAATTGTAGGTTTTTGTAAATCAGACTTGGCTGACTTTTACAAGCTAAATAAATATGGCACACTTTTAGTACATATTCAAAGCAGTAGCAGAAACAATCTACTGCAACAGATTTTATTCAGCATGATATTACTAAGCTACATTCATAACTTCTATCAAGTTTAACACTGACCATATCAATGCTACCTGTTTGCATTCATTGAAAACATGATAAGCGCCAAATGAATATTCACTGATGGATAGAGTAATTCACATTGTTAAGATGAGTTTAGAAACTGGACACTGAAAATAATTAACACATCACAAACATACCTGTATATCCAGGAACAAAATTTGTTGTCACAATAAGAACTAGTGTAAAAATTAGATTCTCAAAGATCCATGAAGCCATATTAAACAGATAAATGAAGAATTAGTAAAATTCCAAACAGCTTTTGTATTCCTGATAAAATTATGAAGATATAACAAGCATCCAGAAAAAAAATGCAAATCTATTTAAAATTATGTTAGTTGCTGAGTTGGCATTTTAGTAGGTTTGCTTCAGTACCTGCACTAACAGAGGAATGTCTCAACAAAAGTGAACGATTTATTATGAGAAGCCAGTTATAAATGGTTAGATCATCTTTCATCTCCAAAGTTTATATGTAATCTTATTAACAAAAATGTTTCTTGATTCATTTTTATAGTGCCAGTAAACTATATTTGAATTGCACAGTTTACATCTCCCCACTTATGTTTTATGGTTTTTATATGTGAGAGTCAATAAAGATTAACAACTCAGCAAGGTCATGAGATTTACATCTACTTAGATCCATCAAGAAGTTCCATGTAACTGCAAGGACACAGATACATTTATTTTCATTATGTGATTTTGTAATCTTGTGAAAGAATATTTACTCATCAAGAAAAAAGTGAGGATTGGATTTTATCTAAACATTTTAAGGTAAATTGTTCTGCTCAACACATGTAATAAATAACATGTCCTGTTGAAAATTAATCCCAAATCAGGGCTTTCTGACTGAGACAACATCAAACTATCAACAAAATATTTAAGCTGTTATTTGTTTCAACATCTGCTGTTGCCTCCCTGCAGCAAAATTTCTTGGAATTTGTGAAATCCTTTACCCTGAAAAAATTAACTGTGACGCATATGGTAATCTTTGTAATTACTAGAAGAAATTTTAAGAATTAAGAAAAATCTTGATTACATGGTTTACAAACCTAAGTTAGACTTCCTATAAATGTTAATTAAAAAGAGTAGAAGTTTGGAACTGAAATTATAGACATCTCAATCTTATATTAAAGATCGTGGTATTAAACTGCCTTTAGTGAGATTAGTATCTATGTGGATGATTAAACTTTAAAAGTCTTGGATTGAGCAGCATAAAAAGCTTGAATTGCGGAACTGCTAATTTGCTGATTGAGGCTGCTTCTCTTAAAAGTCAATTTCTGATAACTTAAACTAAAGGGGAATTTAAATAAGCACATGTAAGAAGAAAACATAAAAGGAAGACACTTCATGATAATGTATTATTGTGTACATTCCTTTAGAAACCACTGAAAATATAACTCACATGAAACTGAAAAAGCTGGATGTCTGGGACATTAAATGTTGTTTTATTTCTTGGTTTAAGGTAAATGAGCAGAACTTTTAAATCTCTGAAATATTCTTCAAATGCACTTTTCTCTAAATTAGTAACTTAGTCATTTTAATTCGCTAGAAATGGAGTCAAGTTTGATTTTCAGAGAAGCAGCCCTTCAAATTGATATAGGGCATCATTCCTCTGGTAGTCTATTGATTAATATTAATTTACAAGCCACTGTAGAGGAGGTCGTATTCACAGCAGTCTGCAGGAAGTACTTCTCAATCCGCAATTTTACCAAGGACTGAAGTATGAGATATTCATGTTTTACTACTAGAGACTAACACAGGGCTGCAGCCACATTTTAGCCCTAAACCAGGGCACTGGCATATGATTGTTAAAGTGGTTGATTTTCAACATTTATCATAGGGTCTCTCCTAGCTTTAGCAGGTGACATCAGTAGCAGTTTACAGTTTGCTATGAACCACAATATCAGGTAGATGTCCATAGTTTTCTGTACCAGGAGGAAGTAAATTTCTGATTCTGCATTAACAGAGTGAAACAAGACTACACTGCACTATGTTTTGCCCATTTCACAGGTTTCTCGAAGATCCAAGTTTCCATAGTTGCATTTACATTGAATTACGTGTTCCTCATCACCAGCCTGACATCTTTGTGCACAAAGGACATGCCACTTGCTCAATATGCAACTTGTTTGAAGCCAGATGGATTTTTGTATGGCTCCATAAACCGCTGATCACATTTGAACCCATTAGCAATCGAGTCAAATTTTAAAAAGCAAAATCTTTCACTGTCCAGGAAAAGCTGCTAATCAACAAACAGCACTTATTATGAGTCAAGATTAGAGTGGTGCTGGAAAAGCACAGCAGGTCAGACAGCATCCAAGGAGCAGGAATTCAATTAAATTGTTTAATCATTTAACAAAGCCAGAATTCACAATCCACCAAATATCACAGATCTAATTGATCAAATTCTCAGAATAATTTCCTTTAAATCCCATGAGTCAATATTTTCTTTCTATTCATATCTATGTCATCTAGGCCAAAAATAGTAAGTGCTTTTTTTCTCCTTGTTAGTTTGAATCCCTTCGAAGTTGTCATACTATAAATGGGTGCTGAATACAAGACTTTTAATTATTAAGGTGGTTGTGGATTAATGTTAAACAATTATTTGCACTTTTAAAACAGTTTGAAAATAAAGTTAATGATAAAATTACGATGAAATGATAACAGGATTCTTATGTATCCTTTTTTTACAAGTTTACAGACTAGCTGGGGTTTATTTCTTAAGTAGATTCAATCAAAATTAAACAGCTGCATCTCCTTCCACAAAATGTGGAGAGTTTTATAATATCTCCATCAGATGTAAACAAAATATATATTTTTATATGGAAAACAAGGCATGCAAACAGAATTACAGTCCTAAATATATATTTTAGAAAACTTTCCATTGACATAGAAAAGTGACAAATGAGTAAATCCTTAAAAATTTGCAACCTGAATAACAGGCTCCATGTGGCGATATAAAATTCTGCATTCCCTTGGCAATCAGTAATAAACAGTCCAATGACAGTTCATTAAACTCATATCATAAAGGCCATGCCTAATTCAGAAATCGCTCCTACTAGAGTCCAATAGGTTCCCAGAAGCAATGATTAGTAAGACTGCTGTTAAGTGATGTGGTTATATCGCTCGCAATTCTGATCTGCATTGGAACATTGGACCAGATGGAGGCTATATTGTTCCTTGAGGCTTTTCTAACATTCATTGAGATTATGATTAATCTTTATTCCAAATCTATTAACCCATTTTAGGTCCATATCCCCTTATACAGCTAGCAACCAAAATCAATTGATTTCAAATTATAATTTTTTATTATAATTATTATTTCTAAAAGTAACATTTCAGCTAGCATCCACTATTTTTTGCAGGAGAGTGATTCATACTTTTAACATCAGTCATGCAAATTTGTATTTCCTGTACTTCTCTACAGAATTGTGTGACTCTGATTTTAAGATTATGTCCCTGGACTTAATATCAGCTGTGATTCAGATGGGAGCACTCTTGCCTCTGAGTCAAGAGGTTCCAGGTTTCTGGAGGGGACATCGTTCAGAGGAGAAATGAAACACAAGCCAAGTCTGGCCTCTGAGGTGAACGTAAAAGATCCCAGGGTATAATTTCAAAGAAGAACAGAGTTGGGGGTGGATGGGGTGGGGGGTGGGTGGTTACCTGCAGTGTTACCTCTTAAAAGGACACAAATCTAAGAATTATGAGCAGGAGCAGACCATTCAGCCCCCCGAGTCCGCTCTGCCATTTGATAAGATCTTAGCTAATTTGATTGTGGCCTCAACTGCACTTTGTTGACTATGTCCCAAGACTCTTGAATCCCTTGTCAATCAAAAATGTCAGCCCGTTTATTCAGGCAGCAGGCATTGGATAAACCTACAGGAAGATAGGTCACCTTGAAATTTCTCCATAAGTTGCAAAAATAAGCAGAAAGACCTTGAAGCAAAAGTATAATGTAAACTTTTCAGGCACAGGACAATACAACACTACTTTTATTCTGGTAAAAAGTAAGGACTGCAGATGCTGGAGATCAGAGTCAAGAGTGTGGTGCTGGAAAAGCACAGCAGGTCAGACAGCATCCAAGGCACAGGAAGATCAACGTTTCAGGCATAAGCCCTTCATCAGGAAGGCCCAAATACTTTTATTCTAGTTAAAGTTCAGTAGTATGTCATGAAAGGTAATTACTGGGTCAGCATCAGTTTGGTATTTGTGGGCATTTGTAAATTGGCTGCTCCCTTTTCAACACTGCACGGTGACCACACTTCATTGGCTGTTTTGTTTCTTATTTTTATCCTACATTACTGCCTAACTGCAGTAGTGCTTATATTTTCCTCTGCACCCATGTTGTGTGTGTGCAGGTATGAGACACAGTGAAAGACACAAGGTGTACAAATCTTTATTCAATTCCCACCACCAGGAAGAAAGGAAACACCCAAGTGGCCAGTGACAAGCAGTGCCCTTCACATCAAAGGGCATTGCTGCGTGATCAAACAGTGAAAGGAAGGGTAGAGATTAAATTAAAATAGAGTTGGAACTTCATTGACTGTTAGCTGTTTTGAGAGTTCAAGTGGTCAGTGAAAAGTGTGACTGAATTGCAAATCCTTCTTTCTTCTTTGTCCTCGATTCCATAATCAACAGTAGAAATTTCTATCTACCCTATCAATTCCTTTCAAAATTCTAAAAATCTCAACTAAATCAGCCTTCAAACCGTTGTACTTTAGGGAGCACATGTCTATAATCTCTCGTAATTTTCCCTGCTAACATCCTAGTGAATCTGCACTGCACTTCTTTCAAGGTAACTATAACTTTCCTAAATTCCGTGTTCGAAGTGTACAGTGATCTGGTCTATTTAGAGCTCAGTATCAATACAGACTATATTTTAGTCTTGAATTATAAAGGTTAATATTTCCATTAATGTTTTTGTCTTTGACCTGTGATGGAATGAACAGTGTCTTTGCCTCTGGGCCAACAGCTCTGTGGTCGAGTCCCACCCCAAAACTTAATAGCTGAAGAAGGTGTTTTCACAATGTGGTCAGACAGGTTAAGTAAAAACCTATTAATCTTTCCACTACATGCCAGTGTTTGGGGGTTAAAGAGCTCCTGATTACAACGTGCATGTAAAAATGCATGTTGCCGTAGTAACCGTGACTCCCTGAGTGAATGGTAGAACATCACTCATACAGTTTCGAACCATTGAAAAGGTATATCGCAGAAAGAGGTCATTCAGCCCATCATAGCATCTATTCTAATCCCCCTTTCCTGCACCTGGTTCACAACCTTGCAAGTTCAGCACTTCAAGTAAAGGTTCAAGTTCCTCTTAAATGGGATGATGGTTTCCACATGAACCACCAAACTAGGAAGTGAATTTCAGACACTTACCACCCTATGGGGAAAAGCACTTATGCTCATGCCTCCTCTAATTCTCCTAACAAATACCCTTGTTCCTACAATACCTATATATCCTAACAAGTGTCCCTGGGAATTGACCTCTGTGCTAAGGGAAACAAATCTTCACGGTCCACTCTATCCAGGCACTTCATCCCAATTCAATTACCCCTCAGCCTTCTCTGTTCTAAGGGAAACAATCCAAGCCTGTACAAACCTTCCCCAAAACTGCAATATCCAAGTCCTGATAACATTCCTCTAGATCTCATCTGTGTATATCTAAATCCTAAAGCTCTTTGTATTTCACTGTTCCTAGATTTTCATCATTTAAGAACTACTTTAATATATATCCTTTTTTGACTAAAATGGATGATTTCACCTTAATCGAAATCAATCTGAGACAGTTTTGCCAACAAATTTGATTTATCATGCACATTTATAACTTTGTAATTTACACTATGTACACCAACCTCTTCTGCTCTGCATCCCTCTGCCCAAAGGCAAGTCCAACCCACAGTGCCATGAACTCAGCCATGCGTAAAGAATAGGTCCTGAATCCATCCCAACTGGAAATAGCATTGAGCCCATGTTTTTTGGCACAAAATTGATCCACACCAGCCATCTAGCAAACTGAGCCAGCTGGAACTCTATTCAAAGCTGACAGGTCATTGGGGCAATGTGCACTTTTATGTTGTAGCCTGGAGCTATCGATATTGATGATGGAGGCTCCACTGACCTTCAGATTATTGAAAAACTTTGATACATGACTTTCTATTGTGCTGTAAAAAACATGAATATTACGGTGAATATATAAAGGCGCAGCAGAGATCCTTGCAGACATCATTTGTTCCGATGCAGCTGCATGATTATTATCCCTACTGCCTGATTTCCATGAACTAACTAATCTCGGAATGATTTCCCTTCAATTATTGATCTTACATTTCCACAAACAAACTCTTATATTTCATCTTATCGAACACTTTCTGGAAGTTCTCCTAAATTACATCTATTGATAGACCATTGTCCGCTATTTCGGTTACCTGCTCAAAAGCTTCAGTGTTGTTTATTGAACATGACCTACCCTTTAGGAATCTAATGTTGGCTCTCTCTAATCAGATCAAATTTCTCCAAGTGATGAGACCATCTGACCTAAATTATGGATTCCAATAATGTCATCACAGCAGATGTTAGACTCTTAACAGTCTACAATTTACTCGTACAAATCTAGTCATAAAATATTGTGCACACAACAGCACTGTTATACCAAAATAATGATGTGAAGGTGCTGGTTTTGGACTGGAGTGGACAAAGTCAGAAGTTACATGACACCAGATTATAGTCCAACAGGTTAATTTGAAATCGCAAGCTTTTGGAGCATGGCTTTTTCATCAGGTGAAGTCTTCGAAAGCAGTGCTCCGAAAGCTTGTGATTTTAAATAAACCTGTTAGACTACAACCTGGTGTCGCATGAATTCTGACTTATACCAAAGTAAGAACAGGACGTACTGGAGAAACTCAGCTGGTCCCACTCTTCTTTGGATCTCATTTGGAGTTTACCCATACACAGATCAACAGCCCTTTCTGTGACAGGAGCTGGGCAGGGCCATAGGTGAAAACTCACTTTGGGAATAGGAGAAAGCCACATGGGATGGTGGTTGTGGGACGAAATTAGAGAAATGTCAAAAAGGAACACCTTTCGTAGGGGAACACAGGGGTCAGCAACTAAACTTCAGAAGAATAAGAGACCAAAATTAATAGATAAAATGAAGGAAAAGAGTTAGAATCTCAGGGAACTACCAGAGAAACAGAAGTTTTGGTGGGATGTAAAAACAAACTTGAATGGGAGTCAGGAAAAGGGTATGAGAAACTACTAATGTAATTCTGACATTAGTCTAGAAAGCTGTGAGTAAGACAAAAGAAAGAAAACTAATTTGTATGTCTGTCTATACCAATGTTTGGTCTCTTTTTGCATTCAGGAACTGGAGAATCTATTACAGAAAGGAAGCAATAAACGAGGAGCAGGCGATACAGTTCAGTGAGCTGGGAAAGTGGAGCTCCTGAAGGCAAATTGTGTGACATATCAAGGGAAAGGAATGAAGAGGTAGATTGGTGAGCGATGGTTGATAAAGAGGGCTTGTGAAGATGTGGAGAGAGACAGAATATTAAAACCACATACCAGGGTTTGCAGTCAGAGTACAAGACCAGAGTAAAGCACTTATTGTGTGACAGAGTCATTGGCAACTTTAAAATAAGTCAATTCTGAAAGGATGCTGCTGAATCAGTAACATTGGGTTGAAACAATTCCTTTATTCTGTTTTAGAGAGACAGAGTGAAAGAGCCAGGCCCGACAAGCTGTCCCTGTCGTTTTGTGGGTTACAGGCCACAGTCACTTAAAAGTGTTTTAGCCCATAGAACATAGAGCATTACAGCGCAGTATAAGCCCTTTGGCCCTTGATGTTGCGCCAACCTGTGGAACCAATCTGAAGCCCATCTATCCTACACTATTCCATTTTCATCCATATGTTTATCCAATGGCCATTTAAATGCCCTTCAGATTGGCGAGTCTATTACTGTTGCAGACAATGTGTTCTATGCCCCTACTACTCTCTGTGTAAAGAAACTACCTCTGACATCTGTCCTATATCTATCACCCCTCAATTTAAAGCTATGTCCCCTTGTGCTAGCTATCACCATCTGAGGAAAAAGGGTCTCCCTGTCCACCCCATCTAACCCTCTGATTATCTTATATGTCTCAATTAAGTCACCTCTCAACCTTCTTCTCTCTAATGAAAATAGCCTCAAGTCGCTCAGCCTTTCCTCATTGACCTTCCCTCCATACCAGGCAATAGCCTGGTAAATCTCCTCTGAACCATTTCCAAAGCTTCCACATCCTTCTTATAATGCGATGACCAGAACTATGTGCAACACTCCAAGTGCAGCCGCACCAGAGTTTTGTACAGTTGCAGCATGACCTCATGGCTCCGAAACTCAATCCCTTTACCAAAAAAAGCTAACACACCATCGGCCTTCTTAACAACCCTTCAATCTGGGTGGCAACTTCCAGGGATCTATGTACATGGACACTGAGATCTCTCTGCTCATCTACACTATGAAGAATCTTACCATTAGCCCAGTACTCTTTGGTATGTTTTGCAACCATATTTACATATCACCCTTGTGATATGCTTTGTATGCTGTTTTAATGCAGTTTTCTGCTCAGTATGTCATAATTGATTTATCTGTTTTCCTTTCATTAAGAGTGTGTGGTATTCTTTTCTGTCTGTGTGTGACTTTCTTTTTAACGTTGGGAGTAATTAAAATGAATTCTCCATTTGATTGGATGGAGTTTTGGATTACAAGTGTGCTGCAAAGTTTAAGCATTTGAAGATTAAAACCCAACTCCAAATAAAAGCTAAGAAATTTGGAGATATTTGATAATTTAACTAATATCTAGTAATTAAAGTACTGAGCTAAGGAAATTATCTAGATTTAAAGATTCCGTTTACTAAGTAAAAGTGACAGTGTAACTTTAAAGCAACCACACATTGCCACTATTGAGGAGGAATTTCTATTAATTTTGAAATTTGAAATCCTCATGCCAAAGTTAAAGATGATGCAATTCAAATATGGTAAGCGCCCATGGAGCACAAGAGTACAGGAAGCCTTGAGACTCACAGACAACTGACATGAAATGATTACTGTGTGTGCGGCCAAACAACATTCACTTTAAACAAGAAAATTCCAAAGAACTGAAATCAGAAACAAAGGGTCACTGGATCTGAAATGTTAACTCTGATTTCTGTCCACAGATGTTGCTAGACCTGCTGAATTTTTCCACTAATTTCTGCTTTTGTTCACTTTAAACTAACTGATTACCCTGAACATTGTTTTTTCACTTGTCATGATTTTGAAAGCTGGTTTAAACAAGGTCACAGAACTTATACCACCAGTCAAATCCCTAAAGGGGTAAAATCTGTGGAGGAACTGACGCAGGTGATATACTATTTAGAAGGGAATATTCTGTGACCATCAGTGAACCACAAAACCAGGCACAGTACAGGTTAATTAGAGCAGCTGGCTAGACATCTGGTTAGTCATGCAAACAGTGTGGGTTCAATTCCCACTGAGGTTACTGTGAAGGTCCTCTCTTCTCAACCTTTCCCACCACCTGATGGTAGTAACTCTCAGGTTAAACTACCACTGGTAAACAACAATGCTAGGAGTCTTCTGTGACTATGACAACTTTACCTACTTTTACAGTAATATCCACTGCCCAATGAGTAACTTGTGGTTCTGCTTCCACTGCCCAAGCTTCAAGAACAATTGGACTTTTGGTGATATCTAATATCTGCCTCACTATAGAGAGCAGATGAATGTAACCAATGATCTAACTGAGGGCATCCTGAGATACATGACTTCTGAGGGGAAGCAAATCCCAAGACTGCTGGAACACTAATGGAGGGTGAAGAGAGACAGCAATGAAGCAGGATCAGTGAATCCCACAGGGGTCAAACAACTGACCTGAAGGTTGTATAGTGGTGGTAAATAAGTTGAGACTGGGGTATTGAGATGAATGTTCACCTCTGAATTGGAATTGCTTCCCTAGTACTGGAGGTAATACAGTTGTTAGTTTGGCGAAAGTGAGGACTGCAGATACTGGAGATTAGAGCGATGCTGGAAAAGTACAGCAGGTCAGGCAGCATCCGAGGAGCAGGAAAATTGATGTGTCTGTAGGAGCCTTTCATCAGGAATGAGGCTGGAAGCCTCAGGGATGCAGAGATAAATGGGAGGGGGTGGGGCTGTGGAGAAGGTAGCTAAGAGTACAATAGGTGGATGGAGGAAGGAGGAAAGGTGATAGGTTGGAGAGGAGGGTAGAACAGACAGGTGGGAAGGAAGATTGGCAGGTGGGACAGGTCATGAGGATGGTGCTGAGCTGGAGGTTTGGAACTGTGGTAAGGTGGAGGGAGGGGAATGACAAAACTGGTGAAGTCCACATTGATGCCGTGGGGCTGAAGGATTTTGAGGCGGAAGATGAGGTCTTCTTCCTCCAGGCATCGGGTGGTGAGGGAGTGGTGGTGGAGGAGGCCCAGAACCTGCATGTAGAGTGTGAGAGGGAGTTGAAATGCTCGGCCACGGCGCAGTGGGGTTGATTGGTGCGGATGTCACTGAGATGTTCCCTGAAGCGCTCTGCGAGAAGGCGTCCAGTCTCCCCAGTGTAAAGGAGACCGCACTGGGAGCAATGGATGCAATAAATGACATTGGTGGAAGTGCAGTTTGGGTCAGACTTGTGTGCGAGTGTGTAACTTACTACTGGCATTGGTTCCAGCAAGCAGTTACACAGACAATATCTAAAGGAAGGTAGGTAGATAGGCAGGGATTGTCAGGGACATAATATTGCAAATATAGGGAACGAAAACACTGGGGCTATTGAATCCAACCTACTGACTGGCCACTGGAATACGGACCAACGAGTGAGGATTTCCAACAGTGTTGTTATGATCACTGGTGAAATGGGGGCTGTAGTAGAAAGTGTAGATATTGAAGTTAATTGTCAAATAAATATGTGCTACTCAGCTGAAGCCACAGACAAGAGATGGGAATACTGGAAAGTATTTATCATAATGGAATTATTTAATATTGGAACCAGACTAGCTACAGTAAACAGAATGGGAAGATAATCATTCAAACACACACATCCTAATTGTTTCATACGTGCAAATTCTAGAATCCACTGTAATCTAGGAGGGCTACAGTGACGGACAGTGACAGGAAAAATCACTCTGCAACACAAAGGAAATAGGGTCCCCATCGATATTGTTGCGCCAAAAGGATCATTTAACTTAAGGATGAGATGGTTGCCCTGTCTAAAACATGAAGAATGTCACTACTGTGGAATGTGCACTGACAAGGATTCCATTAGCAAGATAAAGTGACCTACTGCTATGGCATGTGTACCAAGTTAGGAGTGTTCAGCTTTACAATGCAGTAACCAGAAACTGGAAGTTGTAGAACCATAACCATTGCACATATTCTGTAAGGAGAAAGTGAGGACTGCAGATGCTGGAGATCAGAGCTGAAAATATGTTGCTGGAAAAGCGCAGCAGGTCAGGCAGCATCCGAGGAGCAGGAGAATCGACGTTTCGGGCATGAGCCCTTCTTCTTACATATTCTGTAACCCTATGATACTCAAGAAGCCTTTGTAACCAGTAATACCATAAAAGTTCTAAATATGTAATTCAAACTACAATCGAGGAACAGTCTCTTCAAACGCCGTTTCCCCTATGAACATTGGAGAATAAGAGGACCTATTGTCTTGTTTGAAACAACAATTGCCACCATTTGCAGTATCATTACAGAATACATCACTGGATTGTTTCAATATTTCTTACCAGATTGCTCATTAATGTTTAAAGATGAAATGTGCAACGATGAAGAGTGAACAAAGAATGTCCTACTGTCGTAGTCTGTGCCAGCATGGATGGCTTTGAAAAGCTGTCCAAGAAATTACTTGCTTTGTGACAGTCAACATGTTACTCACACAGTATGAAGCTAATGAAGCCATGATGATCTTCAGAATCTTTAAGAAGGAATCAAGAAACTGGGCAAAATATATGAACAGAAGAAAAAGACACTGACATTCCTGAAAAGCCCATTCACCTGTCTATTTCCTGAACACTTTTTGAATTCATTCACAGGATGTGAGTATCACTGGCTAGGCCAGCATTTATTACCCATTTCAACCCCAACAGACTGCCAAAGAAGCTCCTTTTACATATAATAGCTACCCTCAGTTAGGAATTATAACACTGAGTAGTTCACCATTTTCTGTTTATGCCAGATTTCCAGCACCTGAAGTATTTTTCTTTTCTTTTGCTTCCACTTTTCTATACTACGTTTTGTCCCCTGCACATACACTTCACTATTATTGTTCCTCATGATACTATTTACAGGTCATTATATCTCTTCAATCTTTGTATTTAGTTTCTTCCCTTTGATTTTTATGTTCCTGTCATAGAGTTATATAGCATGGAAATAGACCCTTTGGTTCAATCAACCCATGCTGAACATAATCCTAAACACCCCTACTGCCGTGTCTACCACCACTTTCGCCCCCACCAGCACCACTCACCTGCATTCTGCTGACATGTCCCCCACAGACCCCACTGTCACTATCCCCACCCACCAGAACCCCAAAGGGAACACTACCCCTGCTCATGACTCCACCCCCATTCCACCCACCATCACACCCACTCCAGTTACAGGTTCCGCCCCCACTCCCAGCTCTACACCCACACCAGATCCCAGCTCCCAGACCTCCCCCTCACTGAGGACGAACGATCAGTCCTCAGCAAAGGACTCACCTTCATCCCCCTCCGTCCACGCATCAATGAATTTAATACACGCCGTGATGTCGAACACTTCTTCCGTTGCCTCCGCCTCCGAGCTTACTTTCACAATCAGGACTCCCGCCCACCTTCCGAGGACCCCTTCGCCCACCTCCAACACACTGCATCCACCTGGACACCCCGCGCTGGCCAATTACCTGCCCTCGATCTCTTCATTTCCAACTGCCGCCGGGACATTAACCGCCTCAACTTTCGTCCCCCCTCCCCCACTCCAACCTCTCACCCTCACAATGCGCAGCCCTCCAATCCCTCTGCTCCAATCCCAACCTCACCATCAAGCCAGCGGATAAAGGGGGCGCAGTGGTAGTCTGGCGCACTGACCTCTACACCGCTGAAGCCAAACGTCAACTTGAGGACACCTCTTCCTACTGCTCCCTCGACCATGACCCCACCCCCCATCACCAAACCATCATCTCCCAGACCATACAGAACCTCATCACCTCAGGAGATCTCCACCCCACAGCTTCCAACCTCATAGTCCGGGAACCCCGCACTGCCCAGTTCTACCTCCTTCCCAAGATCCACAAGCCTGACCACCCTGGCCTACCCATTGTCTCAGCATGCTCCTGCCCCACTAAACTCATCTCTACCTACCTCGACACTGTCCTATCCCCCCTAGTCCAGGAACTCCCCACATACGTTCGAGACACCACCCACGCCCTCCACCTCCTCCAAGACTTCCATTTCCCCGGCCCCCAATGCCTCATCTTCACCATGGATATCCAATCCCTCTACACCTCCATCCGCCATGACCAGGGCCTCCAAGCGCTCCGTTTTTTCCTCTCCAGAAGTCCCCAACAGTACCCTTCCACGGACACTCTCAGTCGTTTGGCCAAACTGGTCCTCACCCTTAACAATTTCTCCTTTGAATCCTCCCACTTCCTCCAGAACAAAGGGGTAGCCATGGGCACACGTATGGGCCCCAGCTATGCCTGTCTCTTTGTTGGCTACGTAGAGCAGTTGATCTTCCGTAAATACACCGGCACCACTCCCCACCTCTTCCTCCACTACATTGATGATTGCATTGGCGCCACCTCGTGCTCCCGCGAGGAGGTTGAGCAATTCATCAACTTCACCAACACATTCCACCCTGACCTTAAATTTACCTGGACCATCTCTGACACCTCCCTCCCCTTCCTGGACCTCTCCATCTCCATTAATGACGGCTGGCTTGACACTGACATTTTTTACAAACCCACCGACTCCCATAGCTACCTGGATTACACCTCTTTCCACCCTTCCTCTTGCAAAAATGCCATCCCGTATTCCCAATTCCTCCGCCTCCGCCGGATCTGCTCCCAGGAGGACCAGTTCCACCACAGAACACACCAGATGGCCTCCTTCGTTAGAGACCGCAATTTCCCTTCCCACGTGGTTAAAGATGCCCTCCAACGCATCTCGTCTACATCTCGCACCTCCGCCCTCAGACCCCACCCCTCCAACCGTAACAAGGACAGAACGCCCCTGGTGCTCACCTTCCACCCTACCAACCTTCTCATATACCAAATCATCCGCCGACATTTCCGCCACCTCCAAACAGACCCCACTACCAGGGATATATTTCCCTCCCCACCCCTTTGCGCTTTTCGCAAGACCTTTCCCTCCGCGACTACCTGGTCAGGTCCACGCCCCCAAACAACCCACCCTCCAATCCTGGCACTTTCCCCTGCCACCGCAGGAACTGTAAAACCTGCGTCCACACCTCCTCCCTCACCTCTATCCAAGGCCCTAAAAGAGCCTTCCACATCCATCAAAGTTTTACTTGCACATCCACTAATATCATTTATTGTATCCGTTGCTCCCGATGTGGTCTCCTCTACATTGGGGAGACTGGGGACCTCCTAGCAGAGCGCTTTGGGGAACTTCTCCGGGACACCCGCACCAATCAACCACACTGCCCCGTGGCCCAACATTTCAACTCCCCCTCCCACTCAGCCGAGGACATGGAGGTCCTGGGCCTCCTTCACCGCCGCTTCCTCACCACCAGACGCCTGGAGGAAGAACGCCTCATCTTCCGCCTCGGAACACTTCTACCCCAGGGCATCAATGTGGACTTCAACAGTTTCCTCATTTCCCCTTCCCCCACCTCACCCTAGTTCTAAACTTCCAGCTCAGTAACTGTCCCCTTGACTTGTCCGGACTTGTCCTACCTGCCTATCTTCTTTTCCACCTATCCACTCCACCCTCTCCTCCTTGACCTATCACCTTCATCCCCTCCCCCACTCACCCATTGTACTCTATGCTACTCTCTCCCCACCCCCACCCTCCTCTAGCTTATCTCTCCACGCTTCAGGCTCACTGCCTTTATTCCTGATGAAGGGCTTTTGCCCGAAACGTCGATTTCGAAGCTACTTGGATGCTGCCTGAACTGCTGTGCTCTTCCAGCACCACTAATCCAGAATCTGGTTTCCAGCATCTGCAGTCATTGTTTTTACCTCGTTGATAATCCCAAAATAAACTCGTCGCGGGCCAATATCCCTCAAAACCTTTCCTATTCATGTACTTATCCAAATGTCTTTTAAATATTGTAATTATACCCACATCCACCACTTCCTCAGGAGGTTCATTCCACACTCCAACCACTCTGTGTAAAAAAACTTGCCTACGTCTTTTTTAAAACTGTCTCCTCTCACCTTAAAAATATGTCCCCTAATCTTGAAATCCCCCATCCTCGGGAAAAGACAACTACCATAACTCTATCCTACCTCTCATTATTTTATAAAATTCTATAACGTTGCTTGTCAATCTCCCGAGTATCTCCAGAGTCTTCGGTGTGGGTCAAAAATTTTTGTCCCACGTAATAATTTGTTTTTTTGCACTTCCATTGCACTACTTTCACAATATTCAGGGAAAGCTGGGATTTTCAAAGCTATTGAGCATTAATGCAGATTTTATTTTACAGTAAACCGTATAAACAATTTCAAAAGCCAAACGTTAGTGCACACACAGTGATGCTTATACGGTATTTAAAATTTACTTGCATTCAACTCAGTCATTTCAAAACCTAAATGCACTTTAATTATTTGAATTGAAGCTCACTTCTTTGCTTATAGACTCACTTTTAAAGGCATCTCTAAAGGTAAAGTAGAATTTCTATCAACTAAATAAAGCGCTTCACTTGTTGTCATAAATTTCATAGTTCACATCATCACCCATTCTCAGTAATATAAAAATAATTAATTTATGAATCAAAACAGTATGTGCAATTTTTTTAAAAAGTCGAAGCCGCTTGGCGATTTATCATTTCAGTTGTTCAGCAAATCTAGACTTTGACAAGAAACATTTTGCATTAGCGATTTTTGAGAAGATTTGTAACTCAGGTTGACGGTATGTGTGTGAGTGACAGAGTTAGCCTTACATGCTCAACATTTCCCCTGAAAATGATTTGTCTTGCCTCAGGGAGGCGCTGCCTTGCCGGGGGTTTCTCTTTCCCTGTGTGCTCACTTCCTACTTCGTCAGAAAAAGCGACAGCTTACACACTGGGAACTGCTAATGGAGTCAGATGGTCGTCAAGAAATACAATGGCAAACAGTCGAACAGCGAAAGTGTGGTGGGAAGAACTTGTATTACAAAATGTACTGCGTTAAAATGGAGCAGTTCCCAGCAGACATTCACAGGTTTTGTGACCCTGAGTTGCAACATGGGCGCAGACGAGAGTTGGTTTATCTACTGAGGAATGTGGATGAATTGAGTTGCCAAAAGTTGCAAATATTATTTTCTTTTTCTGTTCCAAATATAGAAGCAATTAGGTTCATTGCAGATTTAAATCAGCCTATAGTTTCAGCTGGTGCTGTAAGTACTAAAATTACAAAATCGTCTTTCGCTTATGTTGACAGACTGGCCTTTATTGCAGACGCTGACTTCGGTGTTGTGCTCTCCCTCCCTGCCACTTTAGCTTATTTTCAATATTGTACGAGAAATATGTTTATTAATTGTGGGCAGGCTCAAGTTAGGACACGTGTCAAGAAAGGTGCACGTCTAGAAACAGCGCATCATAAGTGACTGACAAAAATGAGTTATATTCCCACAATCCTAAACTTAGTCCTGACACATTTGACAATCTATAGTGACCATCCTCTCTCAGCAATGGCCTTTGCCTCAGTCACTGCGTGAAATAAATTCTTTAATGCTCTAATCATCTGTGTAAAGACTTTCCTTTGCTCTCCCAATCTGAGAAGTGACAATTTTAATTTGATTGTCACTGACCCCCACCCAATTGAAAGGAGACATGTTTCCCACATTCAGTAAATCAAAGCCATTTATAATTTTAAAAACTTGAAATACATCTCCTCTTGGTCTTTTCTCACCAAAGTGATAGATATTTGAGAAGTTCATTTGAAAAGGCAATTGAGCCCCTCAAGCCAGCTCCGCGATTTGATAGGATTGTGGCTGATTGCAAACACTTATAGAGATGTACAGCACAGAAACATACCATTCAGTCCAACTAATCCGTGCCAACCAGATATCCTAAATAAACCTAGTCCCTTTTACCAGCAGTTGGCTATATTCCTGTAAACCCGTATACCCATCCAGATGCCTTTTAAATTTGTCATTGTACCAGCTTTTCCACCACTTCCTCTGGCAGCTCATTCAATACAGACACCACCTTCTGTGTGGAAAAAGTTGCTCCTTAGGTCCCTTTTAAATCTTTCCCCTCTCACCTTCAACCTCTAGTTTTGGACTCCCCCACCCTGGGGAAAAGATCTTGTCTATTTACCCAATCCATGCCCCTTTTGATTTTTATAAACCACGATAAGGTCACCCCTCAGTCTCGAGTGCTCCAGGAAAACAGCCCCAGCCTATTCAGCTTGTCCCTATAGTTCAAACCCTGGCAACATTCTTATAAATCTTTTCTGAACCCTTTTATGTTTAACAACATCCTTCTTATATCAGGGAGACCAGAAATACACACAATATTCCAAAGGTGGCCTAACCAATGCACTGTGCAGTCGCAGCATGACCTCCCAACTCCGATACTCCATGTCTGACCAATAAAGGCAAGCATACCAAACGCTTTCTTAACTATCCTACCTACCTGTGACTCCAGTTTCAATCTCTCATTGTTCAACAACACTTCCCATGACATTACCATTAAGTGTATAAGTCATGCCCTGATTTGCCTTTCCAAAATGCAGCACCTCACATTTATCAATATTAAACTCTATCTGCCGCTCTTTGGCCGATTGGCCCATCTGATCAAGATCCCGCTGTACTCTGAGTTAACCTTCTTCACTGTCCACTACACTTCCAATTTTGGTGATATTCATCATTTGCAGATTAATATTCCATCTTGGTCTCAACTCCACTTTCCTGGCTGCTTCCCATTACCCATCAATCTAATTAAAAATCTGTCCTCCACCTCCCTAAATGTATTCAGTGTCCCGGCATCGCCTACATTTTGGGGTAGGGCATTCCAGATTAATGGTAAAAACAATGACTGATAACCAAATACTGGATTAGTGGTGCTGGAAGAGCACAGCAGTTCAGGCAGCATCCAACGAGCAGCGAAATCGACGTTTCGGGCAAAAGCCCTTCATCAGGAATAAAGGCAGTGAGCCTGAAGCGTGGAGAGATAAGCTAGAGGAGGGTGGGGGTGGGGGTGGGGAGAGAGTAGCATAGAGTACAATGGGTGAGTGGGGGAGGAGATGAAGGTGATAGGTCAAGGAGGAGAGGGTGGAGTGGATAGGTGGAAAAGAAGATAGGCAGGTCGGAGAAGTCCGGACAAGTCAAGGAGACAGTTCCTGAGCTGGAAGTTTGAAACTAGGATGAGGTGGGGGAAGGGGAAATGAGGAAGCTGTTGAAGTCCACCTTGATGCCCTGGGGTTGAAGTGTTCCGAGGCGGAAGATGAGGCGTTCTTCCTCCAGGCGTCTGGTGGTGAGGGATTCATGACCCTTTGAGAGAAGTGATTTCTCCCCATTTGTTTTCAATCTTCTATTAAACTATGACTTCTCATTCTAGCTTTCCCTACATAAGGAAACATCCTTTCTACCTCTACTTTGTTAATCCCCTTTAGCACCTTATATACCTCAATTCAATTTCCTCTCATTCTTCTAAACTCCAGGGATTATAGTTTAAACAGCTGAATCTCTCTTCATAAGACAAACCCCTCATGTCTGAAATCAATCCTGTGAACCTCCTCTGAACTGCCTCCAATACAACATCTAATATTATATAATATATCTAATGTCTAGGATTAGGAGAAAGTTTTATGACAGGGTATTGCAAAACTTACAAATAATGAATACCATGTGAGAGACTCTTAAAATTCAAGATAGGTTATGAATTTGGATTCTACAGAACAGGCTTCCCTCAGGGCTGCTGTTTTTATCTTCATGTTTGTATAAATGATCTAAGTTGTGGGAAGTGGATTTATGGTTGGAGAAGGTGAATGTACAACTTCAAGGAAGAAGCCAAAAATTTGCAAAGAACTCCATTGAGTCTGCATAGAGTGATAATTCCCAATAAAATGCAATAAGTGCAAAAAGCTATTGTGTTTGGAAATAAAAAGTGCAGCTAAATACACCCTGTGTCAAATATAGCTTGGTAAGTGGCACCTAGATAGTTGATTAAGATTCTGAAGACTGTGAGGAAACTGGGTTATACTTTAATTGTCAGTTGAGTTCACTTCTCCAAAACTCACACTGAGTTGACCAGAACTCCAAGTACAAGTTGTATCTGAATTACTACATATGCTTCTTATCACTGAGAGATCGGGACTCCATCCAGACCCTGGGATCAGTGCTGAGCTGAGCAAAGAATCACATCCATAATATTATGGAGGAGTGTATGGAGGACACTTGATAACCTTGAGCTCTTCAGTCTTGACAAGTGAAATCTCATAAGAATTTAATCTATGAATGGAATTGCAAAAGTAAATCCAAATAGTCGTTTGAGGGAAGGGCACCAGATTAAAAGGCTGCGGAGTCAGACTTCGTGAAAAAACAAGTGTAAGATAGATGTCAGGAAACATTTCTTGACAGAGGGCAGTTAACTATTGAAGGGGTAAAAACAATGACTGCATTGAAGCAAATTGCTAGGAATGAATGCTGCAAACAGGATACTGGAATAATTTTAAGAAGAAAGAACATGCAGTTTAAAGGTGACTGAAAAGATAAACATTAAATCATTGAGAATTGATCACTTCTGATATGCTATGTTTAATCTTGTTTTTTATATCTTAGGGAACCGGATACTGGGAGTATCTGCTTCAGAGCCAAGGAGTAGATCTGATATCATTTGACACAAATACTATTTATCCGCCTGAAATGCGATATTCAGAGATTTTGGTACGTCCAATATTTTTTGCAGAGTGTCTAGAATTATGAGTGAGTTGGAGAGGCCTTTATTTGTCACTTCATGTTCAGAACTGCAAAATGACATGGTCAGAGGTGATTTACTGACAACATTGCTTTTTTTTGTACTTCGCATTATTTGTCTTAAATTTTCAAACTGATTCCAGAGCAACCTTGCCTTCCTTTCAGTATTTAATTTAGTTTAGAAGAAAAAAGAAAGTTTGCCAATAACTTTGCTTTGAAAATTAAACCTAAGTTCTAAGTAAACCTACCTCAGCATAAATTGTAGATATTATTTCTGAACATAACGGTAATCTGCATTTTCATAAAAGTTTTCAGTATTATCTTGTCACAATGTGCTTTTAAAGGCACATTAGAAGAGCTTTTAGAAGAGCTAGGAGAAGTGACCAAGGGATTGCCCAAGTTGCATATTTTAAGGTACCAATGTAGAGGTTTTGTAAAAGAGAATTCTGGAGTTTGGAGTTTAGGTGATTGGAGATTGTGCAACTGAGGATGGAGCAGGAGGGCAGGAAAAGCGAAGGCTGGAGCCAACAGAATAGAGAGCATGTAATATTAGAAAGGGATAAGTCTGGAAAAATGAATGAATGAATGAGGATTTTTACGCCATTGTGTGGGACAGAAGCCATTAGAGACCATTAAGGACAGGGATGATCGAGGAGTGTAACATAATAACGTGCAAAATGTGATTAACTTGTTTTAGATTGCTAAACATCAAACTGCAGTGGATGCGTCTAGTAGAACTAGCTTTCTATATTTTGTATAGTTACGTTATCCTTCTAATTTCCTAATTTGTATCTGTTAATGAATGGATGAGAAGTTGGGTGCCACATTTGCCTCTCGAACTCCAAGATAGCATCTGTAGTATTCCCAAATGCGTGAGGTGAATTGCACCAGTTGCCATATTTGTGCAAGCATTAGTATGCACATAAAACTGAAAAGAACTGCAGATGCTGTGAATCAGAAGCAAAAACAGAAGTTGCTGGAAAAGCTCAGCAGGTCTGGCAGTACCTGTGCAGGGGAATCAAAGTTAACATTTCGGGTCTGGTGACCCTTACTCCGAATGTATGCACATGTTAAATGTATGCTGTAAACATGGGGAACAGCTAGACCATGTGGTTGGTTAGCATTTAATGCAGTACCAAACATTTTACAATTTAATATAAAGGTCCAATGCCTCTGCTCCCCTTCACTCAGACGATGGTGAGTCTTTGGAATTCTGTGCCCCAAAAGGCTATAAAGGCACAGTAACTGAGTTTGTTCAGTACTGAGATTGGTAGTTTTCTATGCATTAAATGCGTTAAAGGATTGTGCAGCAAAATAGTGTTAAAGTTGATTAGCTATGATCTTATTGAATGGCAGAACAAACTTGAGGGGCTGAATGGCCTACTGTTGCTCCTATTTCTTATATTCTTGTGTTCCAAAAAAAAACAAAATCCGCTTTAAAGAATGATTCATTACTTTGAGATATCTTAAGACCTAGAAAGATGATATATAAATACAAACTTTCTTTGTGAAATTTCTGATCTTAGAGGTTCAATTCAATTAAATAGGCAATTTACAATATCAATTATGATACTCTGAGTAAGACAATAAGTTCTTTATATTAACTTTGAATGAATTTGTTTGTTTAACAAATTAAATGAAGTTGCATTGTACAAATAGTAGATTACATCACTGAGAGTAGTTTGATTCATATGTTGTTTTTTCCAAAGTTATAAATGTTTAAAATTGTTGTTAGGTGACCACCATTTTCTGTCATTGCAAATAATCACCTGAACAATAAACTGGGAGAAAAAGTATTTACTGCTACATTTTTTGTTTGTAACTTTAGACCAGTGGCCCTGAAATGCTTGAGCAGTTTCCTGACAGAGTGCTTTTTCTAGCCTGGCCGGACATAGACGGTAAGAAAGGAAGGGCTTTACACTCCTACTCTAGGGGGAGTTTTCTTTGAAAGAAGTTATTATTCTTTACCAATGGTGTGCTGAGAAAAATGACATTATCTTTTATACAACGTTCAAAACTTTCAAGTGAAGTTTGGCTGGTACATTCCTAAAATTCATATCAGTTAACTGATGAAAGCTTGATTGAAGTTCAAAGATTACAAAGTAGCAAGATGAAAATTCTTTGCACCAACATATTCATTTACTAATCTTGTTTAGCAGAGATTCTATTTTTTTGTTGAACAGTTTCTTGTTTCATTTTAACTGCAGAAGACGATCTGAAAGGAAGAGATGTGATGTATTTAATGCATTCAGTTGCATTGCTTTAAACATTTTGTATTTTATCAACTTATTAAAGAAACAATGCAACTGCCTGTAATCTGGATAGAAAATAACATTAACAGTTGTAAATAGCTACAGTGGTTAAAGGTCATGATCTCATTTGTCAACACAGGAAATTTTTCTGCATTTTTAATGATCATTCGATAATGTTGTTTATGTTCTGCAGAGTCTTCAACATTTTCTCTTGATTGCTTAAGCTATTTCAGAGGAGATATCATCCTTCATGTTGGGGAGTTACTGGGTGAAACACTGTCAGCCAATCACTGGGGACAGTCAACGTCTCGCAATTTCCAGCTGGCACTTGCAGAAGATTTCTGCTGCCTGAGCAGAGTTAAACTCCCAAACTGGCCAGGCCACTTAGACTCCTTAACCATGTGGAAAAGAAAGAATCCTCAATCAGTTGTGTGTGATGGAGCAAATTTTCATTATGTCAATCCTAAGTACAGAATGTATTTATAATGATTAGATAATATTGACCATAAGTCAGTGACGGGTGTATTTCATTTAAATGTTGTCAGTTTACGTTAAAGCAGCTGGATATATAAGTTTTTTTAAAGTCTTGCTGAAAAGCAAAATGTAAATTGAAGTTGGAAAGCTAAAATGCTTGTGGTACTGAGAACACAGCTACTCATGGTTGATGTGCTGTGCGCCTCACAATCAATTGCCCTTCTGTGGTTCATTTCCCAGAGCCCACCAATTTGTTATGGTTGTCTGATTTCATAATCTGAAAGTCTGATGAGTCTCTCCTGCTGACCAGATTTCAAACTTTAAAACAAGTGATTCCACAGGGATTACTTGAGACAAAGAGATGGAAGCATTTTTATAACTTTTATTTGAGTATTTCAACAGCCCAAGTTATGTGATGAGATGTTAAACCAGTTACAGTACACAGATTGTTGTTCTACGATAGAATGTAGTACAAGTGTACCCATAGATTTCCTTTGCAGGCCCTCCCACTGTGCTCTTTTGATGTGTTGCTTTACTCCTGAATGCGGCGGAGTGACTGAATCTGGAAAGTCTGAGCATGGGATCCCCACTCTCTCCAATGCTTGTACTCTCCAGCATGGCGATCACATTCCATGATGTACTGGAAGCCACGGTAGCCTGGGTACTGGTAGCACACCCATCTGGGGCAGAAAAATAGCATTCTTTACTTAAGTGAACTTCAAATTTACGTTAAATTGCCTTAAACATGAACCAGTGCATATAGCTGCAGATGCAATTACGTGTGAGATCATGTAAGACTGGATGACGAGAGTTCAGTGACTACAGAAGGAACAGCTCAAACAACCCTCTTTGGTTATTTTTCAACTAGTTAAAATTGATCAACCAAGTTATTTTCTTCAGGCCTAAGGTAAAACGTTATTTTAGATATAACGTTGCTAAGGTGTACAAGATGCTTCAAGTTGCTAAGGTGTACAAGATGTACTGAATCCAGTGAAGTATTCCTCCTTAAGTTCCAATAAACAATCTTTACTGAAAACACTGTACATGAATAGGAAGGGAAATAGGAATAAATTAATTTAGGATATCTGCTTGGCATGGACGAGTTGGACCGAAGGGTCTGTTTCTGTGTACTACTCACGCGCCAGCTTGAACCTTCATGGATCCAACTTCATTGTTGCACCATCCCATGGCTTGCAAAGAGGGATAGTCATCACACATCTCCCACTGTCTTCCAATGAAGTTTTCCTTCTCAAAAATGACAATTTTGGACTCTTTATGGTGCTAAAGGAAAATGATATATATTTTGAGTACACTTGAATAGCTGAGTTACTGTTAGCAGTGAACAAAACAATGTTAGCATTTAAGAAATACTGAGTGGATATCTCTGTAATTCAGTATTTTATATTTATCACAAAGGATGTGAAATTTAAATTTCTATACCTTTCCTTGCAGCATCTCATTTTACTCCTGAGAATAAAGTTGCTATTCGTGTTCCCCTTTATGTTCAATTATATCTTCTGGGGCACGCTGACTGCATCTAAATCCAGCCTTGTTATAGGCTGACAGATGCATCATTAAACTTTACCATAGTTACCAAGGACTTCAATTCGAGAAGTTCATTTCAGCACTGTTCATTTCTTTTATTGTGTTTCAACACCAGGTATTAATGACATTATTCTACCAATATTCACAAATTAGTATCCCCGTCTCTGTGTTTGTGATCATAAAGGCGTCCAGGAGCTTGAACTTTATGAATAGAGGCACAGCTTATAAAAACAAGGAAGTTATGAACCTTAATAAAACCAGTAGTTTGTAGTCAGCTGGAGCACAATGATAGATTGGAGAAGTTGGGGTTGGAGAAGAGAAGGTTAAGGGGAGACTTGGTAGAAGTGTCCAAAATCTAGACAGAGTTGATAGAAAGAAACTTTTTCCGTCTGAGATGTTGTTCAAGAACCTGAAGATACTCAAGGTGTGTGGAAAAAAGATGCAACAGGAACATGAGAAAGAACTATTTTAATGCACTGATTAGATTACTTACAGCGTGGAAAAGGCCCTTTGGCCCAACAAGTCCACACCGCCCCGCCAAAGCGCAACCCACCCATACCCCTAACCTAACACTACGGGCAATTTAGCTTGGCCAATTCACCTGACCTGCACATCTTTGGACTGTGGGAGGAAACCGGAGCACCCGGAGGAATCCCACGCAGACACTGGGAGAACGTGCAAACTCCACACAGTCAATTCCCTGAGGCGGGAATTGAACCCGGGTCTCTGGCACTGTGAGGCAGCAGTGCTAACCACTGTGCCGCCCCACTGAGTGGTTAGGATCTTAAACACACTGTGTGAATATGCTGGTGGATGGTCCAATTCTGGCTTTGGAAAGGAAATTGGATCAACACGTTTTTGAAGAGAAACAAATTGCTGAGCCAGAGGGTAAATTGGGGGATTGGGTCTAACAGTGGATGCTGTTGCAGTGAACCATATACCCATGATGAGTTGAATGGCTTATTTCTATAATCATTGTATTATTCCAAGATAATACAATTTTAAAAAAACTGGCAGAATGATGGAGGTCAAAAATGTAACCATGTGATGTTATATTTAATGAGTAACATTGCTGTATGTTACCCTGTCAGTTATGTTATCATCAAGCCCTATAGATACTGAATAGTGAACTGACTTACAGCAGAACAAATAGGGCGGAAGGACATGAGTCTTTCAGTGTGGTAAGCATTGCTGCCACTCCAGGCATCCCAGCGAGGGTATTCTCCTTTCTCCAGGATAAATTGTTGTCCAAAAAAGCTGGAATGCTCATAACCAGCCCAGCTACAAGAAAAAAGAAACTGCTTTCATTCAGGTTTTTGAAAATAGGTACATTTACGCTTGTGTTAAAATTGAGATAGGCTGAATGGCCTGCTTCTGTGTTGTCAGGATTCTATGGAAAAGAAAACACAAATAGCTTCCAACTTATTATCTCTTAGTAATAATTTGCTGCTTTAATAGAGCACCTACACAACTGTGCAGTAACTCACCTGAATTGTTTCGCAATTTTAAGTTTGAAATATGACTTCAATTGTATTAATCTCTGTAGTAATAATTAAAGAAAGATCTTTAAACTATCTAAAACTGACAGGGGTCTCCTTGAGGAGCAGAATAATTTGTTTCTATGAAAAATGAGATAAAAAGAGTTGAATATACATCCGAGAGTGTTTGAATTTCCAATGGTTTCTGCCATGCAGAGTGAGAGTCATACTGGTGCAGTCTGAAAACATTCCCAATTGAGCCCTGCAGCAGTAGAGCTGTGACTGACCCACTGATGTGGCAATAATTATATCAATTAAAAATATGATACGCCTCAATCTTCTTGATCTTTTACTTCCATCCGTCACATTCTGTATTTCAATGGATATCCACCCTTCAAACAGACTCCATGACTGACTCTCAAATGCAGTATCCACTGGTTGCACCTATTTGAAAGTGGGAGGGATTCCCAACATTACCGTCACATTTTTCAGCAAGGCAGAAACAAAGTCATTTTTCTGGTCTTTTAATCATAATTTTTGAATAATTAAAAGAAAGAAAACTTCACTGAGGCTTGATATGTACTTTCTGGATTAATGCATTCTTACACAGCACAGCTTCTCCAATTGGAACTTCTGAACCCATTGACTTTAATGTGCTTAAATAGTAATTCAATTAATTCAAATATCCTGGTGTGGATTTTGTATTACCTTGGGTCCCAATTGTTTCAATGTTTTATGGCCATTTTAAGTTCGGACATAGTGTAATGACATTGGAAGAATACTTGGGGATAACCTAACAAAATAGACACACTAGTGGATAAATTTACAGGTGTAACTTGTAATTTGGGCTTAAGGAGGAAATTCTAGGCTATACTGTCCTGAGATCAAGTGACTTGTCAGGCTAGCATTAACTCAATGAATTCTTTTAACAAAGAAAAACAGAATTCTCTGGAAAAACTCAGCAGGTGTGATGGCTTCTGTGGAGAGAAAAGAGTTAATGTTTCAAGCCCAGTGACCCTTACTTTGGATTCGAAATGTTAACTCTATTTTCTCTCCACAGATCTTGCCAGACCTGCTGAGTTTCTCCAGCAATTGCTGTTCTTGTGTTTCAGATATCCACATTCGCAATTGTTAGTTTTGTTTGCATTTATTTTTGCAGCAATAAAGTCAGTTTTAGACTCTATCACATGCATGTACCTTTATGAGATATACATGCATTCATGTATAAATGTGTGTTACACAGACTTGTTTGAAAATCTGATGTTCTTCATGCAGAAGGTGAACAAAAGTTGAGGGAAATATTAAAATTTGGGATTCCTGACATCCATCTGTACCCCACACTTGGACTCACTGGGGCTATATTGTCACTTGATCATTGCAAATTGACATGAAACACCAGCTCAGGGGTCTTACTCTCACTCTGCCCCCACCTCAGGTTTACAATGTTGCTGCTGTTTGAAAACTGGGTCAGAACAAAAATAGACGTGTAATTGAACCCTCAATTGATACTAATTTTAGATCAATAATACGTATGAAGTTGATCTAATTCTCTATAACACTAGTGTCTAACCAAATTCTCTTGAGCAAATGAACAACTGCTTGTAAAAAATATGTGTAAAGGTAAACTGGTTAGTATGGTTTGCAAATGACAATGGATTTTAAAAGCCGATGATTCCATTTTAAGCAAGATTGATAAAATTGCATCAGAATATGTTTGACAGTAACGGTTAGGGCTTCATTGTTTTGTTGTAAAAATATGTAAAGGCTGTTGACTCACGCTCCGCAATCAACTTTGATGGATCGAACATTGTCAAAACCACAATCCATTATATTCTTGCAGGAAGCAGTGAATTCCATCCTCTTGCCCTGGAAATTTTCTTGATCATAAACAGTAATCTGCAGCAAGATAATTATTATTACTCTTTTCATGAAATTCAGTGAAAAGAGCACTAATCAAAACAGGGTGTTTCAATTCTGACTAAATATTCTAGAAAAATAAACGGCACCTTGAAAACTCCTGCAGGGTTTATTTGCGCCATGCTTGTAGCTTGGAGTTTCTTATCCTGTAAAAAAAAAGTCAAATGGCATCATTTCTCTTCACAAGGCAACAGCTTGTAGAAATGTATCAATATTTAATGCATTAAAATCTTGGCTAATTCTAGTGTAATATTCCATTATATGTGGCTGAATTGATGCTGCAGAAAAAAATCACAAAGCAGAGATGAACAATAAATAAATTGAGACAAAACAAAGGAATTTAAAATTAAAAGCAAGAAACACTCAACTTACCAGAGCCGAGCTGTATGGGGTAGGTTCCAAAAATGATTGAGTTGGGTTTCATCTCTCCTATTTATAGTCAAACATTGAATAGAAAGTGAGAAGTGAGCGAGTCAGATTCGTGGTCCAGTGAGCAGCAGATATGAATGCCAACATCTCATTGTTTGTGGCTGATCCCATGGATTTCTGTTTCAACCCTATGCTGGGGCAGGAGCAAAAAGATTAAAATCTGCATGTCTGATTTTTGCATGAATAACCTTTAAATAAAAATGTATTGTAAAAATATGTTTAATATAATTTGTTAACAGGAAATAACTAAGAACAGAACATGGTTGATTTGAACACTGACTTTGAAATCATACTAGCTTGCATGCTAGCAAGTTATTGCTAATATTTGTTTCAAAATCTGCTCATGAGTTCTTGTTGCTGGTAAAATGGAGCCAGAGGTATAACTATCAAATATGGGTTGGCTTTTGACTGTTATCCCAAGGCCTATGTACTTAAAAAGATGTACCACTTAAATTATTAGTTGCTTGGATTTTTATTGAATAGCTAAAGCAGTTCCTACATACAATTATGTATATTTAGAATATACACATGCGTAAAGTCTTATCCTTGGCCAACATGTTTTGAGAGCATACATGAGCAATTTGCGCTAGTTAGTTTTATTAGAGTTACTCAGAAGGTGTAAAATTAGGATGTTCAACTCCTCAAGTTATCATTGTTATAAAAATTTAAATGTTACAACTTTTATAAGCATTGATTCGTTAAAACAAAATGTTTCAATTAAAATAGACCATAAGACTAGAAGACACAGGAGCAGAAATTAGGCCACTCAGCCCATCGACTCTGCTCCACCGTTCAGTCAAGGCTGATAAGTTTCTGAACTCCATTCTCCTGCTTTATCCCTGTAACCCTTGAAGCTCTTGATACTCATGAATCTATCTATCTATTTATCTCAAATATATTCAATGACCTGGACTCCACAGCCTTCTGTGGTGATGAATTCCATGGATTCACCACTCTCTGGCTGAAGATGTTTCTCCTTATCACTTCTAAAAAGGTATTCCCTTTATTCTAAGGCTATGCCCCTCGGGTCCAAGTCTCTCCTACCAATGGAAACATCTTCCCAACATCTACTCTGTCCAGACCATTCTGTGTGTTTCAAATAGATCCCCCCCAATCCTTCTAAACTTAATTGAGTATAGATCCAGAGTTCTCAAATGTTCCTTCTACGTTAGGCTTTTCACTCCTGGGACCATTTTTGTGAAACTCTTCTGAACATGTTCCAGGGCCAATCCATCCTTCCTGAGATATTGGGCCCAAAACTACACACAATATTCCAAATGTGGTCAGACCAGAGCTTCAGAAGCACATTCCTGCTTTTATATTCAAGTCCTCTCAAAAAAAAGCCATCATTGCATTTGCCTTCCCAACTACTGACTCAACCTGCAGGTTTACCTTGAGAGAATCCTGGACTAGAACTCCCAAGTCTCTTTGCACTTTTGACTTCTGAATTTTCTCCTAGTTTAGAAAGTAGTCCATACCAAAGTGCATGACCTCACACTTGCCCGTGTTGTCCTCTACCTGCTACTTCTTTGCCCATTCTCCTAACTCGTTCAAATCCTTCTGTAGCTTCCCTGCCTCTTCAATGCTACCTGTCCCTCTACCTATCTATGTATCATCTGCAAACTTAGCCAGAATGCCCTTAATTCCTTCATCTAGATCATTAATGTATAAAGTGAAAAGTTGTGGTCCCAGCACTGAGCCTGGTGGAACACCACTTGTTACAGGCTGCCATCCTGAGAAAGACCTTATTAATCCCACTTTCTGCTTTCTGCAGACAGTCAAGCTTCTATCGATGCTAGTACTCTGCCTCTGACACCCTAGGCCCTTATCTTGCTCAATAGCCTCCTGTCCAACACCTTGTCAAAGGTTTCTTGAAGTCCAGATAGATAACATCCATTGGCTCTTCTTGGTCTCTCACCTGCTTGTTACTTCCTCAAAGAATTCTAACAGATTCATCTGACATGACCTCCCCTTGATGAAACCATGCAAACTCTGTCCTGTTTGACCACACACTTCTAAGTATTGAGAAATCTTGTCCTTCACAATGGATTCCAAGATTTTATCCATGACCCAGGTTATGTTAATTGGCCTGTAAGTTTTCATCTTTTGCCTTGCTCCCTTTTTAAACAGTGGTGTCACATTAGCAATTTTCCAGTCCTCTGTGACCCTCCCTGATTCTAGCAATTCCTGAAAGACCACTTCCACTATTTCTTCAGCTACCTCCCTTAGAACTCTGAGCTGTAGTCAATCTACTCCAGGGATTTATCCGCCTTCAGGCCATTCATTTTTTCTAGCACCTTCTCCTTGGTGATGGCCATCATAATCAGCTCTGCCCCCTCACTCTCTTAAAGTTTTGGGATATTACTTGTATCTTCCATTGTGAAGACTGACACAAAGGAATTATTCAGTTTCTCAGCTATTTTCCTGTTCCCCACTACTAATTTCTCCAGCATCATTTTTCTGTAGCCCAATGTCCACTTTTGCTTCTCTTTTGCCTTTTATATATCTAAAGAATCTCTAACAGTCTTCCTTTATATTACTAGCTAGCTTATCCGCATATTTAATCTTCTCCCTCTTCATTTGTTTTTTTTGTTGCCCTCTGTTGGTCTTTGTGGCTTCCCAATCCTCTGGTTTCCCACTGTCCTTCACCACATTTTATACATTTTCTTTAGCTTTTATACTATCCCTGATTTCCCTAATAAGCCATGGTTGTCTCATCCTCCCTGTACTATGCTTCTTTTTCCTCAGGATGAATCTCTGCCTTGTCTCCTGAATTATCCCAGAAACTCCTGACATTGTTGTTCCACTGTCTTTCCTGCTAGGCTGCTCACCCAGTCAAATCTACCCAGCTCCTCCCTCATGCCTTTGCAGTTGCCTTTATTCAGATGTAATACCGTTATCTCTGATTCTACCTCTGATTTCTACCTCTGAAATAAACAGTAATGGGCTGAATTTTGTGGTAAACTTTATGGTGAGACTATCAACATTCCCTGTTATTAAACTGGACAGCACTGGGCAGTACCTCACGTGTAGTTAAGTATGGAATTCAGGAGGTTGCTGTTTGAACTGTCCACTTTCTGATGTTTTTCTGTGCTGGTAATCTCACAGAAGAACTTAAGATGGACAAGAAATTGTAACACTTAAGGAATAGATACCCAAAACACTCACAAAGCAATATAAAACTTGTCTATTCCAGTGTACTTAAATATTTAGCAGCAAGAAACATCTTAAATACTGCCAAACGACTACTTTGGCACTGAAAATAGCATTGTATGAGTATGTAGACCCCTTCTTTCAGAGTTAATTGATTATCTATTCATTTTTAAATAACTTAATTTTTTAAATTTTAAACTTTCTTTTCTTTTATCTTCCTATCTTAATTCAGTCGGTCTTTCCTTCAGTTTATTTCACTTTCCATAAATATCCTAACTTATATTTCCTTTTCCAAAGTAATCATGTTTCAATCTGAATTCATCAGTCTGATTGATTACATTGTTAAATAATTGCTGTGGTTACACAGATTTCCAGATCCCCTGCTTACTTTGGCTTTCCAATGACAAGAAGTTCTGGGGTAAAATCCCAATGGACATGTGTAACCTAGTGTCAATGTAATGAAATGATGTAATTAATTAATTTATCATTGATCAAGCTTTTAAAGACAATGTTTCATACATAAATTGAAATTGCAAATTCATTCAAGAATCAATTGGATACATATCAGTAGAAATTGGACAATTTTAAGTTTGAGAATAAATGTGACAAAGGGTGTGATTCTTGTTTCTGGCATCACATGTTGCAATTTAACATTAGTGTGCTCAGTTGGATGCTGGTAGGGGGAGATGGTGCCATATGATTCAACTTCAGTTATGTATAATTATTATCTTATCCTGAAGTTATACTAATTTATCTTGTATCATTGAATTTCAAGACACATTGGACAGCAGTTTTGGAAAGTTAATTTTGTTTGTTTAATTTCAATTTTATTCCAGTGGAGGACAAAATAACTTTTTATTTTGATGTCAGTGGCCTACTGAGCATTTCTGAGCTGCAATGTCAATCTGGCAGGACCCTCATTAAAAAAAAACTTGTAAAGGATAAATCGCTTAAGTAGCTTTTTCACACTTTTACTGTAACATAAACTCTAAACTTAAAACATTTACTTGAGCTGTAACAAAAGAACACTGCAATTAGCCAAAGTTCGCAAGAAACTAAATCTGCTTCACAATGGGAAATGTCCTGCTGATCCTACATATGATCACTAATTTCTGGTTAACTGTAGGAATGTGTGTTGACATAAGGGAGGTTTGCACTCACTGCTAATCTTAGCCCCTCCAATATTAAACAGCCTGCTGCCATACAATCTCAATTCACTCATAAAGAATGATCATTTAAGTGAACCACCAGAGAACAGCAAACATCTACTGAACCGCACCCTCATTACATCAGCCTGATCAGGAAAAGGGGGTAAAAATGGAAAGGTATAATTACAGAAAGAAATCTAAACACAATGTGAGGCTGATTGCATACAATAGTTACAAAACAGTTTATGGGACATCTCATGAAGCAGCATATATACTATTTATGTTATACTATTGCTACCCACTGAGTCCATTACTTGTCCAGTTATTACAATGAGATAAATGTGTTAAATGGAGCCCTGATCCACAGTACTTATCATACACATCATACACTTTCATAATAACATTTAGAAGCATGCAACTCCATGTGGGTAATGCCTTTTCAAGAAGTTCTTTGAATGGTAGACCTATGAGATTTTAGGCAAGTGGGTATACCATATCGGAGAAAGTCAACTAAAGAGGTTAAGTACTGCCAAGTGTCAATATTTTTAATCAACCTGTTCGGACATATTATGGTACACCTCTGGAGCAAGAAGGGCTTGAAGCTAGGCCTCTGGCTTGGAGCTAGGGATGCTGCCAATGTGCCATAAGAACCTGCCAACTAATTACAACATGAGTAGCTGGAGCAATGTTAATGTAATACAGCTGGGTTTAATGCCCTAGATTAGGTTGTCATAAAAGTACCTGTTTCTGAATGCTCACATAGAAGAATGACTCAATGTGGAGTACAGTTCTATAGTCAGATAACAATCATCAATGAGACATAGCGTGGTGAACAAGTTTAGTTTAAGGTAGGCTTTCAAGTATAAGAGAATTGGAAAAGTGGAAAGGTTTTGGGAGGGATTTTCAACTATTATGATCTAGATAATAATAGTGGGCGACACGGTGGCACAGTGGTTAGCACTGCTGCCTCACAGCGCCAGAGACCCGGGTTCAATTCCCGCCTCAGGCGACTGACTGTGTGGCGTTTGCACGTTCTCCCTGTGTCTGCGTGGGTTTCCTTCGGGTGCTCTGGTTTCCTCCCACAATCCAAAGATGTGCAGGTCAGGTGAATTGGCTATGCTAAATTGCCCGTAGTGTTAGGTAAGGGGTAAATGTAGGGGTATGGGTGGGTTGCGCTTCGGCGGTCGGTGTGGACTTGTTGGGGCGAAGGGCCTGTTTCCACACTGTAATGTAATCTAATCTAATCTAAAATATAACTGAAGGCATGGTTGTTAGTAGTGATACATTGATTTGAACAGAGTTATTGGAGGATAAAGGAAGAGGGTAAGTAGTCTTTTTTTAATTGAATACAGTGTGCAGCATAGAAATAGACCCTTCAGCACAGCAGGTCAATGCTGATGTTTCTGCTCCAGAGGAGCTCTCATCCTTCTTCATCTAATACTATTAACAGAACCTTTCCTTTGTGTATTTACTTAATTTCCACTTAAATGCATCCGTAGTATAGATGACTACTGTGTCACTTACACATTCCTATCTGTAAATGCTAGCTCATTTGATAAGATTAAAACGATATAAACCATAAAGGGATAATCTCTTTTTTTCCTGTGTAATGCTAAGCTGGAGACCTTTATTCCAAAATCATGTGGAAAAGGCAAGTGAATTATGTTGTCTATTCACTATCTGTTTCTTGTAGATATTTTAATCAACTTGAACAGCGATGTTATTACACTCTTCTGGAATAGGGGGCTTGAACTCAGGTTTGCTGCTCTGAGGTAGGGATACTGCCACTGAACCACAAGGGCCCTACCTGTTCCTTCTACTGAGGCTGTGGACTCTTCTCAAGCAAATAAATAGCAGAAGGTCCAGGTGGACAGGGCAGCTTCTTATCCCTTGAACAAATGTGAGACAGTTGTGCTCTTCAAACATTTTATTTTCAATACAAATATAAATGCACAATAATAATAAAGAGTATAAAACACAATAAAAATAAGGAAGATTGAGGCTTTGAAAATGTTGAACTCAAGGATCAGAATTTGGAAATTGTGGCTTTGGGATTTTTTAAAATATTCATTCACAGGATAAGGGTGTTGCTGGCTAGGCAGTAGTTATTGCCCAAGGGGCAGTTAAGAGTAAACCACATTGTTGGGGGTCTGGAGCCATACATAGGCCAAACCAGGTAAGAATGGCAGTTTCCTTCCAAAGAGGGCATTAGTGAAGCAGATGGGTTTTTCCAACAATGGATTCATGATCACCATTAGATTCTTAATTTCAGATTTTTTTTTATTGAATTCATATTCTACCATCTGCCATGACAGGATTTGAACCTCGGTCCCCAGAACATTATCTGGGTCTCTGGATTAACTGTCCAGCAATAATACCATTAGGCTATTGCCAGCCCTTTAGCTTAGTGGGAGTCAGAGAGCAATGGATGAATGGATCTTGTTGCAGAACAGTTTACAGGCAATAGAGGTTTGGATGAGTTGAAGTGTATCAAATATGGAGGAAGAGAGACCAGCAAGGGTATTGGAATAGATGAGTCTAGATGCGGCAAAAGTGTGGAATAGAGCATCTGCAGCAGGAACTGCGACAGGCAATGTTACGAACATGCAAGTCAGTTGTATTTGTGTTTGACAGAAGATGAGATTAGAAGTTCAACTCTGGGTCAAAAAGCACTCTGAAGTTGTGGTCAGTCTGACTGGATAGGAGACAATAGCTGTTGACTGGGGAGGAATCAACTTCCAGGATAGTGAGTTATAATAACCAGGGCCCAGGGCTATTGTGCTCAGGTTGTCAGCAGAAACCAGGGTCCAGAGCAGTTTCTGGGCCCATAATCTTTTTTCTTTGTGTAATCAGTAGCACAGGACTGAGGTTTGTAGCAGGGGTAACTGATAATGACTTCAGTCCTTTCATTGTTTACTTGGAGGAAATTGTGCTTTACGTGGGGCTAACTATCAGAGAATCTGTCTGACAACATGAAGGTAATAATGGAAAAGGCTGAGCTACATATCACAAGCATTCAAACAAACTCCAATCCCATATCTTCACATGATGTTGCATGGGGGCAGAATCTTGAGGAACTAGAGTAGCCCCAACAATTGATCCTTGAAGGCCTCTGGAGTCATAGTGCAAAGGTTGAAAAATTTTGAGTTGCACTGTCTGCAATTAGATAAGTAAGAGTTAAACCAAGCAACATGATTCCATTTAGCTGGATGATGAGGGGAGGCAGAGGAGAAAGATACGGCTATGGACAATCTCAGAGGTTAGAGAGAGAGACTGAGAAGGATGAGGTGTGGTTTTGCACCATAATTGTAGAAGACATTATTTGAAACTTAGGATAGTTTCAGGGCAGTAATAGGGATAAAAATCTGATTGGGGAGATGGTGCTTGAGTTCAGGAGATGCTTAAGGCCTTTAGCAAGAAGGTTTTGATAAGGTAGTAGTTTAGTAGGCTTTGACAGTGAAGTGGAGTAGGGCGTGAGGTGATAAGGGAGAGGCAATTGGATGAGTGACTTAAATTGTACTGACAAACAAGTACAAAAACTCTGTTTTTGGAGGTGAGTGAGAAAGTGGCAGAGAAGAGTGTGTAAGGAAACAATAAACAGTAGAGAAAGGAACTGAAGGTCATCTATGTTGATCAGATTTGGACCTTAAATGATAAATCATTTGGCATGGAGAAGGGTTGACAATAATGACATGATTCAATAGATCTGACAATGGGTAGTTAAATTACCTGTGTACAGGTATGCTATAGTCTCAGCCCCTTGGACTTAAATTAGCAAAAATTGAAAACTACCAGTTGGAAGAGGCCCTATACTGATGGTAATACGTGGGTAAAATATGAAAAGTAATTCCTGTTGGAACAATGTACGTTAGCTAAATTGAGCACACTGAGCTCGTAAAAATCGAGTTGGAGGTGATGGTAGGTCTCTGATCTGTCGATTGACAGTAGGGTTGCCAACTGTGATTAAGTGTATTGCTGGAAATTTAATCAAATGCCTTGACCTCATGATCCAGCCATTAGTTGGTCAATGCACACATCTGGTGATGCACTACCTTCATCAGCTAATTGGAAAGCAGAACCTTTCATTACCCAGTTGAACAATGCTTGACTGTCAGCCAAACTTTCCCACTGCTGATATTGTTATAATTGGTAAAGAGTATACTCAAAGAAAATCATAAAAAATTTTAATGTCCAAATTTTATTTCTCCATGTTGAATATAGCAGTGGTCTGGATATTGATTTTTAAATCCCTGGAGATTCCAGAGCACTCCTAGAGGGTTGACAATGATGGCCACTGGTCACTGTGAGGCTTCTTATATCCTCAGAACTCTCTATGCTATATTCAATGATAAAAGATTCCTAGGAAAGTATGAAGGAGCAGGTTGTGTCCTTAAGCACTGAGACAGTATCTGGATTGTTAGGTCTTTGACCCTTTTTCTCTGTGGAGACTACAATTACAAGTAAAATGAACAATCAATAATCTAATCCTTCAGCCACACACACATGATTCTTCAGAACCTGGCCTGAGTCACCCTTTATAATCAAAACAATTGCATGGAAAGTTGCTCTGACTGGTGTCTTGCCACTAGAAATAATCTATAAAAGTGGGTCTCTACACATCATGTCCGATGATAAAAGTTACGAAGTGTTGCTGTGTTGCTGAGAAAGTCAATCAAACTGACTACACTTTGTAAGTCATCGACATACTTAAAAGTAGCATTTTGAACAAGACCAGATGTAACTATATCATGAAGTTCTACAACACAGAAGGGGACCATTTGGCTCATCATGACAATGATATAAAAGTTTCCAATTAGCGTTCTAGCCTCCTGCTCTTTTCGATAATGGTACAAATATTTTCCGTCAAAATATTTATCCCATATCCTTTTGAAAGTTCATGGAACACAGAACAGAAAATAGAACACTGTGGTACAGGAACACTGCAGCACATGGACACAATATCTGTGCCAACCACGATACTATTCGAAACCAATTCCATCTGCCTGCACATGGTCCCTATCTCTCTATTCTCGACCTGTTCATGTGTCTGTCTAAATGATTCTTAAACCTCACAGTTGTATCTGTGTTTCCTCCGGGTGCTCCAGTTTCCTCCCACAGTCCAAAGATGTGCAGGTCAGGTGAATTGGCCATGCTAAATTGCCCATAGTGTTAGGTAAGGGGTAGATGTAGGGGTATGGGTGGGTTGTGCTTCGGCGGGGCGGTGTGGACTTGTTGGGCCGAAGGGCCTGTTTCCACACTGTAAGTAATCTAATCTAATCTAATCTAATCTAATCTATCGAATCTGGCTCCAACTGCATGGTAAATAAAATATGTAACAATATATATTCTTAAAATACATACATATGCACAGTCTTTGATATTTGAGCTACCTTATCTATTTAAGGAAGGAAGCTCCAAATATTAAACACAAACAGAGAAATAATATTACCACATGCCTCTGTCACCTAATGAAACAGTTACTGAGAATTAAAAAGGAGCCCTTGAAAACTAAAAAGTAGCCCCTGAAAATCAAAATTTGAAAAAATTATTGAAGAGCTCCTTGAAAGAAACAAAGTATATTGATCCTTTCTGGCAAATAGAATGTAAGTATTTGGAAATTTGAAAGTGCAGCTGATTGTAATGTGAATTTTTTTTTCCATTGCAGATGCAGAAAGGAAGAGGTCAGAAGGTGGAAAAGTGGTCTGTCAGTCTGATGATGGATTCAAGGAAGTTTGGTTGTTAATGTGATGGCAGAAGTGTTGGGCCATGTCAGATAACAAGGTTGAAAGGTGGCTACGAATAAATATGGAGAGAAAACTTAGAGGTCAGTGAGAAAGAAACCAGTTTGGATGAACATTGAAAGTAGCAAGAATGAAAAGTTATTTAGTGCAGAGGAAATTGAGAGGGGGTCTGGGAGCACAGTTGAGATAAAGAGAGGCAAAGTGTCTTGAACTAACAAGGTGTTCAAATAGGGAGAATGTGCCAGTGGTGTAGCAGAGGTGGGGGAAATAGTGCATGATTTGGTGATAAGATTACTGTATATAAAGGGGGTGGGGGTGGGAGAGGCTAGGGGAGGACTGGTATTTACAGAATTGTAAATTGCACGCAAGTGAAGAATCACTCAGGAATTGAGTGGGTCAAAGAATAGACCGTTGGGGTTCATGCCCAGTGGCTCAGGCATGCTAGAACTTTCAAATAATTTACTGATAACACAGAAAAACTAATTACAACCATTTTAGCATCAAATAATTTAGCGTCAAAGGTGTGACTAAGATGGTTTCAGAGCAGAGTTCTGTGATTACATAATAAAGACTAATACTTGCTGTTGCAGTTCACCATTGTTTTAATATATTGCAGGTATGTGAAAGGGGCCCTACATTGTTTTTGGGAACAGTCCCCAGCAATGTATAGTCCAACCTGACCAGAGAGTGCAGGCTTGATATCATCCTACTTCCACATGTACAAATTCTGACTGCAGATCTTAAATAATGACGGCACTGCAAGTTGTAAGATGAAATGTGTTAGTTAGAACAATACATATTCTCCACAGTATCTGCTTATGTTCTTGCAGCATAAATTAAACAAAAGCTGTACAAAGCTGTCTACGAGGTCAACTCTTTGTTCTCGGCTGCACTTGTGTCTACTGTAGACTGTAGTTTTTGCTGATTTGTGTGGTGTTGCCAATGAAACAAAGCAAAGAGCTGGAGTCAGCTTCTGCTGCTTCAGTGTAATGACATTTTGTTTTGTTTATCCCTTTATGATCTAACCTGTTTGAAAAGAAAGAAAATGCAAAAAGCAAATCCATTGGATATATAAATAGGATGAACTGAGGTTGAAACATCACTTTTCATATTCTCTCTTGTCTGGCAAAAGATTGAGCTGTTTCTGGGTGAGCCATTATAATACTTCCAAAAAGTTAAACTTATGAACTGTTGTGAAAACTTCATAAAATATAAAATTTTAGGAAAAATCAAGTTAAGCAAATATGTATAAAACCATTTAGCAACTAAAGCAAAATAAATTGATTATATTTCAATTATTGTTTTAACAGTTGTCACAATGTCTCACACTGGAACTCAGGGTAGTATTGGAAGCCATTCTGCTTCAAGTCTTCGCACTAACAGGGTAGGTGTATTGGTGTGTTTTTATTTCAATTTTATAAATTATCTATTAATGATATTAGAGTAGGTACAGTTTAGTGCAAATGAAGATTTATTATTAAGTAACAGTTTCTGTTATAGAAGTATCTTAATGTGAGCTAACTTGTGGCTTGTCATTAGAAAGTTTGTGACAGGTATGATCCAGGGTCAGTCCACTTACTGACTGAGACTCCATAGCATACACAATGATAATCAATAAGCATTGTTATTGTGAAGTATTTTGCATTGCAATTACTATATCTCTGTACTTAGAAAACAGTGCAATATTCATTTGCCTAAAATAATTTTACCAGACTTTAACTTCCTGCAAATAGTTATGGTTTGAAATTGACATAGAGTAAAATATCAGTTTTAACTTCCCTCTTATTGAATTATACATGTTTGGGAAGGAACAAGCCAAAGGTATATTCAAATCAACCAATTTGGAGATGATATTGTACACCTCTGGAGCAGCCAAACTTGAACCTAGGCCTCCTGGCTCAGAGGTAGGGGCACTATCAATATACCACAATAGCCCTATGAGCAAGCCCATTCTCTCTTGCTCAAGTGATCACAGGTGACTATCCTTCATTGGTGCTCTGAGACAGCGTGGATTTGAATTTAATATAAATTGCAGTCAAAACCAATCCTGACCTTAATAATGTCTACATGTGAGCAGCAGTCATCTGATAATAAGAGGGGGTGAGAATTCTGGCTACTTCCTTAACTACCCAAGTACTGAGATCTGAACTAACTTGCCAAACACAGATGTTGAATACAAGACCCCGCTGCTCCATATCTCAGTGGCACACGAAACATTCATATACCCAGTGTTCATAGTATACGTTTTTGAATTAATAATGCAAGGTAAGGTTTTAAGTGCATGATTTATACTTCAATTTTAATGCTTCAATTATAAGATGTTAACTGAAATTCCTTTGTGCCATTTTTGTTCTTAGATGATCATATATGAGTATGAAAACTTCCAAGGTCGCAGGATGGATATCAATACAGAGTGCAGAAACATCTGTGATCGGGGGTTCGATAAAGTGGGGTCCATCCGTGTTGAGTGTGGACCGTAAGAGCTTGCTTTGAGAATCGATTTGTGTGTTCTGTAGTGCAACTATACATTAACTTTCCTGATGCATTGGCATTTTTCCCAGCTTTTGCAGGTGGACACAGTTCCTTTTGTTTAAACATCAGGGTCCTGAATACTTGAGTTCAGCTTATTGGTAGTGAGTCAATAGTAAGTCGGGATGAGACCTATTTCTTTTACAATACATATTTATGCTGACATACTTATCTTCTGAAGCTCTGCCTCAGATTTTGAGGGCGTAACATATGTCACAGAATGGTGATCTTCAAATAGGGAGTGCACAACACACCTCCTACACTTAACTAATATCAGACCACAAATTCAGAGATGAGTCATTCATATTTTGATTTGCATATACATAAATAAGTAATACCACTTCCTACAATTATGTTATTAATTTATACAACATTATGGTTTGCCCAGGGAGCAGTAACCCTCTGGTACCTGGCCAAAATGGTTACTTTTGGTTTACCACATTGAGCATCAGTAGGATATTTGTGCCTTAGAAATTACATTATAAACCTTGGCTTACAAGTTGTGGGAACACATTAACTACGTTATGAAACACAGAACTTCGATTAATCATTGTAATTCTGCACTCGCGATGATCAGTCAGTGAGTATATTCAAGATCCAATGACTCATGACAAATTACATATTTTTAGTTTTTCAACTTGAATCTTTTAACATGCATTTCATTTTACAAAGCATTATCCTTTTTACTAAATTGGTTTATTGTGTAACATGCAAGGACAAACTTGATTTTGTTGCAATAATTTATTTATCAGGTGGGTGGGTTATGAACAGCAGAACTTCTGTGGTGAGATGTTCATGTTGGAGAAGGGAGAATATCCTCGTTGGGACTCCTGGTCCAACAGCTATCGCACTGACTGTATGATGTCTTTCAGACCTGTGAGAATGGTAAGTTTTACTGCAAGACTTCATATTGCACATCTATAAAGAATTTTCTAAAAAGTTAGATAAGAATTGGAAATGGTCTATATTTGGGCATGGGGATAATGGATTTTAACCTGCCCATGCCCATTTCATTGAGGGCAGCACAGAAACTTAGTGGTGCCCCCCTCACTGTAAAGACTGTTTCTTTTTTATTTTTCTATATTGGCTGAAATGGGAAAAGGACTGCTTCAAAAGTCAAGGATTTCTGAAAGATTACAATATTTTTTCAAAGCAAGTTAGCTGCCCCTCATTGTAAGTGCTGTTTACAGCTAGTGGTTCGAACATTGGAGTAAAGAATTGTGACAGAAAAGCTGGAACCATGGGATTATGTACAAATGGAGATTTGGCTGCCATTAAGTAGCTGATTAGTCTGTGAAATGGTGACCAGTTATTGATGATAATAGCCACCTGCCTGCCAACAAATGTGATTGACCCCCGGGGGCTTAACAGGGGCTTGGGAATTTTTGGGTCAGAGGTCATCAGTTGTTGCTCTCCAATAAAAAGCACCTCAGACCTAAAGACAGCCAATTATTTCCCCTCATCTGTTGCATAAGCAGTGACTTTTAAATAATAAATCAGAGTGTCAACCAATCACCTTGTGACTTCTACAAATCAGTTGAAGTATCTAGAGAGGGAAGCTAGAGAAGCAGAATTCTGATCAGCAAACCACATGATCAAGGATCACTGAACTGCCTTCCCAGTCAGAAACATTCTGACAAAGGGTCCCTAGACTGGAAATCTTAACTCAGTTTTTCTCTCTGTAGATACTATCAGACCTGCTGAGTTTCTCCAACATTTTCTGTTTTTGTTTCTGATTTCCAGCATTCACAGTTTTGTTTTTACTGCAGTAATTCCAACAGTTATAGAGTTGTAGAGCCACAGAGATGTACAGCATGGAAACAGACCCTTTGGTCCAACCTGTCTATGCCAACCAGATATCCCAACCCAATCTAGTCCCACCTGCCAGCACCCGGCCTATATCCCTCCAAACCCTTCCTATTCATATACACAGCCAAATGCCTTTTAAATGTTGCAATTGTACCAGCCTCCACCACTTCCTGACAGCACATTCCATACCTGCACCACTGTGTGAAAAAGTTGCCCCTTAGGTCTCTTTTATATCTTTCCCCTCTCACCCTAAACCTATGCCCTCGAGTTCTGGACTCCCCCAACCCTGGGAAAAGACTTTGTCTATTTATCCTATCGATGCCCCTCAAAAGTTTATAAACCTCTAAGGTCACCCCTCAGCCTTCCACGCTCCAGGGAAAACAGCCCCAGCCTGTTCAGCCTCTCCCTCTAGCTCAAATCCTCCACCCCAGCAACATCCTTGTAAATCCTTTCTGAACCCTTTCAAGTTTCACAACATCTTTACGATAGGAAGGAGACCACTATTGCATGAAGATTGTTGAAGAGGAGAGTGTGAAACGGACTGGTAAGCTAGGAGAGATACTTGTTAGGAAGGAAGATGTGTTGGGCATTTTGAACAACTTGAGGATAGACAAGTCCCCCGGGCCTGACAGGATATATCCTAGGATTATGTGGGAAGCAAGAGAGGAAATTTCAGAGCCGTTGACAATGATCTTTTCGTCTTCACTGTCAACGGGGGTGGTACCAGGGGACTGGAGTGTGGCGAATGTTGTGCCCCTGTTCAAAAAAGGGAATAGGTATAACCCCGGGAATTACAGGCCAGTTAGTCTTACTTCGGTGGTAGGCAAAGTAATGGAAAGGGTACTGAGGGATAGGATTTATGAGTATCTGGAAAGCCACTGCTTGATTAGGGACAGCCAGCACAGATTTGTGAAGAGTAGGTCTTGCCTTACAAGTCTTATTGAATTCTTTGAGGAGGTGACCAAGCATGTGGATGAGGGTAGAGCAGTGGATGTAGTGTACATGGATTTTAGTAAGGCATTTGATAAGGTTCCCCATGGTAGGCTTACGCGGAAAGTCAGGAGGCATGGGATAGAGGGAAATTTGGCCACTTGGATAGAAAACTGGCTAACCGGTCGAAGTCAGAGAGTGGTGGTAGATGGTAAATATTCAGCCTGGAGCCCAGCTACAAGTGGAGTTCCGCAGGGATCAGTTCTGGGTCCTCTGTTGTTTGTAATTTTTATTAATGACTTGGAAGAGGGAGTCGAAGGGTGGGTCAGTAAACTTGCAGATGATACGAAGATTGGTGGAGTTGTGGATAGTGAGGAGGGCTGTTGTCGGCTGCAAAGAGACTTAGATATGATGCAGAGCTGGGCTGAGGAGTGGCAGATGGAGTTCAACCCTGTCAAGTGTGAGGTTGTCCACTTTGGAAGGACAAATAAGAATGCGGAATACACGGTTAACGGTAGGGTTCTTAGTCAGGTGGAGGAGCAGAGGGATCTTGGGGTCTATGTTCATAGATCTTTGAAAGTTGCCACTCAGGTGGATAGAGCTTGTAAGAAGGCCTATGGTGTATTAGCGTTCACTAGCAGAGGGATTGAATTCAAGAGTCATGAAGTGATATTGCAGCTGTACAGGACCTTGGTTAGGCCACATTTGGAGTACTGTGTGCAGTTCTGGTCGCCTCACTTTTGGAAAGGTGTGGAAGCTTTGGAGAGGGTGCAGAGAAGATTTACCAGGATGTTGCCTGGAATGGAGAATAGGTCATACGAAGATAGGTTGAGAGTGCTAGGCCTTTTCTCATTGGAACGGCGAAGGATGAGGGGTGACTTGATAGAGGTTTATAAGATGATCAGAGGAATAGATAGAGTAGACAGTCAGAAACTTTTTCCCCGGGTACAACAGAGTGTTACAAGGGGACATAAATTTAAGGTAAAGGGTGGAAGGTATAGGGGGGATGTCAGGGGTGGGTTCTTTACCCGGAGAATGGTGGGGGCATGGAATGCGCTGCCTGTGGGAGTGGCAGAGTCAGAATCATTGGCGACCTTTAAGCGGCAATTAGATAGGTATATGGATGGGTGCTTAAGCTAGGACAAATGTTCGGCACAACATCGTGGGTCGAAGGGCCTGTTCTGTGCTGTATTGTTCTATGTTCTACGTTCTATGCATGCAATATTCCAACAGTGGCCCAACCAATGTCCTGTACAGCTGCAACATGACCTCCCAACTCCTGTACTCAATACTCTGACCAATAAAGGAAAGCATACCAAACACCTTCTTCACTATCCTATCTACCTGCGACTCCACTTTCAAGGAGCTATGAACCTGCACTCCAAGGTCTCTTTGTTCAGCAACACTCCCTAGGACCTTCCCATTAAGTGTACAACTCCTGCTAATATTTGCTTTCCCAAAATGCAGCACCTCTCATTTATCTGAATTAAACTCCATCTGCCACTCCTCAGCCCATTGGTCCATCTGGTCCAGATCCTGTTGTAATCTGAGGTAACCTTCTTCACTAGGAGAAAGTGAGGACTGCAGATGCTGGAGTACCAGAGTTGAAAAATGTCATGCTGGAAAAACACAGCAGACCAGGCAGCATCTGAGGAGCAGGAATTGGCTGAAGAAGGGCTTTTGTCCGAAACGTCGATCCTCCTGCTCCTCAGATGCTGCCTGGCCTGCTGTGTTTTTCCAGCACAACATTTTTCAATTCTAACCTTCTTCGCTGTCCATTGCGCCTCCAATTTTGGTGTCATCTACAAACTTACTAACTGTACCTCTTATGCTCGCATCCATATCATTTATGTAAATGACAAAAAGTAGAGGACCCAGCACCGATCCTTGTGGTACTCCACTGGTCACAGGCCTCCAGTCTGAAAAACAACCCTCCTCCACCACCCTGTCTTCTACCTTTGAGCCAGTTCTATATCCAAATGGCTAGTTTTCCCTCTACTCCATGAGACCTAACCTTGCTAACCAGTGTCCCACAGGGAACCTTGTTGAATGCCTTAGTGAAGTCCGTATAGATCACATCTACTGCTCTGCCCTCATCAATCCTCTTTGTTACTTCTTCAAAAAACTCAATCAAGTTTGTGAGACATGATTTTGTGGAATGCCAGGAGTTATGTGAATGTTTTTTTTCCTGCAAGTTGGATACCTGGACCTTTAAATAACACTAATAGTGATCCCATTTGTAGCTCTATGCATATTCCTTAGTGCACGACAGGTGAATGCATTGAATGGACACAATAACCAATGAAGACATTTAAAAGGGAAATTCTTCCCTAATTTTGTGCTTCAATTAAATTTTACAAGCAGGACCTTGGCAATGTACTGGGACATCCTCAAACTTGAAGGATGGAGTGCCATCATATGATGTTGTGCATTTCTGTAAAAAGGAGAAGGCACTCCTAAGTAAATGAAGAGAGCAGTTGTATCCAGTGCATTTACAGCCAAATACAATCATTGGATATTCTTTTCTATGGAAACTAATAGTTTCTGATACCTAGCCGTTAGTTTATGCAAGCTGTTCAGGTTACTGGGTCAGCACCGTCACCAGGTGGTGCCCGCTTCCTCTCTGACTGTCTGAACAGCACTTACCTTTCCCAGTGGGACTGCCAGCTGATTCTTCAAGTGGCCCATCTGCGTGTATGTTCCATCTACTGCCACTTGGATGGCAAATGCAGTGGCAGCCTATCAATTAGTCACCTCCTTTAAAGTTAAGCCACCAAAGTGTGATGGCTTGGGACCTGGCAGTGATTACAATATTAAAGCTCTGACACTCAGTGGAAAAATCTAGCTCAATATGAAGGCAACAAGAAAGGGCAGAGCCAGCAAAGAAATAGAAAGCAGATCCAAATGGATTTAGATGGTAATAGTTTAACTTCAGGGAGACCACTCCTCAGATGGGAGTTTGAGAAGGAGAGTCCTTCATTGTAGGAAGGATTAGGTTAATTATTAGTATACTTATGACCACTAAATTAGGGAATTCAATTTATGGAGAAACATATGGAGAAATATATGAAATGAGTGAAAATTGAATCATAATTGTGGAGGATTTAACCCTTATTAGTTATTAGGGCCTGCAGTTGTTGCTCATCCCAGTTGATCTTGAGAAAGTGCTGGTGAGGATTGAAAAGGTGGAAGGGATGGAGTTTTTACTGGACATGTTGTAAATACTGTATATACAAGATTTATTTCTGTCAATATGTTAAAAACCCAGCAGGGAGGAATCATTGCTACTAATGGATATTAAGCCAAAAACGGACATGATGTAAGCATGAGAGATCACCTTGAAATTAGTAATTGCAGAGAATATTTAAGATTTAGTTCAAATGAAGTCAGGAAATGAAAGGTATCATTTTGGTAAAAAATACAATGGAATCATTACTTACAATGCCTAAAACTGACAACTCATTATAGGATGGGCAGGATCATAAAATTTGCCTTCATGAGTGTGCTAACTTCGATGGAAGAAAAATGGAGATTTGTGATGAGGATATTCCCAGTCTCTGGGTTTATGGTTTCCAGGACAGAGTTGCCAGCATTAAAGTAATTGGTGGAACGTGAGTAACATTCCTTTCCTCTTTTAGGAAATCGTATTTTTGTTTGGAAAAGTTGTAAAAGATAACCTTAGCATCTTAAGCATGTCAGACCTCAATATCTGTTTTATCAAATAATTTACATTTATTTGTCATATAGAATAATAGCTCAGATCACTCCCTAAGAGAAAAGATTAAGATGCAAAACAGGAAGCATTGAATGATGTTGGAAGAAAACGAAAGCAACTACAAAGAGATTCATAAAAGAGTAAGAAATTGTGAGACAAGTTGGATTTTAGGGTTGACTTCAAAAGATTAACCATTCAAAGTTTTTGAAAGACCTGCTGATTTTAATTGAATGAAGGGACAAGTAGATTGGGACATGTAATTGGCGAAGGTCATTGAAATAAGGTAAAGTAATACCTTGAGGGATTGAGAATGAATGCGAGAACCTTTAAGGATAAAGGTGATGAATGCCACAAGTTTGTTTGAGAGACAACTCATGGGGCAGTAACAATTGAAGAGTTGGAAGATTAATGTTGAGAAATAATGCTGATATTAATATAGTGAAATATTTCAACTCTTTCAAATCTGCAATATTTGTTAAGGGAGTATATTGAATTTTGGTTTGATGATCATTCAAATAGATCAGGAAATATTAATAAACAGAAAAAAAATTAGATTAATTTTTACAAGTTGGCAAATGAGGTAGTTGATGCAACTGTTTTAATTTTCCAGAAACCCATTAGATTCAGGGAAGGTTGCTTTAGCTTGGAAATATTTAACTTCTCTTTTCAAAAAGAGGGAGGCAGAAAGCAGAAAACTACAAGCCAGTTAATTTTCTTTCTGTCATCAGGGAAATGTGAGAAACTGTATTAAAAATATTAAAGCAACATACTTGGGTAAATTCAAGGTAAAGAGTGTAGTACTGGAAACACACAACAGGTCAGTCAGCACCAGAAGAATTGATGTTTCAGGCATAAGTGCTTCATCAGGAAATATTCAACTCCTGAAGAAGGGCTTATTCCTGAAACGTTGATTCTCCTGCTCCTCGGATGCTGCCTGACTTGCTGCACTTTTCCAGCAACACACTCTCGACTCTGATCTCCAGCATCTACAGTCCTCACTTTCTCCTAAATTCAAGGTAGTCAGGCAGAGGCGTGGTTTTGTCAAAGGCAAATCATATTTAATTAATTTATTGGAGTTCTTTAAAGAAATAACTTGCACTATGGATAAAGGGAAACCAATGGATGTATTGAACTTAGATTTCCAGAAGGCATTTGATAAGGTGTAACATCAAAGGTTATTGTGAAAGTTAAATACTCATAGTATAGGGGGTAACATATTGGTATGTATAGAAGATTGGCTGGCTGGCCAGAGGCAGATAGTAGGAATAACTGTGTCTTTTTTGGACTGGTTGGATTCCATGAGTGGTTTGCCACAAGAATTGGTATTGGGGGTCTCAGTTGTTGATAATTTATATCAATGACTCGGTGAAGGTTTTGGAGGTATGATGACTAAAGTTGCTGATGGCACAAATTTAGGTAGGAAAGTGAACTGTGATGAAACATAGAAAATAGGTCCAGAAGGAGGCCATTCGTCCCTTGAGACTGCATCACCTTTCAATACAATCATGGCTGATCATGCATTCTCAGTATCTATTTGCGCCCTCTCCTAATACCCCTTGATCCCTTTAGCTGCAAGGGACATGTCAAGCTCCCTTTGTATAAACTTTATGAACTGGCCCCAACAGCTTCCCGTGGAAGAGAATTCCACATATTCAGAACTCTGAGTGAAGAAATTCTTACTCATCTTAGTCCTGAATAGCCCTAAATGACTTAAGTTCCCCACTCCTTTTTAAGACATAAGGAGCTACAAAGGGATATAGATAGGTAACTAAGTTGGCAAAGATTTGGAAAATGGAGTACAATGTGAATAAATGGGATGTTGTCCATTTTAGCAGAAAGTAACATAAAGGAAGCACATTATCTAAATAGTGAGCATTTGCAGAGCACTAAGATGCTAGTGCTTAAACTACAGCAAGTTAGCATGCAAATACATGAAGTTATCAGGAAAGCTAATAGAATGTTATGTTTTATTGTGAGGGAAATTGAATGCAAGAGTGGGAAGGTTTGCCTCTGCTTTACAAGACATTGGTGAGACCGCATCTGGAGAACTGTGTATAATAACTAGGAAAGGATATTAATGTGTTCAGAGAAGTGTTCAGAGACTATTTAGAAGATTAATTGCTGAAATGAATAGATTGCCTCATAAAGAAAGGCTCAACAGGTTAGACCTGTATCCTCTGGTATGTAAAAGAGTCAGAGGTGACTTAGTTGAAACGCAAGATCCTGTCAGGACTTGATTAGGTGGACGTGAGAGGGATGTTGTGAGAGGTAATCTAGAACTAGGGGTCATAATTTATAGATAAAATGTCACTCAATTAAGACAGCAATGAGGAAATACTTTTTCTCTCAGTGAAATTTCCTTCAGTAGACACAGAATATTAAAGTATTTTGAAGGCAGAGATGGATAGACTCTATTACTAATGGACTATAAGTATGTAGGAATGTGGTGTTGAGGTTAAAATCCTATCAACTATCATCTTCTCGATGGTGCAGCAAGTTTAAAGGTGTGAGTGGCATACTCTTGTTCTTTCTTCATGCAATTCACAACTTTAGTAAGGTTACAAAAATGCAATTAATGTAGCTGCACCAACTTGAGAGCTAGCCACATCAATACAGACTTTTCCACCATTGACTTCTTATAGTTTCTGAAAAACTTAAAGCACGGTTTACACAAAATACATGTATATGAATACAATTGATGCAGTAGTTATATTTTACCTAATCTATACAAGAAATAATGGTAATTGCTTGGTAACATAATTACAGATTTGCCCTCTAATTTTTTTTTGTACTTTGTAGGTGGGTCGGCTATGAATATCCAGGCTACAGGGGATATCAATACGTGCTAGAATGTGGATCATACAAACACTGGAATGAATGGGGTGCTCAACAGCCTTTGATTCAGTCCATGCGTCGTGTGAAGGATCAACAATGGTACAAAAGGGGTTGCTTTGAGTTTATAAACTGAAATAAATCATGCTTTTAGACAGCCATGGGAATAATTTTATTCTTTTCATATCAGGACCACAGAAATTAATAACCACTCATCCAGTGAGAATTATTATATATAACTTCCCATTTTTAAGTTATAATGGCGATTGTAGAGTCCATTATTTTCTTTTACTGGCAACAAATCTCAATTATTTTAGAGTTGCACCAAAAAATGATATCTAGTTTAAGTCCAACTTATATCTTGGCCCATGCCTTTCAAAATGCATTATAAATTCCTTTTTTTGTGGCCCTGAATATGATTTTTGGAAAACGGGGAATGGATGATCTCCTACAGTGTGGATGACTCTCCGCTGTGTCTTACTCAGGGATGCAGACATCTTTAGCAAACCTCACATCCATAACATTCAGCATTGATTTTTTTGTTTCATTTCCGATACTTTAAATATTTGTAGCTCATGTCATTCCTTTTATCAATAAAAGTAATCTCTGCTGTCTTACAGAGATAATAAAATTGTAACTTCAAATAGCTAGCCACAGTTGGTTAATTGTGTCATACTACATTGTACTGCCATTCTGGAACCTTGCTGAAACAAACATTTAGTATCATGTATCTGCAAACTGTCAATTTACAGGAACTTCCATTACAACCTACTTATTTTAAAACAGAGCATTGAAATTTAGTTGCTTATATAAAAAAATCCTACAATTGTCCATATGTACTCATTTGAAGAAACATATGTGAAATAATTGGGCTTTAAAATCTGGATGTTAAGCATCACCTGTGGGGATGCATAAAGGAAAATCTGGCAGGGATTGCATACAGGTTCACAGAACTTGCCTCTTTACTTTTTCCATTCATGTCAAATAGCATGAAAGCTAGGACAGTTCTGTTGCTAAATGAGATCTAACCTAACAATACAAGCTATAGTATAGGTAGTTCTAATTAAACTCTTATACTACATTCTCTAATAAATATCCTGTGGGAATTCAGCTCCAGGGGCTCCTTTTGACTGCAAAAGTGGATATATCAAAAGTGATACAGTGGATGCAGACAGCATGTTTCTCTTGTGGTAAGAGGCCATTAATATAAGGTAGTCAACAAGAATTCCAAAAGGGAATTCAGAAAAAAATTCTTTGCCCAAAGAGCAGTGGGAATGCAGCATTTATATCCCAAGGAGTAGATAAAATAAAGAGCATAGATACATTTAAGGGGAATCTAGATAAATATATAAGAAAAATGGCAGAAGTTGCTTTAATACCCAAACTCATATTGTTTATATTCCAATAAAACTTGAATAAAAATCTATCTTCAGCATCAATACTGAAATTTGCATCTCACAATCAAAAAGCATTTCTATAGCAAGTTTCAGAACCCTATAATGTTCCAAAACACTTCATTGTCATTTAATTATTTCTGAAGCATAATCATTATTGTGCAAAATTCATAACATTTGTAAAAGTGTATTACATAATTGTTTAAAATTGACCTTACATAAAGCCCAATAATGTTCAATTTATTTCAATGCATATGGCATTGAGAGGGCCTCATTTCCTCTATAATTACTCATTATACATATACTAAATGATCAGGTGAGGAGGAATGAATTGACTTCCCCTTTTTTATAACTCCTTGGTTAGCTGCAATAGATGTTTAAAATTCTTTATCGGCCAGAATTTATACCCCTCTAATTAAAATGTAGCAAACTATAGTTCACCAGAAATAATAAGGAAACAATTACAAGACTTTCTTCAGTGAAATAAAGGACAATTTTATTACCTGCCAAACTGTAGGAAAATTAGTAAAGACATGATATCAAACATGTACATACATACCCACAGATAGTTAAAAAGGGATAAAGTCCAGTATAAGAAGGAGATGAACAGAATAAATGTTTAAAGTCTGTAGGGTGTAGTTGAGCTTTAAGGTTTTAACTTGAGGTCATAATTGTTAATTGATATCATGTAACACCAGGCATAGCAAATATTTCAGTTGCTCCTTTGTGTCCATGGTGTTTTGATGTTTCTTTTAATCAGCTCTGTCACCAGGTTGAAGGAGGGAGCAATTTTTTCCAGATCTGCAGTCACAAATCCACCTCCCCTCCTCTGCCAAAAGCAATTTCCTCAAGTACAACCTAGTTTGTGTATTCTAGGTATGAATTCATTGTCTCCAAGCTTGATAATTGTGGGTAATGTCTTTCTTCTTTGGTATGTGAAGTTTAACGTAAAGGTGTAAAACAAAATCGGAGATGAAGGTTTTTCACACCTGATTGGGTGGACTAGCTTCAGTACCTTCTGAGAAAATATTAATTGCAGCTAAGACAATTTTGTTTATTCTATAAAAATCAAAACTGCGGATGCTGTAAATAAGATTGGGTCTGAGGAAGGGTCACTGGACCTGAAACATTAACTCTGATTGCTCTCCACAGATGTTCCACTGAGCTTTTCCAGCAATTTCGGTTTTTATAGATTCATTGAGTCAGAAACAGGCCTTTCGGTCCAACTTGTCCATGCCTGCCAGATATCCTAAATAAATCTAGTCCCATTTGCCAGTATTTAGCCCATTTCCCCATGAACCCTTCATATTCATATACCCATCCAGATGCCTGTTAAATGCCAGAGTCTGATTAGAACAAGTCAACATGGATTTAGTAAGGGGAGATCATGCCTGACAAACCTGTTGGTATTCTTTGAAGAGGTGACAAGTAGGTTAAACCAGGGAAACCCAGTGGATGTGGACTATCTAGACTTCCAAAAGGCCTTTGATAAGGTGCCACACGGGAGGTTGCTGAGCAAGGTGAGGGCCCATGGTGTTCGAGGTGAGCTACTGGGATGGATTGAGGATTGGCTGACTGACAGAAGGCAGAGAGTTGGGATAAAAGGTTCTTTTTCAGAATGGCAGCCGGTGACGAGCGGTGTCCCGCAGGGTTCAGTGTTAGGGCCACAGCTGTTCACATTATATATTAATGATCTGGATGAAGGGACTGGGGGCATTCTAGTGAAGTTTGCAGATGATACGAAGTTAGGTGGACAGGCAGGTAATACTGAGGAAGTGGGGAGGCTACAGAAAGATCTAGACAGTTTGGGAGAGTGGTCCAGGAAATGGCTGATGGAATTCAACATGAACAAATGCGAGGTCTTGCACTTTGGCAAAAAGAATAAAAGCACAGACTACTTTCTAAACGGTGAGAAAACTCGTAAAGCCAAAGTACAAAGGGATCTGGGAGTGCTAGTCGAGGATTCTCTAAAGGTCAACATGCAGGTTGAGTCCGTGATTAAGAAAGCGAATGCAATGGTGTCACTTATCTCAAGAGGATTGGAATATAAAAGCAGCGATGTGCTACTGAGACTTTATAAAGCTCTGGTTAGGCCCCATTTGGAGTACTGTGTCCAGTTTTGGACCCCACACCTAAGGAAGGAATACTGGCACTGGAACATGTCCAACGGAGATTCACACGGATGATCCCTGGAATGGTTGGTCTAACATATGAGGAACGGTTGAGGATCCTGGGATTGTATTCATTGGAGTTTAGAAGATTAAGGGGAGACTTAATAGAGACGTACAAGATAATACATGGCTTGGAAAGGTTGGATGCTAGGAAATTGTTTCCGTTAGGTGAGGAGACTAGGACCCGTGGACATAGCCTTAGAATTAGAGGGGGTAAATTCAGAACAGAAATGCGGAGACATTTCTTCAGCCAGAGTGTGGTGGGCCTGTGGAATTCATTGCCGCAGAGTGCAGTGGAGGCCGGGACGCTAAATGTCTTCAAGGCAGAGATTGATAGATTCTTGTTGTCTCGAGGAATTAAGGGCTACGGGGAGAATGCGGGTAAGCGGAGTTGAAATGCCCATCAGCTATGATTGAATGGCAGAGTGGACTCGATGGGCCGAATGGCCTTATTTCCACTTCTATGTCTTATGGTCTTATGATCTTAAATGTTGTAATTGTACCAGCCTCTGCCACTTCCTCTGGCAGCTCATTCCATATATGCATCACTCTCTGCATGAAAACATTGCATTTTAGGCCCCGTTTAAACCTTTCCCCTCTCATCTTAAACCTAGGCCTTCAGGTTTTGGACTCTCCAGCCCGGGGAAAATACCTTGTCTATTTATCCTATTTTTGATTTGGAGGTGCCAGTGTTGGACTGAGGTGCACAAAGTTAAAAAACACAACACCAGGTTATAGTCCAACAGGTTTATTTGGAAGCACTAGCTTTCAGAGTGTGGGTTGTTCACCAGATGAAGGAGCAGCACGCTGAAAGCTAGTGCTTCCAAATAAACCTGTTGGACTATAACCTGGAATTGTGTGATTTTTAACTTTGTATACCCTATTTTAGTTCTTGTTTATTCCATGTTAGATTTATATAGGTTTGGCCAATCAGCTGATTGCTGTGGTTATTTTAAGTCAATGCTTTGTCCCCTTTTTAAAATCATTTTAGTGCAAGAAAGTCTCAAGTGTTAAAAACAGACAATGGAATTCAAAACTCAGTATGTTATCGCAACAAATAAACAACTCACTTGAAGAGGATGCATATTAATACAAAAGATAAAGCAGAAGCATTTACAAAGAAACAAAGGTGTCAACTGGATGGTACAGCAAATTGACTTCAACCCAAATAAGTATGAGGTAATACATGTGAGATTAAGCTTTGAATAGTAAGACTTTGGAAAACGTGAGGATCGGTGAAATATAGATGTTCAGATCTGTATGTTCCTGAAGGTGGCAGGGCAGTTAGATAAGGTGTTAACAAAGCATAAGGAATACCGAGGCATTTATTAGCCAAGGCATTCAATACAAATGCAAGGAGACAATACTCGAACTATAAAATGCTGGTTCGGCTACAACTGGAATACCACATGCAGTTCTGCTCCTCAGGTCATAGGAGGGATGTAACTACACTATAGAGGGTGCAGAGGACGTTTACCAGGATGCAGCATGGTTTGGAAAGTCTGAGCTCTGAGGAAAGATTAGTTAGAGAAGGGTTGTTTTCTTGGAGCAGTCAAAGTTGGAAGTGGACCTGAAAGAAGTGTATTAGATTATAAGGGGCATGAATAGGATGGATAAGAAAGGCAATTTTTTCTACTATTGGAGGATGAATAACCAAGTTTTAAAGGTAAGAAGTAGAAGGCTAAGAGAAGTGCTGAAGATGACTTCTACTCGGATGATAGTAGAAACCTGAAATTCAGTGACTAAAAAGCAGAGTGCATCAGAATCTTCTATAACATTTAAGCATTATTTATATATTCACCCATTATCATAGCCTTCAGATCTATGAGCTAGAGTTGAGAAATTAGATTCATGCTGTCATATCTCTTGACTGATGCAGACACAATGGTTCTAGATTAGAGTAGTGCTGGAAAAGCACAGCAGTTCAGGCAGCATCCGAGGAGTAGGAAAATGGGCCAAATGACCTTGTTTTGCTCTAAATGTCTATAATTAAATGCATTTCCACCATGGGGAAGTTCATTAAAGGTATGGAATTTAAAAGCGCACCTAGCAGGTCATAGAATCATAGAGATGTACAGCATGAAAACAGACCCTTCGGTCCCAACTTGTCCATGCCAACCAGATATCCTAACCTAAACTAGTCCCATTTGCCAGCATTTGGCCCATATCTCTCTAAACCCTTAATATACATATACTCATCCAGATGCCTTTTAAATGTTGTAATTGTACCAGCCTCCATCACTTCCTCTGGCAGCTCATTCCATACACGCATTATCCTGTGTGAAAAACTTGCCCCTTAGGGCCTTCTTATATCTGATATTGAAATAACTGCATAGAAGCTAGAATCCCATCACCAAGTCATCCTATATTTACTGGTGCACTGTACACTGGCTGTGGCCAGACAGCTCAGACTCAGCTCTGATCCCCAGCATCTGCAGTCCTCACTTTCTCCTAGCTCAGACTCAGTCCCCAGCATTGAGAAGATTCTAAATCTCCTGGTTTTAAAAAATGTTATTAAACAGTACAAAATACACAGTTGACAATAAACAGAAAGCAGCAGTTCGCAAAAAACTACTACATACAGGGGAAAGGGCAGCAAAGCCATACCCCCAAACCCACCATTCAACCAGTTTTCAGGGAGATGAGGACAAACTTCAAAACCCACTTCCATTATCTCCTGGTTACATTTGTCAGCCTGATTGGCCCAGGTTAACAACCCCAATCAAAGATCTCATAGGGAACAAGATCCAGCTGGTTCCAATCACTACAGATATCTTGTTAAATATCTATCCTCGCAAAACGTACCACATCATATTTATCCATTTGAATAATTCTACCCACTCGTCCAATTTATCATGTTCTACTATGTTCTTCCTTGTAGTTGTCATATTCCTTAGTTTAGAACCATCAACAAATTTTGATAGTTCCTTGAAGCCAAACTCAAGAAAACTCTCATGTAGATCTCAGGGGATGAAGAGGGAACAATCTTTAGTTATTTTTGCCAACCAAACATTTTATCCTTTCTGCTACTTTACCTTTAGTAAGAATATCTCCTAATCTTTGTCAAAAAGAATTATGCAAATTTAATCAATATGGTCTAGCTTTCAGTTTGACCCAAACTAAACAGATAAAAATTATTTTTATTTGTTTATTTTAAGCATCGTCAACTTTGTTGAAGATACAGTGCATTTTGCTATAACACAAGTTCTGTTCTTGTGCAATCACAAGTTATAAGAAAATCACGCAATAGCTATGCCATTTAAACTAATTGCATTATAACCAATACACGTGTTAAACATTTAAGCTTTAGAAACAGTGACCCCAATTCATCAATTGCATTACAACCAATTCGCTTTAATGAAACGTGTTATACAGAACAACCTGTTATCATTTCTTGCTAGCATACAATTTATTAGATAATGTCAGTATCTCGTCAGTTACCATTATTTGTGTTTAATCCTTGATGGTGATTGTCAGCAATCTATTTGACTGTGTGAGGGTATGTTATCAAACCCAGGCAAGTCCTTCTGATTCTGAACACTATCAAGAACAAAGCAGGCTGCATGCAGAGCACCCTGATCATCATCAGAAACATTCAGTCCCTCCACCAATATTGCACAATGGCAGTAGTACTGCAGTAGCTAAAACAACACATGACAGCAATTCGCCAAGCCTCTTTTGACAGCATAATCTAACCCTGATACCTCTATCACTTAGAAAAATAAATGCAGCAGATGAGTATCGTTATCTCTAAGTTCACCTCAAAATGAAATAGAATTTGGACATGGACCTTTACCACTGCTCCCTTACTGTTGCCGTTAGAAAATCCTGGACCTCTCTCCCAAACAGAACTATGGGTGTACAGTTTGTTCTCACCTTCTGAATGTCATTCAGGAAGGGAAGATAAATGCTAGTCTCTCCAGCAAAGCTCACATGTCACAAATTTTTTTAAAAATCAAGGCACCTTTCTCTCTCTCCCTAACCCTGGGGTACTAAAGCCAATTGTATTGTCTCAACTGCTGAAGTGAAAATAACAGCAAAGACTGGGAATTAACCTAGATGATTTCCTAGATTTTATAGATTAACTTCATATTGGTTAAGCTCACTGAGCCAATTAAATATTTCACAAATAAACGTAGAAGTTAAATGTATGTCTGAGAAAGCATACATTGTTGATAAGTGTGACAGTACATGACTACAGAGAGAAACACCTCAATGTGCGCTTCAAAACTGATATGGCTAATATCCACTTTTTCACAACAGAGAGAATCAAAAAAAAAGAAAATTGACGTATAAAGGATCAAAATATCTAAATATTAGATATCTAAACATTTAAATACTTATCTACAGTTCCAAAGAAGAGTCTTTGGACTTGAAACATTAATTCTGTTTCTCTCTCTAGAGATGCTACCAGACATCCTCAGTTTGTCCACCTTCTTTTTATTTCAGAATTCCAACATCTGCAACATTTTGCTTTTATTGAGGCTTATATTGAGGCAATCCAGGTACTTTCACTTTTCTCTAGCTGGAGGTGGTTAAGAATAAAATATTAAATTATGACTGACAATTTCAGAGTAGGGAACAGAAATATAGCAGAAAAAATAGTAGCTAGTGTGACTCACCTCACTCATAACAATATGGGCATGACTTTAAATTTCAATGATTGGGATTTAAAATCATCCCCATATTGTTATGAATGAGATGAGTTATGGCAGGATTTTTACAGAGATGCAGATGTTTTCCTGACCATACAATGCTGTCTTGTAATGGGGAAGTAGTTATGAGCTGGAGATGAGTCTGCTACCTCCAAATACAAGCTTGAGCCAGCAATGGAGGCAGGGGGATGGGGAGACAAGCAGACCAGAAATCGTGCCTCTATTTTTGGGAGCAACACCTAGATGCATTCATGTTTGCCATGTCCTCCAGTCCTTCCCTTACATCCCTCATTTACCACCATACTTCTTTCATATCCCTCTCATATCTCCCCTGCCCCATATCGCCCACTCTCTCTCCATTTTCCCACTTTTGTAAGTTTTAGTCTCCTCTGTGCTTCTTCTTTCTGCCACACTCCCTCTCTGCTTTCATGCTCTCTCCATGCCTACTCACCCAGTAATCACAAGATACAAAACCATATGTTCTTGAAATGATCATGAAAAAATCCATTTAAAATTCTCTTTGAGAAACATTACCCTACTTAACTTTCCATGAAATAATCAAACACAAGAAGTGAAAGTTCAACCAAGAAAACTTTCAATCAACTTCATACCTCTTAATTTTGTCCAAATAAATGCACAGGGATTAAAATAATTACTCAGATTCTGCAAAGAAATAAAGCTGTCTTTCACACAATGTGCAATCCCACTTAAGTTGTATAAACAGACCTCTACTGAGCTGAGTCCATTGACTGCTCTTGGAGCCCAGCCAAACATGGATAATGTTGAATCCTAATTTTATTTTTGTTCTTAACTTAAGACTAGGGTTTCCACCATGGTCCATAACTCCGCTGAGGTGCTGTGAAACTTTCATATTAAACTCAATGCAGGCAGTGGGGGATTTGAAAGGTATGGTCCTCCAATAGAGCTGGCAAGATAAAGTGTGCTGAGCATGGACTTCTGACCTACACCTGTGTGCTGTGCTGATAAGAATTGCTAGATACTGGAACAAGGGTGGGAATCCACAAATCGTGTCCTATTTGCCATTTCCAAGCTGTTCTGACAGAGAGGCTTGAAAATCGGGCCCTGCTGTCCTAGAGACTGGAAGGTTTGAAGAGGCTTGGAGCTTTATCCCGGAGTGTAAGGGTGACCTAATAGAGATTTATAAAATCATGAGACACATAGGTAAGGTGAATAGCCAAGGTCTTCTCCACAGGGTAGGGAAGTCCAAATTTAGAGGATATAGGTTTAAGGTATAAGGGGAAAGATTTGAAAGGGATCTGAGGGGCAACGTTTTCACACAGAGGGTGGTGCGCATATGGAATGGGCTGCCAGAGAACTGGTCAAAGTAAGTACAATTACAACATTTAAAAGACATTTGGGCAGGTACTTGGATAGGAAAGTTTTAGAGGCATATGAGCTGAAAATGTGTTGCTGGAAAGGTGCAGCAGGTCAGGCAGCATCCAAGGAGCAGGAGAATTGACGTTTCGGGCATGAGCCCTTCTTCAGGAATGAGGAAAGTGTGCCAAGCAGGCTAAGATAAAAGGAGGGACTTGGGGGAGATGCTGCCTGACCTGCTGCGCTTTTCCAGCAACACATTTTCAGCTCTGATCTCCAGCATCTGCAGTCCTCACTTTCTCTTAGAGGCATATGAGTCAAGTTCAGGCAAATGGAACTCGTTCAGATTAGGAAACTTGGTTGGTATTGACAAGTTAGGTCAACGGGCCCTGTTTCTGCATTTATGGCTCTATGAACGTATGATTGTATAACGATTACTTTCCCACTAACCGATAATTAACATATTGACTCAAAGTATCTATCAGAAACTGGAAACCTATGATCTTTAACTTGGATCCTAACATGATTTTAATGATACCACAAAACATCTCGTAAAAGCTAGTGGAATTGGTCTTGTGGATCCTCAAGAAAACAAAGGTTCAATGTGGATAATTGGATCATAGAGATCTACTTGTTATTGTGTTGCTTTGACTGCACACAAATTATTGTCTGGACCCTTGATGACTGGACTATAGCCTATGCAAATGCAAAGAGCTAATTAATTAAGGTACAGTTCATCTCTGACAATAAAAAAAATACAGGTTTGTGTAATGATTCAAGGCAGCTACCACAATGCTTTTAACATGTGACTCAACTATTACTCTCTCTCCAATAATGTATGACTTTTTAAAGAACATGATATCATGTTTGGCTGATGGTGAAAAGGGATACCTACAATATGTATGGCTCTTGATTTAAGATAAAGGATGGGATGTTCAGAGGGACTTTAAGGAAGAAATATTTCACTTAGACGATGGTGGGTAACTTGAACTCACTACCTGAAAGGGTGGTAGAGGCAAGAACCATTTCAACATTTAAGAGATATTTGAAGGGCAATAGCTTACAGGTTTACTGTCCAAATACTGCAAAATGGGACTAGAGTACATAATGTTTGATGACCTGTGTGGACACTGGGCCAAAGGTCTTCTTTCCATGCTGTAAAACTCTGTGATTCTAGAGAGAGCAGCCTCAGAATCTATAATGATTAACAATTGAGTCTGTCAGAAGATAGCAGCTGACAGCTCATTTGAAACATTATCCAGCCTACAAAGTCTATAGACTGAGTCACTCCCCTGGGTCTATTTGAGGAACGTTAAGAGGCTACACTTCTTTAAGTCAGTTGTTACAGATCTCTACCCTCCTGCTATAAGTTCTGTTGGATCAAGAGGTCATGTTTTGCTCTTTATTAAAAATCACTACAGTTCTTAACCACATTGTAATTAATTAAAGCTGCCATGGGTCAGCCCTGCATATTGCAGCCAAAGTTCCGTAACCAAGTCACAAATGCTCTGTTGCCAAGGCTAACAAGTACATCACTTTCTTCACTAGGGTCAACAATAAACAGGAGACAGGTAGTGATTTTCAGCAGTAGCTAGCTTCCTTCACATTCAGGACATGATACACTGCATACATTTTTTCACTTGGGCTCCTGAAAACCAGAGAGTTGCCATAATAAATTCAAAGAACTAACATTTAATTAATACGTAGCTTATCTCAGACAATAAAAAGAGGATGCAAGTTTGTCAAATGTTTCAAATAGCTATCACAATGCTTTCACCATGTGACTCAAATAAAAGCACCTCCCTCATAATATTTGACTCTTCAAGGAACTTGATAGCAATTCTGGCAATTGGAGAAATGGGATAACCACGATGTAAAGAAACAGGATCATATTAAGCATCTTGCATTAAAGTTAAGAAATCTCAATATATCTGGGCATTCCTTAGACTATAGTAGAGCCTCCATCCAACCTTGCTATCCAGAGAAGATGGATTTGGAAGAGAAACAGCAGTAAAAACAACTTTTGGATGTAGGTTTGCTCACTGAGCTGAAAGGTTCATTTCCAGATGTTTCATTACCTTACTAGGTAACATCTTCAGTGGACCTCATGCAAAGCAATGCTGAAAATTCCTGCTATTTATATGTTTAGGTTTCTTTAGGTTGGTGATGTCATTTCTTGTGGTGATGTTATTTCCTGTGGTGAACTCACTTCCTGTTCCTTTTCTCAGGAGGTGATAGATGGAGTCTAACTCAATTCGTTTGTTGATAGAGTTCTGGTTGAAATGTCATGCTTCTAGGAATTCTCTTGTGTGTCTTTGTTTGGCCTGCCCTAGGATGGATATGTTGTCCTAGTTGAAGTGGTGTCTTTCCTCATCTGTATGTGAGGAGACTAGTGAGAGAGGGTCATGTCTTTTTGTGGCTAGATGGTGTTCATGTATCCTGGTGGCTAGTTTTCTGCCTGTTTGTCCAATGTAGTGTTTGTTACAGTCCTTGCAAGGTATTTTGTAAATGATGTTAGTTTTGCTCATTGTCTGTATAGGGTCTTTCAAGTTCATTAGCTGCTGTTTTAGTGTGTTGGTGAGTTTGAGGGCTACCATGATGCCAAGATGTCACAGTAGAGCGAATGGCCAATGGGGAACTTCAAACCAGTGTCTACTGAAAAACAACACATACAGACCAAATATTGAACTACAGAAGCAATCATCCCAACACCCACAACAAACACTTGGTCTATGCCCAAAACATCGATTCTCCTGTTCCTTGGATGTTTGTCTGACCTGCTATACTTTTCCAGCACCCCACTCTTGACTCTGATATCCAGCATCTGCAGTCCTCACTTTCTCCAGATCAGAGTCAGAGTCCAGGCTTACTCAACAGTGTCAAGTTAGAACAAAGCAACCATTTTGCTTGGGAAAACTGATTTTATATTATTATATAAAATAGTTTTGAGAAATAATTGTAAGACACCTGATTGACTAAATTAAGAATACAGATACTAGAGATTTCTTTAATCACAGGCATTTTGTGGCTCTCTTCATTAAGCCAACTGACTAATTGCATTAGTGAGTTGACTAACATTCCCATCACTATATATACGCCCTCCTTTTAGCACAGTATTTCAGACAGTTAAAAGTTTTCTACAACATCCTCTGATATTGTTAAAATTAAAATTGAGATTCCAGTACGAAACAAAAAAAAATTACATTTATGACACTGTATCTCCAGCTATTGTCTATTTTTGTTCTTTATGTCCAAACTTTTGTTTCCTGTAAACAAAATGAAACTATGGAAAACTGCAAACATGTAAATGGTACAAATGACTTTCAGCAGGAGTGCACAAAAAATAAATATTGAAGAGAAAATGTGCTGGGTTTTTTTGGGTAGAATAAATACATGAGACAAGTGGAGACAATTTAGTTCAGAATCAAGGCAGAAAGTCTTGTAATGAAATGCAAACCTCTCAGGTTTTGTTCAATTGTTGGCTACTTTCTTGTTTTAAGATAAAATACAGAATGCTAGAAATTAACGTATTAATTTATAGATAATGTTTCTGCAAATCTTTTCAAGATTCAAGATAACAGTATAAAACAGTAAAATTCAAGATAACGGCAATATAACATAAAAAATAATTAAATGACTAAAAAAAAGCATCATGCTGTCGTGGATACAAATGTAATAGCGTTTTACAACACTTTAGAGAGCATGTTTGCTGCTTTTAATCTTTTCCAGAACATTCTTTGTTTTCCACAGTGAATGGTTCAACAGAGAAGTTGTACAATTCATCCTGGATTATCTGTAAACAGGTTTTTTGTCATTTACAACACAGCAACAGACAGTTTTAGTTTGACCTATGTCATGTCAGAACAGTCCAATCGTCAAAAACCTAAATGGTATCGTTGGAACAACTGTGCTTCTGACTTTAATCTGCTGAGAATACACTCAACTCTTTTTAACATCTTTCAAGATTATTGGAGAGCAGAAAGTAATTCTCATCCAGGTGAGCAATATTGTTAATCCGATTTGATTTATTTATTGTCACGCGTAGTTTGTTACAAAATGCAGTGAAAAGTTTGTATAGTATCACCGTTCTTTGCAGCCATCTTAAAACACAGAAAAATAAACCAAGACATAGAATATAAAGGCAGCAAGATAAAGAAATAGAGAAAGTGTTCAACTTTACAGTCCTTGTTAAGTGTTCCACCTTGGACTCTAGACTTAGTGGCCAGGCACGAGTCCCCTTTGCTGTGCTGATCCTGCTGGAATGCAAGTCACCACTCTTTGGCGCCATCTTGCCTCCACTGACACCTTTGCCACTATTAGTACTTGCTGGACCTCAACAATACAGACGCCACTGATGCTGCCAAGTACTGCACTGGCCCAAACTCAACTCCACTGCCGCCTTGAGTCCACTTCAGGCCCACCTCACTGATGCAGCCGTTGGTAATGCCGCTGAGTCCCCTACTGGCTCCAAAACTGCCTCCACCATCAACTCTACGAATCTGCGCTGGATGCAGACACTAATGGGAACCCAACTTGCACTTGGCGCAGCCATGGGTCAGCATCAGGACTGCTAGATTAAAACCTACAAATTAGAAAAGTGAAAATTTGGAAGTTGCCTGTATTTATACTTGATTTACATCTAAAACATAATCCTTCATTTTACTTTATTCTACTATCTAATTTTTTTTCAGCCAGCAATTGTTGCTGATCTTTAATTGCTTAGTGAACTGTTAACGTTAATTTTACTGAATGGTTTTAGACTTACTTTCAGAGGCCGGTTAGGATTCAACCACATTGCTCTGAATTAACAAACAAATTTACAAATGACTGAGTTCAGACAATTGAAATAACACTTGTAGTATTATTGCAAGTTAACATATACATTACAAGAGTCTTATTTTATTATGCTCCTTGTGATGATAATCCTTTGGGACCTGAACATTCCAGATACTGACTATCCAAGTGTAAGAACATCATTTTCAATATATTGTGCTAGATTAATATTTATCTTTTGCAATGCATTTCAACTATTAATCAGTTTTTTAAAATGATTAGATTTCAAAGAAAGTCATATATTACTACAAATATTGCACTAAATATATACTTGTTTGGAAAATATTTTCTGTATTTCTTTAACTCCTGTTTCATGCTTGTAATATAGTTGTCTGCTGTATTTTCCTACATTACAACAGTAACTACACTTCAAAAGTACTTATTTGATGAATTACATTTTGGGACATCCTGAGGTCGTGAAAGGCACAGTCTAAATGTAAGTTTTTTTCCTTTTCTTCTTTTATGGCATTTGATCTGTTCTAATATTTTATAAGACATTTTTTAGGTTCGTGGAGATGTACTCTCAGCTTTGTCATTGAAATATTGATTTCCCCACTTCTTTTTCACAGGACTATAGAATTATTACAGTGCAGAAAGAAACCATTCAACCCAAACTTTCTGCACCATTTCTCCAATGAATGTTACAACTTAGTTGTCTCATTCACCTGCCTTGTCTTATATCCTTGCATTTGGCTCCGATACAAATAATCATCCACTGCTTTCTTGAATGCCTCAGTTGACTCTGCCTCCACCGCATTTTCAGGCAGTATATTTCATGAACAACTCATTGCATGAAAAAAGCTTTCTCTTATGTCAGATTTGTTATGCTTACAAATCACCTTAACTCTGTGACCTAGATTCTCATCCAAACAGGAATGATTCCTCCCTATCTACTGTCTCCATACCTTGAATGATTTTGATAACTTCTGTCAGATGTCTTCTTAACTTTCTTCTCTACCAAGGAGAACAGTTCCAACATTTCCAATCTATTCTCATAAATGAAGTTGCTTATCCCTTTCACCTTGTACTCTGCGCTCTCAACCCAAGATATGAGGCTCGAATTACTTTTGTCTTGCCTCACTGTTTTGCAGATACAAGGGAGAAGGAAGTTTGTCATGGTTGTCAGCAAGCCTAAGTCAAATAAACAGCTATCTTTTGGTTGGGGGCTCAGGCACAGTTAGTCGAGGGAAGACTCCACTACCATTCTAGGGGCTTGGATAGGTTAGACTACTGGTCTGGGTGCTCAGAGTCAAGATTCTGGACACATCTGGGGTGAGGAGCTAAAACCTGTTTTGAATTTTTTTCCCTTTTGGGGGTTGTTTTCCTCCAGGAATGAAAGAAAGGCAGGTGTTGCAGGCGATGATAGCTCAGCTTTCCCTTTTGGTGCAGGTAAATTGGTGTCTTGAAGACAGTACAGAGGGCATTCAGGGTTAGTGGTGCCAAAGGTTTGTATGGGTAACAGTGAGTGAGGGAAGATGCTGCAGGCATTATTGAGGATGACCAAGCATGAACATTGGTGGGAGATGAGTACAGTAACAAATGTAGACTGACTGTGAGTTATCAGAGATAATATGATGGGATTTATTTGGTAGAATGGCAAAGGCCATTGACATTCTGCCTTCAGAGCTACGCATTCCTCTAAATGGTTGAGGCTGATTTAACACACGTGGAACTTTGGACAGGCCTGGCATGGTTTAGTGCCATAGACTTTACTGCTGGTCCTAGGGGAAGTGGAAGTCCTGCCTCTGTGTGACTCCATCCATCAGGATCTCTAAGCCCCTGGCTGCACAATGAGATGCTAATTCTCCCCTGACTCCTATGTCTTGGTAAATGCCAGGTGTCTTGCAGGGCAGCTCCTTTCACAGTGCTTGTCTGGGTGCACAATGGGCTTTTAAAAATGGTATAGGTGGAAAGGATGCCACTGAATTCCAAGATATCTTCTGATAGGTAAGTTGTTGTCAGAAAGGCATATGGTAAGATACGACCACAATTGGACATCATGATGCCATAATAGTGGGGTAGGTAGTTAATGTGGCCAGTTTTGTGAGATGCAGCAGGAAAACCCACTACGCCTCACGGTGGGAATCCCTCCAAAAAACTAGGCAAAAAACTCTTTAGTCAAAACAACGTTAAGATTCAGTTTCTCCTTTTGTTCCTGTACAGCTGATCCACAAGTGCTGCCACAAACCTGTCTCTGACTGCATTTGAAGACTAAATAGGTTATCAATGTGGGTACTGCACCCTGCCTCCATTCTGCACCCTATTTGTATTTTGCAATTTGACTCCATTTTCGACAGCTAGACTGGGTCTGGGAACTTTATTTATGGAATTGAAACAAAAATATAATAAAAACTTTAAAAAATTGAAATCTAAAGTGAAAAAAAGCAGTTTGCTAAAAATCAGAAAACAGAAAAGACAGGTCAGTGTTTTGGGAAACTAAGTGTCAATCTATCTTTTCTCCCCTTTTTGAGATTGGTAGGCTTACTTCACATTTCCATAATGTTTTGTTTTTAACTTCCTTAAAATAACTTTACATTCTGTTTATTATGATATAAAAGGATAGACTTTCATGTACAACTTTTATATTTCATTGTACATTGATTTTCAAGGTTTATTTTATTTGGCATTGTATCCAAAGAACACTGTAAATTGGAACAAAATCAGTAAATGATAAGCATTCGTATTTTGCATGTGTCACTTACAGTTACATACATATCAATTAAACATATATAAATTTCAAAATGTTTTAAGATTAAATCCACGGAGAAAATATCCATGAGAAAACATCAACTTGTATAGGTATACCATATTGGAAAAATACAATTTGGGATACTCGAACCAGAAAAGTTAAAACATATTATAATTTCTGAACAAATATCAAATCAAAAAACTACTAACTTCATCAGATTTTTGAATTTGCTATTGAAACTACTTTGCTATCACTGGAATGATACTACGTTTCCTGGACATCTTAACAACATTCCATTACAGTAGTGCAAGTAAAAATGCACTATGGGTTTGTGTTGGTAATCCTTTCTGTGTCTATGTCAGCAAATAGATGCATATAAGCTTTGAATTAAAAAATAATATGGTGAAATAAAATTGGTGTATTACAATGGAAATGCTGACATTACTCATCATTAAGCCTGTGAGAACCACATTCTGTAAAGGCATCTGATCATTTTATTCATGTAATTTGTAAACTCAGTGTTTGTAACTCATTCATGGGATGTGGGAGTTACTGGATGGCCTGCATTTATTGTACATTCCTTGCAACCCTTCAGAAGACCTTGAACTACTGCAGTCCTTGGGAATTGGAAATTACAGTTTCCTTGTGTGTTATGCATTCATTTCCACTACCGTAGCAGTAAATTGTCAACTATATGTACTTTTTACTATTTCAAGTTTTTGATTATTTATATTATTTAATAACATATATCCATGACATTGTTCTTGAGTTAATACTGTTAATAACTTAAAGAAGATCATTTTGAAAATAGCTGTTACTTTCAGTTACCTAGGTACTAGTAGGTAAAATTAATATTGAACTATATCAACTTTTTTTTCTTTCTACAGATCTAGATATGGGTGATTGGTCATTTCTTGGCCGTCTCCTAAATGAAGTTCAGAATCATTCCACAGTAGTTGGGAAGATCTGGTTGACAGTGCTGCTGATTTTTCGTATTTTGTTGGTCACACTAGTGGGTGATGCAGTATATGGTGATGAGCAATCGAAGTTCACCTGTAACACCCGTCAGCCAGGCTGTAATAATGTTTGTTATGACACTTTTGCCCCTATTTCTCACCTGAGGTTCTGGATTTTCCAAATTGTTCTGGTTTCAACACCATCCATTTTCTATATTGTGTATGTCCTGCATAAAATAGCAAAAAATGAAAAATATGAAGTGGAAAAAATGCACACACTGGAATTATCCAACAATCCTATGACTAGTGGACACCTTCCAAAAGATGAAAGCTTGACTCTAAGATCTTTTGTCGGCGACTCTCAGGAAATTAAATGTTATCAAAGGGATGGAGATGATGAAATAGAGCACATTAAAAGCAGTAAGAACAATGATCCAATCTATCTATCAAATAAGGTTTTAACTGTATATATTATACATGTAATGCTGAGAGCAGTTGTGGAAATAATATTTTTGCTGGGACAGTACTACCTGTATGGATTTAATGTTCCATGTCTGTTTGTGTGTTGGACCTATCCATGTCCAACCAAAACAGACTGCTTCATATCCAGAGCCACAGAAAAGACCATCTTTTTGAACTTTATGTTTTGTGTTAGTCTTGCATGCTTTTTGCTGAACATCGTTGAGCTCCATTATTTGGGATGGATTTATATTGCACGTGTGTTATGTACTACTTGCTCACCCTGTTGCAAGAAGGAGAAACAAAAGGAAGCAGTAAATCAGTCTTCACAGCAAAAATCTCTTACATTAGCACTAAAAAATTCATTCTACAACAACCTAACACTGAAATCGTCAGTAGGATTGTTGAAACAGGGATCAGATAATCTTCCAAGTCAAGCAGCAATTTCATTGGATTCTGAATCAGTAGAAAGCACAACATATCAGGATGTAAAGGAATGTGGCAAGCTGCAACATGGAAATCTAAACATGCCTAGAACAAGCAAAAAAGCTTGGCTTTAAAAAAGAGGTTTTAAACAGATTTTGTTACATTCTAAATTTAATGTTTACAGGTTCTTTATATCAAAACAGTAACAAAACGTTTACTGATTAATATTAACTGTTTGCCATTGCAAAACAGAAAACAGTAGTTAAATTAGCCAAATATTAAGTATGATCAGGTCCTGGAATGCCTTACTATTGTGTTGCAAAAGGTAGTTCAGTTAACCAAAATGAAGGAAAATATCACAATTTGAAATTGTGAAGGAGAGAGCACTTTCTAAAAACTATGGTGAGGTTCTCAGTTTATGCTAAATTTTCTCTTGTTGAAACATAACAGAAATGCCCTCAAACATCTGAACAGTCAATCTGTCAAATCTTTCAGAACAGGCCAGTTCTAACTCAAGAATTTCAATCAGAAATTACTCAGAAAATTCCCTACTGTAAGTACTCAACTTTGAAACAGGTGGGAATCTTTTCCCCTTGTCAATCCTTAGATGAGGATAGAATGACCTGATTTCTCAATAGGATCTACAAACACTCTCTAATGGTGAAATGTTAACTGATAGTACTAAAAGCTTAAAGTGATTATTGGTGTATTCGATATGTTCTTCTCTTTGTTTTAATTCCTAGATTTACCAACTAACTTAATGAAGATTTTTAGAGACGTCTAAATTATTTTTCAAAGTTTGATTGCTTTCAACACAGTACCAACTAAATTTGAATCAAATTTACTATGAAAACAAGATCAGAATTTAACTGGACTGATATAGAAATGATCCAATTAAAGTGTTTGGAATGATTAAAGAAATTCAATTTAAAGTCAAAATAAATTAGTTTCACCAGTGCAGTAAAGCTTGAATGTCAGAAATTATTTTTACCTAAAAGTACTAGAAGTCTGGACCTCTCCCATTAAAGGTTGTTGAGGAAATTTCAAAATGAGATGGATATCTACTATACAAAGGTATAAGACCTGAATACCCTACTCCTGTACTGATGTTCCTATACCATAACTGGCTTTGTATTTTTGGGCAACACGTGATTGCAATATATTTTTCAATTCATCCGTAATAAGCATGTATTAATTAACTTTGGGTCATCATAATCAGTATCACACTGTGTGAATCTATAGTATTAAATTTGAATGATTCAGCAGTGAAGACAGATTAGACAGGTTGAGGTTGTTTTCCTTAAAGTTGAGAAGGCTGAGGGGAGATCTGATTGAGATGTACTGTACAAGGTTCTGAGGGGCATAGATAGGGCAGATGAGGCGAAATCTTTCTGGTTAGTGGAGGGTCAATAAGCAAGGGGCAATGTTTTAAGGTAAGGAGCAGGACGTTTGGAGACGATTTAAGGGAAACCTTTTTCACCAAGATGGTTGTGAATATTTGAAACCCACTGCCTGAAAAGGTAGTAGAGGCAGTAACTCTAGAGATATTTAAGAACTATTTAGATGAACACTTGAAAAGTCATGACATACAACACTACAAGCCAAGTGCTGGTAAATGCGATGACTGGCGCAGACATGATGTGCAGAGCAACTTCTTTCTGTGCTGTAAAAACTCTATGACTACTAAATACTTAGTTTGACATAAGGTTTGTTTTGGCAGGACAAAATGATGGCAGGCATGAGATTTTCGAACAGTTATAATAATGCATTGTAGAGTAGTCTTTCAAGGTGACGGTCAGGAGTAAATAGTATTTGACTCTACAATTGGTCCTTGCTGTACCTAACCTGGGAATTATTTTCAATGCTGACATTTGATACCAAAAGTAAAAAAAAAGTTTCATTCCCTAGCCCTGTCTTCTGTCATTTTGATATATCTAAATAATAACCAAAACATACATCACAATACTCACTGTCAAATAAACTTGTAAAATCACCAAGATGAAATAAGCAATGTAACCATTTGCAAACATTCTCAGATTCAAATGTAGTTGTTTAGAGCTGAGAATGAATTGGAAGGAAATAATAAGCTAGAAAGAAATTAAAACCATTAGCAACATCTGGTACACTTCACAACTCATTTCGTATCTTATTTTTGTATAAAAGTGTTTTATTATCACTCAATTTGCATTCAAGGTGCTCATAAACTCTGTAAAACAGATTCTAGTAACAAAAAGGAAAACATTTGCACCCATATACTGAACACAGGGCATCCTAAAGATTTTACACTCAATTATGTAATTTGATGTTGCAATGGATGAAATCTGATAGCTAATTGTGCACAGCAAGATTGCACAGACAAATGGCATTCACCTGTGTTTGAAGGTTAAATGATGAACAGAACATATGCTGCTTCAAATGTTGACAAAAGTTCTTATCACCAAACAATGCATATTAATTCTGCCTTTAACATTTTGTGTGTGTAGTGATTGGAGCAATGTCAGTCAGTTAGATCTCAAAGAATGAATTTCTTGATAGGACCAGGTTAACAGCCCCAATCAGGGAGTCCGGGCTGACAGATATAAACAGGAGTGTCAGGTATTCTGCTGACTCAAGGAACTAGCTCAGTGCTAGCTAGGTCAGTGTCATGTACTATGCACATGTAAATAAAAGGGTGACTTGGTGGATGCCAGCCTTTGTGGAGTTATTTCAGTAGTGATGAGAGTGGGATTAATGATGTGACCATGCAAAAGCACCGACAAGCTGAAGCCCAACTGGACTTCAAAAGGCATTACAAGTGGCTTTGTCATTAGAAAATATGGCATTTGGAACTTATGATTTACAGAGTATGCCAATGGAAGTGGATGCCCTAGCCAGGCTGACTGAGCTTGGTGAACACCATTTAAGTGAAGGCAATTGCATAGCCTCACTTAGGACATATCCTGAACAAAGGGACTGTAGGTTAGCCCACAGCAAAGCCCCAAAGCAAAGCTAAGTCTTGACCAAATGGTTAAAATTTTCTTGAAGAACCAGGCTAGCAGGTCATTGTGGTTGCTGGTGGTATACAAACTTGAGACAGCAAAAGAGTCCCACTAGGCCTGAATTGAGTAAGACAACTCATAGGCTGGTATCCAGGGGAATGCACACTCTGGCGAGTCCACCTACAGTTGGTTTGGAACAGGTAAATTGCTTAGCAGCATCTAAATTAGAACCAATCAAAATAAAAGTCTGGTTAAATGGCTGCTTCTAATGGAGGTCGATACCAGCGCAGCCTTTTCAGTGATCACAGAACCAGTCTTTAACTAAATTCACTCAGGACCCCAACTCTTAAGTTTACATAAGACCTCAACCAGGCTGAGAACCTGTACCAGAAAGCCGCAACAGATTAAGGGCACAACTTCTGTTTCAATCTCTTATGAGAAGCAGCTGGTTCAGTTAACATTGATTTTAGTGAAAGGCTCAGGCCCAAGCTTGATGGGCCACAATTGTTTGAGAAAGATTCAACTTGATTGACTCAATATTTTTCAATTAGAAAATGGCTGCTTGAGTGAAGTCCTAATTAAATACATGGAGGTTTTTCAGGGAGGTCTCGGGACTATGAAAGGGGCCAAGGCCACCTTACATGTTGACCAAGAAACAATTCCACAATTCTGCAAGGCCCACTCAGTACCATTTGCCTTACGTGCAAAAGTAGAAATCAGGAAGCTGGAAAGTAAAGGGATCATCAAACCACTACAATAGTATAAGTGGCACTGGTTGTACTGATTGTGAAGGCCGATGGCTTAGTTTACCTTTCAAAAAACACAGTGAAGTGCTTTTTGCAGCTGGATAAATACCTACTTCCTTGCATTGAGGACTTATACACTTATACCCTAGGTTGCTAATTATCTGGATGACATGCTAATAACTGGGAAGACCAACACAGAGAATTTAGAGAACTTGGACATAATGCTTAAACGTTTCTCCAAGGTGGGGTATGCCTTAGGAGGGAAAAATGTGTGTTCCATGCACCCCAAAGCGACCTATTGAGCTACAGAGTCGACAAGACTGGGTTACACACATTGCAAGATGAAGTGAGAATGAGCAAAGGTAACCCGGCCTTCCTGTCTGTACCAGAGTCTGGGTCTTTCCTTGGACTGGTGAATTATTATGGAAATTTCAAAAATAACCCGGCCTCCATCCTGGCACCCTTACATTTGCTATTAAAAAAGGGTCAATGTTGGAACTGGTTTTGTAGCCAAGATGTAGCCTTTAGGGAAGTGAAGAAGCAGCTATCATCTAAGGTGCTGGCACTCTATGATCCTAAGCAAGATATAGTGCTTGCATGTGATGCCTTGCCATACAGTATTAGTGTTTGCTCATCGGTGACTCAGCAGAAAGGAATGCCTGATGGCATATGCTTCTCAGATGTTGGCTGAAGCTGAACGAAGACACGCCCAGACAGAGAAGGAAGTTTCAGCAGTCATCTGTGGTGTGAGCAAGTTCCACCAATACCTACACGGATGTAAATTTAAATAATAACAGACCACAAACTCCAGCTAGGACAGTGTCATGCTACCCATTGCTTCAGGTTGAATTCAGAGTTGGGCTTTTAGTTGAGTGCACACAATTACAAGTTGGAATACCGTCCAGGAGACTAAGTGGCAAATGCGGATGCCTTGAGTGGTCTCCCATTGGTGGATACTACTGGTGGTGCCACCACTTGAAGAGTCTGTTCTGGTTTTAACCTCTCTTGACACTCTTCTGGTTACTGCTGCCAGTATCAGACTGTTAGACACTGTGGACAGAAAAAGAGCCCATCCTGACAAAACTACAACAGCTGGTGGTGATTGGGTCAAAAAAAAAAGAGCTTGTCACAACCAGAACTAAAACCTTTTTTGAACCGGTGAGACTAGATCACCATAGAGGATGGCATTTTATTATGGGGAGCAAGACTGATTGTCCCGAGCAAAGGTTGCCACCAGATACTGGCTGAACTCCACCAGGGTCATCCAGGGGTTTCTAAAAATCAAGATGTTGATGAGAAGTTGATGTCTGATGGCCAGGACTGGATGTTGACTTAGCTGCATTGGTGGGACAGTGCCCAGAGTGCAAAAAGGACAAAACTTACCCAAGCAGCTCCCCCACATTCATGGGAGTGGCCAGGTAAACCCTGGACTTGGTTACACAACATATGCCAGTCCTTTCATGGGCATGCAAGGACAGTTCCATACCATCCATTGTCCAAAGGTCTGGCGGAAAGAGCAGTCCAAAGTTTGATTCAATACAAAACAGTCCCAGTTCCTGTGTGATTATAGGACCACCCCTCACATAACTAAAGGGACAGCTCCAGCAGAATTGTTAATGGGGAGAAGATTCTGCACCAGATTAAATCTGATCTTCCTCGGCCTGCGGGGGAGGGTGAAATGGCATCTGAAATGCCAATTCCAGACTCAAGACTCAAACAATTAAGACAGTTTACTTCAAGGGATGAAGTTTGGTGTCAAAACCATGGGTATGGCCCTGCATGGGTAAGAGGCATGGTCAATGTAAGGTCAGGTCTCATGACATTCAAAGTTTGGGTAGGTGAGGCAGTCCTGAACAAACATGTGGACCACATGAAAGCTGCATATGGGGCAGCAGCAAAACATACCTGACCCCTCAGAATATTCACTGCTGAAAATGTGTTGCTGGAAAAGCGCAGCAGGTCAGGCAGCATCCAAGGAGCAGGAGAATCAACATTTCGGGCATGAGCCCTTCTTCAGGAATCCAGCACTTTTCCAGCAACACATTTTCAGCTCTGATCTCCAGCATCTGCAGTCCTCACTTTCTCCCTCAGAACATTCAGCAAGGCTCTCAGAACCCATGGGTTCTCCACCTCAGCTTACTGTCAAAGAAACCTCTGAGGCTGAGATGGATACATATGCCATAGCCTCAATGCTGCTACCACTTGAAGAAGATGAGTACTGGCTGAGATGCTCCGAGGCACAACAGGTAGCTATGGTCCAGTAGACGCTGCAATATTCGAGGCAGAGATAGAGGAGCTGGATCTGGGCCAAACATGCCGCAGGAGAAGCTTCAGGAAAAAGAATAGGCATACATGCCAGGACTAACAAGGGGAGGGACATAGTGATCGCAGTGAACCCAACCAGGTGGATCTCATAGAATATGAGTTCCTTGATTGGGGCTATTAACCTGGTCCAAATAGGTTGACGGTTCATAAACAGGAGTGTCTGGGGTTCTGCTCAATTGAGGAGAACATCTCTATGCTAGCGCTGTCAGTGATGTGTAATATGCATGTGCAAATAAAGGGTGACTTGTTAACAGGATACTGGCCTTTGTGAAATCATTTCAGTGTGCATCTTAGATTATATGCCCAAGTCTCTAACTCAAAGTGGCAAGTGTGCTAATACTGAGCTGAAACTGACATCTAAAAAAGAGTTCCTTTTTATTGTCTGGGGTTGTATCAAAGCATTGAAGTTCAATAATAATGCATTTTTTTAACTCAAATTTTTTCCCCTTTTTAGTTTTCTTGTATTTTCTTGGTGACATTTCTTCACATGTACTCTTAGATCAAAATATAGCAAGGAATAATTGACAAGATACTAGCATAATAAGAAATATTAGGATTTAAAAAGATTAAAAAGATTTGTGGGCGGCACGGTGGCACAGTAGTTAGCACTGCTGCCTCACACGCCAGAGACTCGGGTTCAATTCCCGCCTCAGGCGACTGACTGTGTGGAGTTTGCACATTCTCCCCGTGTCTGCATGGGTTTCCTCCGGGTGCTCCAGTTTCCTCCCACAGTCCAAAGATGTGCAGCTCAGGTGAATTGGCCATGCTAAATTGCCCGTAGTGTTAGGTAAGGGGCAAATGTAGGGGTATGGGTGGGTTGTGCTTCGGCGGGGCGGTGTGGACTTGTTGGGCCGAAGGGCCTGTTTCCACACTGTAATGTAATGTAATCTAATCTAATCTAAACCATGAAGACAAGTTGCATAAATTTGGGTTGTATTCCAAGGTTGGAAAGTTGAAGAGTAATTTAAATATTTAAACAGCAATCTGATAAAATACATAAATAGAAACTATTTCCTCTGTTGGTGAAATCCAAAATAAGGTGACAAAAATAAACTTAGAGTGGGGGCCTTTCATGAATTAAATTACGAAGAAATGAATATGATATCAGTTGAATGTTTAGAGACTGAATTTGACAGATTGAAAAGGGCAACAAGGGATCAAAGGTGGGTAAATAGTGTTGAGACACAAATCAACCATTAGCTACTTCAATAGCTGGATGGGATAATTCCTGTTTCCATGTTTCTTAAGTCGTAGAGTCATGCAGTTGTCCAGCATGGAAACAGACCCGTCGGTCCAACACATCCATGTCAACTAGCTATCCTAAATTAACCTGGTCCCATTTGCCAGCATTTGGCCCATATCCCTTGAAACTCTTTCTATTCATGTACCCATCCAGATGCCTTTTAAATGCTGTAATTGTACTAGCCTCCACCACTTCCTCTGGCAGCACATTCCATATACGCACCACCCTCTGCGAGAAAAAGCTGCCCCTTAGGTTCCTTTTAAATTTTTCTGCTTTCACCTTAATCCTATGCCCTCTAGTTTTGGACTCCTCCACCCTGGGAAAAAGACCTTGGCCGTTCACTCTATTTATAGGCACATAGAAAAGTACAGCACAGAACAGGCCCTTTGGCACACGATGATGTGCCAAGGTCTATTCCCAAAGTAAAATAACTTAACTTATGCACCCTCAACTCACTGTTATCCATGTGCATGTCCAGCAGTCGCTTAAATGTCCTTAATGATTCTGCTTCCACCGCCACCGCTGGCAACGCATGCCTTCATGATTTTATAAACTTCTATAAGATCAACCCTCAGTCTCCGATGCTCCAGGAAAAATAGTCCCAGACTTTGCAGCCTCTCCCTATCACACAAACCCTCCAACCCTGGCAACATGCTTGTAATCTTTTTCTGAATCCTTTCAAGTTTCACAACATCCTTCTTATAGCAGGGAAACCAGAACTAACAGTGTTCCAAAAGTCGCCTACAAATAGGTATAGCCACAACATGACCTCCCAACTCCTATACTCAATGCACTGATCAATAAAGGCAAGCTTACCAAACACCTTTTTCACTATCATGTCTACTTGCGACTCTACTTTCAAGGTCCACCTTGAACCTGCACTCCAAGGTCTCATTGTTCAGCAACACTCCCCAGGACCTTACCATTAGGTGTATGTGATTTGTCTTTCCAAAATGCAGCACCTCACACTTATCTAAATTAAATTCCATCAGCCACTCCTTGCCCCATCTGATCAAAGCCCTATTGTACTCTGAGATAACATTTTTGGCTGTCCACTACACCAACAATTTCAGTGTCATCTGCAAACTTACTATCCAAAACTCCTATATTCATATCCAAATCATTTTTAATAAATGACAAAAAAGTAGTTGGAAAATATTTCTTTCCAAATCTCCATACTACATCACAATACCTTCATACCCACTTACCTTGCAAGATCATCCATTCTCTTTCCACACACTTAGTAGTATCTCCATATACTCAGCCAGCAGTCACTTAATCTAGTCCTTATACAATTTGATGCTTCCCCCCAATATCCACAGCATTTATCATAGAAACACAGTTACAACTATTATTGTCAAAGGTCTGCTCTTTCCATGATCACAGAAAGACAGCATAAAAGACAAGGGAGAGAGAGAACTGGAGACAGGATATAGGAGCAGGAGGAGGCCATTTAACCAGATCATGGCTGATCATCTATAGCAAAGTATTTTCCAAAATTATCACAATATCTTTTGATACCTTGATTTTTTTAAAAATGAGTTTGAAAAGAAAAACAAGTAGTTGAGCCAAAATAATAAGAAATAACAAATTGTTGAAGACTGAGCTAATTGAAGATATGACAAAGCCCTGTACAGCTTCAGCACAAGCATTTTGTACAAGATTCAGATAGGGTTGAACAGAGTTCAATATATTTTAAGAATATTTTATAAAGGAGGTAAATAGATGTTATTACAATTTAATAGGCCAAATAGTGCGGAAATACTGAAATAACAGAAGATTCTTGCAATTCCAGGTTAGGCAGTAACTATGGAGAGAAAATCTAAAATTTAGCATTTCAGGTCAAGAACCTCCCATCAGATGCAGTTGGCAAACATAGACACCTGCTTTTGATAACACTGACGCTGAGGTATAACATTTTCTCTCAGAACATTTATATAAACCAAGGCCACCACAGGTGACTTCTGAACTCACTGCTTAGCATGTTTTATCAGCGGATAGGGAAGTCGATGTGAATTGAAGTTACAATCCTGACCTTCGAATTATTTCCCACAGAAACAGGAAAAGGGGAGAATGGAAAGAATTAGGGACATTACAAGTATTGAAAAGAACTTCAGCAATGCAAGTGGGGTGTTGCATACTTAATATGATGCAGGACAGACAACAAATATCAAACCATTACAATCGTGAAGCAGTTATTTAGCATATTTAGCATAAATTCAAATATTCCAAACAAGAATACCTATTTAAGAATAACTCTTTAAATGCTAGTTATCTGTACTTTAATGGTTTGTAACTGGCTTTCCTTCAGCAGGAATGATGTGCTTGAATACACGATGTTTCTTGAACAATTATTCTCCGAAGGTAATTTTGTGGGAGGTCACTGACAGTGCTACATTCTGAACAAGGTTGTTTTGTGGCACATCCTTGAAGTTTTTTTGAAAGCTGCCAACTTCTTTGGACACCTGCTGGCATTCTGTATCTCAACTGACATCTACAGAGCAGGAAGAACTGGTCATCAGTGCAACTAATATTGCTGACTATCAGAAATGGGAAGGAGAAAACCTCCCAGTTCTCTGGTGACAGAATTAAATATTATTGGCTCACATATCAGAACATTTACAAGTCATGTTGACTTGATTTCACTCTGAATAAAATATGATTATTTTCTGACAAATTTCAACATTCTTACATAGTGCTAATTTATATATTTTCTTTCTGCAAGACCTTCAGTTGTGTAGCAGCAGTTGCTAGACATTGCAGACAAAGAATCCTCAAAAGAAAGGAGTCTTCTGAGAGTATAATCACAGTTCTCATGATTACCGTGCACTAGCGCAGTAACACATACTTCAGTAGGTAATGGGCACTCAATGTCTTGTTTCCCCAGAACTCAAATTGTCACTGCTGCTCAATGTTATTTACATTGCATCACATCAAGATCATTCTAAAACTATGGCTGATGAGAACTAAATGGCACAAGATAATAGATTCACACAACATGGCAGATAGTACCTTCAATATTAAGATGAGACGTAATCTCATCCAAAAGGATAATGCAGTGGTCACTTCTACCAATACTATTATTGTAACTGCAACAAGTGGATGAGTGAGGAGAAGGTCAAGTAGATTTTTTTTTCGCCTGTTGGTTCCCTCAGTACCTGCCGCAAATCCAGTCTAGCAGCTTTACAACAATGAAAACTATGTTACTTAACTGGCCTCTTTGCAATACATTCACTTGAAGGATTGTATGCAAACCAAGATATTATTAAGAACCACACGGAAACTGATAACTTTCAGAAATTATTTGACATAGCCATTCTCAAGGAATCGTACCTCACAATGACCCAGATACCACCATCACCATCTCTGGATATGTCCTGTCCCACTGGCGGGACAGACCCAGCAGTGGTGGCAGCACAGTGGTATACAGTCGAGAGGGAGTTGCTCTGGGAGTCCTCAACATTGACTCTGGACCCCAGGAAGTCTCATGGCTTCAGGTTAAGCATGGGAAAGGAACCTCCTGCTGATTACCACATACTGTCCTCCCTCAACTGATGAATTGCTACTCCTCCATGTTCAACAATAGAGGAAGCACTGAGGAAGGTAAGGGCACAAAATGTACTCTGGATGGGGGAATTTTAAAGTCCATCACCAAGAGTGGCTCAGTAGCAGTACTACAGATCAGCTCCTAAAGGACATAACTGCTAGCCTAGGTCTGCAGCAGTGGTTCAGGAACCAACAAGATAGAAAAACATACTTGACAGCATCCTTACCAATCTGTCAGCTGCAGGTGCACCTGTATCAATAAGAGTGACCACTGTACAGTCCTGTGGAGACAATGTCTTGCCTTTACATTGAGAATAACTCTGTTTTGGTGTGTGGCACTATCACCATGCTAAATGGGACAGACTTTAAACCAATCTAGCAACTTAAGACTGGGCATCCATAATGTGCTGTGGGCCATCAACAGCAGCAGAAGTTTACTCCAGCACTACATGGCCCGGCATATCCCCCACTCAACCATTACCATCAAACCAGGGGATTAACTCTGGTTCAATGGACAGTGCAAGAGGGCATGCCAAAAGCAGCACAGGCATACCTGAAGATGAGGTATCAACCTGGTGAAGACACCAAACAGGACTACTTGCATGTCAAACAGCATAAGCAGCAAGTGATAGACAGAACTAATGATCCCCTGGTCAACAGATCAGATAAAAGCTTTGCAGTCCTGCTCCATCCAGTTGTGAATGGTGGTGGACAATTAAACAACTCACTGGAGGAGAAGGCTCCACAAACATCCCAATCCTCAATAATGGAAGAACCCAGGGCATCAGTGCAAAAGATAAGGCTGAAACTTTTGCAGCAATCTTCAGCCAGAAGTGCTGAGTGGATGATGCAATTCAGCCTCCTCCAGTGATCCGCAGCATCACAGGTACCAGTCTTCAGCCAACTTGATTCACTCCATGTGATATCAAGAAAAGGTTGGAGACATTGCATACTTCAAAGGCTATGGGTCCTGACAATATTCTGCAATAGTACTGAAGACCTGTGCTCCAGAACTTGTCGCATCCCTAGCCAAGCTCTTCTAGTATAGATACAACATTGGTATCTACTTGACAATATGTCCTGTACATAAAAAGCCGGACAAGTCCATCCTGGCCAATTATCACCCCATCAGACTACTCTCAATCAATAGCAAAGTGATGGAAGGTGTCATCAATAGTGCAATCAAGCGTCACCTGCTCAGTGGTAATCTGTCCAGTGATGCTCAGTTTGGGTTCCAACAGACCACTCAGCTCTGGATCTCATTATAGCCTCGGTCAAAACATGGACGAAAGCACTAAATTCTAGACGTGAGGAGAGAGTGACAGCCCTTGACATCAAGGCTGCATTTTAATCCATGTGGCATCAAGGAGCCCTAGCAAAATGGAACCAATGGATATCAGGGGGAAAACTCTCCAGTGGTTTGACACATAGAAAGATGGCCGTGGTTGTTGGACGTCAGCCTTCCCAGCTCCAGGACATCTCTGCAGGAGCTCCTCCAGATAGTGTTCTCAGCCCAAACATTTTCAATTGCTTCATCAATAACCTTCCCTTCATCATAAGGTCAGAAGTAGGGATATTTGCCCATGATTGCACAATGATCAGCACCCTCATGACTCAAGATATTGAAGCAATTCATGTTCAAATGCAACAAGATCTGGACAATGTCCAGGCTGACAAGTGGCAAGTAACATTTGCGCCACACAAATGCTAGGCTATAACCATCCTGAATAAGATAGAATCTAACCACCGCCCCTTGGCATTGAATGGTGTTACTATAATTGAATCCCCCACTATCAACATCCTGGATGTTATCATTGACCAGAAACTCAACTAGACTCACCACCTAAACACAATGGCTACAAGAGCAGGTCAGAAGCTAATAATAATGCAGCAAGTAACTCACCTCCTGACTCCTCAAAGCCTGTTCACCATCAATAAGGCACAAGTTAAGAGTGTGATGCAATATTCCCCACTTGCCTGGATAAGTGCAGGCCCAACAACACTCAAGAAGCTTAACACCATCCAGGATAAAGCAGCACATCCACAAGCATCCACTCCCTCCATCACGGAGGCTCAGTAATAGCAGCGTGTACTATCTACAAGATGCACTGCAGAAATTCACCAAAGATCTTCTAACAGCACCTTCCAAACGCATGACTGCTTCTGTCTCGAAGGGCAGCAGATATATGGGAACATGACTACCTTTAGGTTCCCTGCAAGCCACATACCATCCTGAGTTGGAAATATGTTGCCGTTCCTTCACTGTCACTGGGTCAAACTCCTGGAATTGCTTCCCTAATAGCATTATGGGTCAACCCATAGCAGGGGGGACTGCTGTGGTTCAAGAAGGCAGTTCACCATCGCCAGCCAGCGATGCCCACATCCCACAAATGAATTTTTAAAAAAATTTCCAGAGGCTGACTTCATCACACGAGAATACACTATAACAAGCAGATTAAACACAATATTATCAAACCGCTATTCAGTAGGCAACCTATATGTTAAAAAATACAGAAACAAATTCCCAATTTGACTGTTAATAGGAAACCCACTGCATGCTATTGACCTTTGATTAAACACTTGTTCTCCAGGAATTGATTCAAATGTTGTCTCAATTCTTAGTGGCTTACTTCCATTTTCCAAAGCCAGTTCGATAGCTTTTAATCCTTGACCTGGTTTGGAGGGTGAGGGGTGAATTAAAAAAAATCTTTGCTCTAACCAAACCAGGCAAATTTTTCAGTCTTGTGATCTTGGTCTCTTCTATATGATTAGAAGCTCCCATTGTATTTTACATGGTGACTAAGAGGGCAAGTGTTTTCTGTGTTTTAGATGTAGGACTAGTTGCCTCCAACTTTTGCTGCTCTCTCTCTCTTAAATTCTTGCAGACTAACCTGTCTGTGACATTCAGAGTTAGTCTGATATGGACTCTTCCCTGCTCAAAACTCATCTCCATGGCAATATGAATCACGTAGACCTTTCCTCCAGGTAGAAATGTTGTCCTCTAGATCCTCAACCTTATGGGGAACTGGAGATCTAACAAGGACAAAGGTCACTTGATCAGAAATGTTAACTCTCATTTTTCTCCACAGATGCTGCCAGACTTGCTAAGCTTTTCCAGCAATTTCTGTTTTTGTTTGTGAACCTATGGCCATATTGGGCTGCAAGTGTTCAATCTCAGAAGCTAGCTAGATTCAGGCTTGGTTAAGTATTTGGATGGGAGATTGCCTGGGAATGCACAGAGTCTTAACCCATGAAGCGTGTGGACCAGCAGTAATGTAAAAAGTCCAGTTTCAAGTCCCACCTATCCTAGAAGCCTGTCATAACATGCATGACCAAATTGCTTTAATTGTTTTTTTGCCATGCATATTTCCATGATGCTGTTTTGTTGGATAGCTGCTCAAAGGAATTTATTTTAACATTAAAAAATTAAAGATCTATTTTCATTATCTTTGCTGGACCCTTGAAGATAGTTATCAGCATTAAGGCTATCTTATCAAGATTGCTGGATCACCTCTAGTTCATGGTTGTCTCATGGTACAAAACAATGGCTTTATAACCAAAGTGCCCTGCAGCAAAATGTAGGAATTAAAATACAGCTTTAATCACATCTATCTTGACTTATTAATGAAAAGTGTGCTTCAAATAGCACATTATTCCAAATTACAGTATATTACAGAACACCATAATCCATGGGTTATGAGTTTCAGAATTATATGTTAAACATTTTATATAAAAGGGATATTTTAGTTAAGTTAAAAATTTGGTTATTGACAAATTACGCAAAATTGACTAATTTGATTAATTTTATCAAAATAATGTCAAAGGAGGTGATGCTAAAATGGCATTGTTGCTGCGCTAGTAATTCAGAGACCCAAGCAATTCTTCATGATTCTGGTTCAAAGGGTGAAATTGAATTACAAACTGCTGGAATTAGAAGTCTAATGATGATCTTGAAACCATTGTTGATTCTTGCAAAACCTATCTGGTTCATTAGTGCCTTCCATGCATTAATTACATGGCCAACATGTGACAACAATGTGATTGAGTCTTAACTGCTCTGTAATGGACTGACAATAGACAATAGGTGCAGGAGTAGGCCATTCTACCCTTCGAGCCAGCACCACCATGCATTATGATCATGGCTGATCATCCTCAATCAGTATACTGTTCCTGCCTTATCCCCATAACCCTTGATTCTACTATCCTTAAGAGCTCTATCCAACTCTTTCTTAAAAGTATCCAGAGACTTGGCCTCCACAGCCTTCTGGGGCAGAGCATTCCATACATCCACCACTCTGTGGGTGAAGAAGTTTCGCCTCAACTCTGTTCTAAGTGGCCTACCCCTTATTTTTAAACTGTGTCCTCTGGTTTGGGACTCACCCATCAGCAGAAACATGCTTCCTGCCTCCAGAGTGTCCAATCCTTTAATAATCTTATACGTCTCAATCAGATCCCCTCCCAGCCTTCTAAACACAAGCATATGTAATCCAGTCGCTCCAATCTTTCAGCATAAGATAGTCCCACCATTCCGGGAATTCACCTCGTGAACCTATGCTGCACTCCCTCAATAGCCAGAATGTCTTTCCTCAAATTTGGAGACCAAAACTATGCACAACATTCCAGGTGCGGTCTCACCAGGGCCCTATACAGCTGCAGAAGGACCTCTTTGCTTCTATACTCAATTCCTCTTGTAATGAAGGCTAGCGCATGCTATTAGCTTTCTTCACTGCCTGCTGTACCTGCATACTTGCTTCCATTGACTGACGTACAAGAACACCTAGATCTCATTGTACTGCCCCTTTATCTAACTTGACTCTATTTAGGTAGTAATCTGCCTTCCCGTTCTTGCCACCAAAGCGGATAACCACACATTTATCCACATCAAACTGCATCTGCCATGTATCCATCCATTCACCTAGCCCATCCAGGTCACCCTGTATTCTCCGAACATCCTCCTCACATTTTACCCTGCCACCCAGCTTTGTGTCATCAGCAAGTTTGCTAATATTACTTTTAATACCTTCATCTATACCATTAACATACATTGTAAAAAGCTGTGGTCCCAGCACTGATCCCTGCGGCACACCACTGGTCACCGCCAGCCATTCCAAAAGGGAGCTGTTTATCACTACTCTTTGTTTCCTGTCAGCCAACCAATTTTCAATCCATGTCAGTATTTTGCCCTTAATACGATGTGTCCTAATTTTGCTCACTAACCTCCTATGTGGGACTTTATCAAAGGCTTTCTGAAAGTCCAGGTATACTACATCCACTGGATCTCCCTTGTCCATCTTCAGAAATACATCCTCAAAACATTCCAGAAGATTAGTCAAGCATGATTTCCCCTTCATAAATCAATGCTGACTCTGACCTATCCTGTTACTGTTATCCAGATGTGTCATAATTTCATCCTTTATAATTGGCTCCAGCATTTTTCCCACCACTGAGGTCAGACTAACTGGTCTACCTTCGTACCTTATTTTCTCTTTGCATATTTCCTTTTTAGTTATCCTCTGTTGTTCTTTAAAAGCTTCCCAGTCCTCCGATTTCCCACTTATCTTTGCTATGTTATACTTTTTCCCCTTTTGTCTTTATATGGTCCTTAACTTCCCTCATCAGCCACAGCCACCCCTGCCTCCCCTTAGGATCTTTATTCCTTTTTGGAATGAACTGATCCTGCATCTTCTGCATTATACCCAGAGACTAGGACCCGTGGACACAGCCTTAGAATTAGAGGGGGTCATTTCAGAACGGAAATGCGGAGACATTTCTTCAGCCAGAGAGTGGTGGGCCTGTGGAATTCATTGCCACGGAGTGCAGTGGAAGCCGGGACGCTAAATGTCTTCAAGGCCGAGATTGATAGGTTCTTGTTGTCTAGAGGAATTAAGGGCTACGGGGAGAACGCTGGCAAGTGGAGCTGAAATGCGCATCAGCCATGATTGAATGGCGGAGTGGACTCGATGGGCCGAATGGCCTTACTTCCACTCCTATGTCTTATGGTCTTATGGTCTTATGGTCTAAATACCTGCCATTGTTGTTCCACTGCCATCCCTGCTAGGGTATTGTCCCATTGAATTTTGGCCAGCTCCTCCCTCATAGCTCCATAGTTCCCCTTATTCAACTGAAATATTGTCACTTCTGATTCTACCCTCTCCCTTTCAAACTGCAGATTAAAGCTTATTGTATTGTAGCCACTACCTCCTAATGGCTCCTTTACTTCGAGGTCCCTGATCAAATCCCGTTTGTTGCACAACACCAGATCCAGAATTGCTTTCTCCCTGGTAGGCTCCAACACAAGCTGTTCTAAGAATCCAACTCGGAGACACTCCACAAACTCCCTTTCTTGGGGTCCAGTACCATCCTGATTCTCCCAGTCTACCTGCATGTTGAAATCCCCCATAGCAACTGTAGTAATATCTTTGCGACAGGCCAATTTCAGCTCCTTATTCAACTTACATACTACATTCAGGCTACTGTTTGGAGGCCTTTAGATAACTCCCATTAGGATCTTTCTACCCTTAGAATTTCTCAGCTCTATCCATACTGACTCTACATCCTTTGATTCTAGGTCCCACCACGCAAGGGACTGAATATCATTCCTTACCAACAGGGCCACCCCACCCCCTCTGCCAGTCAGTCTGTCCTTACGATAGCACGTATAGCCTTGAATATTCATTTCCTAGGCCCTGTCCACTTGAAGCCACGTCTCAGTTATCCCCACAACATCGTAACTGCCAATTTCCAAATGAGCCTCAAGCTCATCCACCTTATTTCTAATGCTTCGTGCATTCATATATATTTTTAATTTGTTACTCCCCTCACCCTTCCTATCAATCCCTATTTCACTTGACCTTATGGCATGATCCTTTTTTGAGTTTCCTGCTCCATTGATTCCGTTGTCCTTCTTGACTTCTCTTGTTCTAACTTTCCCTTTAACTTCCTTCTTAAACTTCCAGTTTGTCCCTTCCCCCCTGCTATTTAGTTTAAACGCAGCTGTGTTGCAGTGGCAAACCTACCTGCCAGAATGCTGGGCGCCATCTATTAAGGTGCAACCCGTCCCTCTTGTATAATTTATCCTTACCGCTAAACATACCCCAGTGATCCAAGAATTTAAATCCTTGCTTCCTGCACCAGTTCCCCAGCCACACATTCAAGTCCATTATCTCCCTGTTCCTGTCCTCTCCAGCCCGAGGAACTGGAAGCAAACCAGAGATAACCACCCTGGGTGTCCTGCTTTTCAGCCTTCTTCTGAGTTCTCTGAAGTCCCGCTGTAGAATGTCCCCCCTCTTCTTCCCAACGTCATTTGTGCTGACACTCACCACCACGTCTGGCTCTTCACCTTCACCCTTGAGGATTTCCTGCACTCTGTCTGCAATGTCCTTAATCCTGGCACCAGGAAGGCAACACACCATCCTCAAATCCCGCCTGTTGCCACAGAAACCCCTTTCAGTCCCTTTCACTATGGAATCCCCTATTACCTTAGCTCTGTGTGATGTCTGACTCCTCGGCTCTGCCTCCACGCCAATTTCTGATTGGCAGACCTGACCGCCTCTCAGACTGGCAGTGATGTCTGTGTCTATGGTTTCCAAGAGATTCAACCTGTTCCTGACAGGTACTTCTCCCGGGGTCTCTTGCACTTATCTCATCTCTGCCTTTCTCATCATCTTCTCCCTTCTACTCTCTTCTGGTATGCTCGGTGTAAAAACCTCGCTGAAGGTCCTGTCCAGAAAGATCTTGTTCTCTCAGACGAGCCTGAGGTCATCTAGTTCTTTCTTCACTCAATCATACCACTTAGTCATATCAAACTGCCAGACGTCTCAAAAGAGAAATTAAACTGAACACCTAGCACCAAATTAGGCTCTGGAAATGACACAGCAAAAAAAAAACAATACTGTCAACTGTACATTATCCTCCTTACCAATGTCTCAAGATTGACTCTGGGCACCATGAGGTCATTAGTAAGGAAATTTCCAGCTTTTTACGTCCACACCCTCAAATACCTCAACATCAGCTGTTGAACCAGTGCTTCTCCATGTTGAAAATGATCTCACAACTCAAAGCTCAGCATTCATGAGGCAACGTAGACTATCAGATTTGAAAAGCGTGGTGCTGGAAAAGCATAGCAGGTTAGACAGCATCCGAAGAACAGAAGAGTAGATGTTTTGGGCCTAAGCCCTTCATCAGAAATGTGGGGGGGTGGGGTGCGAAGAGGCTAAGAGATAAATAGGAGGGTGAGGGTGGGCCTGGGAGAAAGTAGCTGGGAAGTCAATAGGTGGATGCAGGTGCGGGGGGGGGGGGGGGGGGGGGGTGATTGTGATAGATCTTTGGGGACAGTGGAGCAGATAGGTGGGAAGGACGATGGTTGGGTGGGACAGGTCAAGTGCGCAGTGCCAAGTTGGAGTGTTAGATGTGGGGTGAGGTGGTGTGATGGGAGATTTGAAAACTAGCTAAGTTGACATTGATGCCGTGCGGTTGACGGGTCCCAAGGCAGAAGATGAGGCGTTCTTCCTCCAGGTGACTTGGATTTGGTGGTGGAGGGGGACCAGGACTTGCATGTCCTTGCTAGAGTGGGAGGGGGAGTTGAAGTGTTCAGCCACAGGGTACTGGGGTTGTTGGGTGGGTATGGGCCACAGGGTGGTGGTGTTGTTGGGTGCATGTGAGCCATTAGCAGATTTTATTCCAACAAAATTTACAACCACATGGCCCAGCATATATCCCACTCTACTATTGACATCAAGCCAGAAGATTAAACCAGCTTCAAAGTAGAGCATGGGAGAATCTGCCAGCAGCAGCATTAGCCTCAATGAAAAAAAACTAAAGATATATTGGAAACTAATTCCAATTAGCACTGTGGTAGTGCCCAGATGGAAGGTATTGCCAATGCGCAGAAAGGATTTAGTTTCCACATGAACACTTCTACAGTTACAGTGATGGGCAGATGTCTCAGCAGCAGGCAGATTGGCGAGGACGAGATTAAGAATGATTTTTCCATTTGTTGGTTCCTTCAACATCTGATATAGACTAGCCTAGTAGCAATATCCTTTAGGACTTGGACTTTAATTAATAATGGTGCTGCCAAACATTGTTTGATGATGGATACTGAAGTCTTCAACCAAAGTACATTCTACAATTTTGCCACCCTCAGTGCTTCTTGCAATGAGTGTTTGTGATAGCCCTGATGATATGAGATGATATGAGACCTCCTGGTGCCCAGAATCAATGTTGAGATGAAGCTACAACACAGGACTACTTGTGTGCAAAACAACTTAAGCAGAAATGATAGACAAGGCTAAGCAGTTCCTCACTGAATAGATCAGATCTAAGCTCTGCAGTCTTGATACATTGAGGTCTGAAGGGATAGTGGATAATTAAAGAGGAGGCTAAACATATATCCCAATCTTCAATAAGGGGGGAGCCCAAGATATTAGTGTAAAACATTGGCTGAAGCATAGCAATAATCTTCAGCCAGAAGTGCTAAATGAATGATCCATCTTGGTCTCCTCCAGAAGTTCCCAGCATCATAAATGCCAGTCTTCAGCTATAACAATTCACTCTAAAATTATATCAAGAAAGTGCTGAAGGCAACAGGTACTGCAAAGGATATGGGCCTTACAATATTTTGGCAAGAGTATGGAAGACTCGTCTCCACAACTCGCTGCCACTACAATTCTAGAATTCATTTGGTAATGTAAAAAATTGGCTAGTTATGTACTATACACAAAAAGCAGGCAAATTTAACTTGGCCAATTACCACCCCATCATTCTGTACACGTTCATCAGTAAAGTGATGGAATGGGGTCAACAACAGTGCTAACAAGCAGCACTTGCTTTGCAAAAGTTAGGTGGGATTTGCCAGAACCACTCCCTCTTGATCACAGCCTTGAATCAAATGTGGACAAACAGCTGAATGGAGGTCAAATAAAAATAATTGCCCTTGACATCAGGACCACAATTGACAAGGTGTTGCATAATGGATCCTTAGCAAAATTAGAGTCAATGGGAATGGGGGAAAAGTCTCTACTGGTTGGAGTCATACTACTACAAAGGAAGATGGCTGGATGTCAATCATCTCAGCTGTAGGACATCTTTGCAGGAGCTCCTCAGGGTGGTATCCTTGGCACAACCATCTTAAACTGCTTCATCAAATAACTTTCCTTCATTGTAAGATCAAAAATGAGGATGTTTGCTGATGATTGCGCAACATTTTGCTGCATCTTGAAAAGATACCATCTTCTGCGAAGATGGCACTGGAGTAGGGCTTCTGAGCCCAGACCTTGTCTGCTCTGTCTTCCTTTCTTCCATTTTTCTCTCATTTCTTTTCCCCTTTATTTCATTTTATTTACCTTTTGGTGAAGAGCTCGCTTATGGCGAGGGCATCAGTAGCGATTAGTGGGACTAGAAGTCCGGATTTGAGTAAGCCCAGCAGCACGGACTCAAAGCGACACCCTTGGAGGTGAATTTGGGTTCCCAGTGGCTTTGGCATTATCAAAGTGATCCTATTCATATCTGCTGTTGCAGAAGCGAGTTTGGGTTCCTGGCAGCATCTGTGTCCAGTGCAGATTCGTGGAGGCGGTGGTGGAGGCAATTTTAGGTCCAGTATGAGACCTGGTAGCCTCAGTGGTAGCTGCATCGGACAGGTGAACCCAAAACAGACTCTTGGTAGTGGCAGTGGTGGAATTGAGTTTGGGTTTGTGCGGTACCCAGCAGCATCAATGGCATTTGCATTGGTGAGGTCCAGTGAGGACTCATAGTGGTGAGGGTGTCAGTGCAGGCAGGATGGCGCTGAAGAGTGGCAACTTTCATTCCAATAGTAGTGGTGTGGCACAGGGGACTTGTAACTGGCCACCAGACCCATGATAGAGCACTTAACAAGAAGGACTGTAAAAGTGGACACTTTTTTTTCTTCATTTTTGCTGCCTTTATTCTCTATGTTTTTATTTATTTTTCTGTGTTTTAAGATTGCACTGGAGAGTGGCAATATACAACACTTTTCATTGCATCTTGTAACAAAATACACATGACAACAAATAAGTCAAATCAAATGGCAAGTAACATTTGTACCCCATATGTTCAAAGCAACAACCTTCTCCAACAAAAGAGAATCTAATCATTATCCCCTGACATTCAATGGCATTACCATCACTAAATTCCCACTATCAGTTTCATGGGAGTTAATAACGACCAGCAACTAAACTAGGCTGGCCATATAACTACTAAATACAAGTGAAGGTCAGAGGCTAGGAATCTTGCAGTGAGTCAATCATATCCTGGTTCCTCCAAAACCTGTCCACCACTTACAAGATACAAGTTAGCAGTGTGAAGGAACATTTTCCATTTGGCTGGATGAGTGCAACCCAAACAGCACTCAATAATCTTGACAACATCCAGAACAAAGAAGTTCACTTGATTGGCACCACATACACAAATATTCACTCCCTTCGCTTCCAATGCACTAGCAGCAATGTATTCCATCTACAAGATGCAGTGCAGAAAGTCACTATAACCCCTTACACAACACCTTTCAAACGTATGGTCACTACCATTAATAAGGGCAAGAGTAGCAGAAACACGTGAACTGCAAGTTCCACTCCAAACCTTTCACCATTCTGTGTTGGAAATACATCTCTGTTCCTTCAGTGTTGCTGGATCAAACTCCTGGAATTCCATCCCTAATAGCACTGTGGGGTTACCTACGTCAAATGGATTGCAGAGGTTCAAGAAGACAGCTTATCACCACCTTCTCAAGAACAATTAGGGATGGGCAATCAATGCTAGCTCAGCCAGCAAAGGCCACATAACATTAATTGGTTCCTAAACTTAATGAGACAAATATTTATATCAAAAAGATTTTACAGAAGAGACCATTCAGCCCATTGTAGCTGTGCTGCTCCTTTAGATGTGGTTTCCACTCCTCTCCTCTTCCTGACAGACTTACACTTTCCTTGTCATGTCTTTTGCAAATTACAATTGAACCTGCTTCTATCCCCTTTCAGATAGTGCATTCCAGTTCACAATGGCTTATTGTGTAAAAGAATTCTCCTAATTTATTCTCTCATTCTTTTGTTGATTATTTTCAATCTGTGACTTCAGTACAATGTTAAGTTTAAAATTGAAAGCATCAGCCACCAGGGGGTGCTACAATTTTTAAATTTTATAGTAATTGGCATTCCTGACATTGCAATCAAGTTTTATTGTAGTATGTTCTTCAATGTGCAACGCATCACCTATTCTTGTGCAGTTTCAGTGCTAAGTTTAAAAATGTTGCCAGCTGAATGAAGTGCAATTTCAAATTCTGAAATAGATTTTGGTGTGAAATATATTCAATCAACTATGTCTTATACAATCATCTTTTGTAAAAGCTAACAATAACTTTTGAAAAAAAAAACAAGCATTGAAGTGTGAACTCTTCAATTTCCAGGAAATAAGTGAAAGAGTAGTCAGAATGCGGTGTCTTCATTTGCTGCTCTGATTTTACACTGTTTGTCTTGGCATTAGATGACGCTTTCATTGCACTCTGGCAATGAAACTAATTAATGAATTATTTAAATTCCATCAGTGTCCCTGAGGAAATTGGGTCCCTGATGTAATTCTAACTCATTTCTGTGTGGGTGGTAACTGCAAGCATCCTTGACTTCCATTCCCATAAAGAATTACCATTTGCTCCTGATGGCTATCGACCAGAAGATAAATTCCACTCTCTGGTCTCCAGCCTCAACTTTTCTGTAACCTAACTGTGTAAATAGTCTTTGTTTATATCAGCAATTGGATGTGAAAGTCTGATTTTCATACTCCAAATTTATCCCAGCAAAAATTAGACCAGACATTTGTGGTAGATTTCAGGCTAACAGCAACAGTTTTCACTTATATACCTCCACTGACATAGCAAAATACTCCAAGGTGCTTCATACGAGTCACACCAAACAACATGACTCTAAACCACATTATATTTAGGGTAGGTGAGCAAAAACCACTCCAAAAAGGTGGCTCAAGTGGAAAGAAAAGTCAAAAGGCACAGATGAGAAAGGAGGGAATTCTAAACCCTTAGCACCACAGCAGCTGAAGGCATGGTACTGATATTGAGGAATTAAAATCAAAATTTTGCATGAGGCTTGAACTGGAGCACTGCAGAGATCTTGGAGTGTTGTGCTATTGAGGGTTACATCAGGGTGATGCCTTGGAGAAATTTTTAGAACAAGGATAAGAGTTTTAAAATTGAGGTATTGCTTAACTGTGAGCCAATGGAGATCAGCGATTCAGAGGTAATGGATGAAGGGAATTTGTTAAAAGATTAACAATAGAGCTTTGAAGAGCTTATGTGCATGGAGGATGTAAGATATTAGCAAAGCGTATATTAAAAATGTTAATAAAGGCCAGTGTGAGGATTTCAGCAGAAGATCAAAATTATGGAGGTAGAAATGGACAGTTTTTGTGATGGCATGGATGTGGGGTTGGCAACTTATCTCACCATTACACGTTGGAATTTTGGGAAAGTTGGTTGGCATGGACGAGTTGGACTGAAGGGTCTGTTTCCATGCTGTATGACTATGATTCAATGACTCTAAGTCTGGTTCAACCTCAGACTGATCAGATAAAGGGCTAGAGTCAGTGATTAGGAACAGCATTGTGGTGGAGGGTAAAGATAAAGGCTTAAGTCTTTGCAACAATTAAGTGGAGCATATTTCTGCTTATCCACTACTGGATGTAGGGCAAACAGTTTAATAATTTACACAGCGTATGGGTTGGGAGAGGTGATAGTGAAGTTGAAATGGTTGTCATCGGCATTCAAGTGGAAAGAGGTTCCAGAAGTTCAGGCAATGAAATACAAAGATTTTGAAAGTGAATTTGGAGAAACTAGTGAGGCCAGTGACAATACCATCGGGTGAGCAGGACATGAGGAGAGATAAGATGTGGGTGCTGGAGATTTGAATAAGTTGAAGTTATAACCATAAAAGCTTATAGTGTAGCGAGGACCATTCAGCTTATCATGGCTATTCAAATTCTTTACAAAACCCATCCAAAACACAATGTTTCTGCTTCAACTTTCTCTTGTAAAATTTCTTCTAACTTCTCTTAGTGACAATTCTAATTTGATGACTTCTCAATAATGACTTCTTCACCAAAGAAATTTGTTCTTCCCCATTCATCCTATCAAGAATTTAGTTGAAAATGGGGAGTGACATGGTTTTCTACTGTACTTGTAAGTAGACTTACTTTAATAATCCAGGGAACATGGGCTCCAAACCTAACCTTTATCCAAAACTCTTTTAGGTTTGAAATTCAAAATTTTGAAGAAAAAGTACAGACTTTCCTAAGACCGATTATAAAACTGGTGGACTTTGTTAAAATTCCACTGATATTTAATTTTTGGTGAAGGGACACAGCATCATTATCTTGTATGATGTACATGAAACTCTAGTCACACACCAGTCCTCCACATATTTAGCGAATCCAGAAGTGGCTTAGCAAGCCATGTGGTTTCAGAGAAAGACAATAATGCCAGTGTTACATTATTCAGCAGGCTTTGTGATATGAGATTTCCAGTCCAGAGGGGCTGAACTCCAATTTCACTTCTCTTACTTTGCAACTGCCTGTACAATGGCAGCAGGGGCAGGTGCTGTTCGGTTGGGTGGGCTACCCACTGTCCCCATACTCCTCCATCCCAATCTCACCTTTTAGCTAGGAATGTGGGTTTCTAGGACTGTGGTATCTGTAAAACCAAGGCTAGTATTTCAATGCTCTCCTTTCAACTATAGAGCAAGATATTAACTAATTCAAAATACACACTGATTTCACAGAAAAATTGAGCCCAGGGCATTTCATTCCTGGCATTATTCTAGTGGTTCTATGTTGTACAGTCTCTCTGCTTTTCATTCAATAAAGAGGCAGCCAACACCAGATGATACTTTAACTGCATCAGGTACCCCTTGTGTGGTCTTCTCTATTTCAGGGAGACCAAACGTAAAACTTAGGGAATGGTTCGCCGAGCATCTCAGCTGGGCCCGCAGGGGCCAACCAGATCTCCCAGTCGCCACCCATTTTAATTTCCCTTTCTGACATGACCATCCTTGGCCTCCTCTATTGCCACAACGAACCAAACTGCAAGTCTTCGCCTGGGCAGCCTACAGTCCAGAGGATTCAACATTGAATTTTCCAATTTCAAATAACCTCCCTTCCCAGCCTTCCCCCTTCCTTCCACCAACCGGATTCATTCCTACCATTGACTAAGCAGGTCGTACCCTCTACCTGTCTTCACCTATCCCCACTTCACCACCTTGCACCCACCACCCCCTTTATCTGCAGCTCCCCCTACTGCAGTCTTGTGGAAGGGTTACACCTGAAACATTAACTTCTCCACCTCTTGATGTTGCCTGGCTTGCTGTGTTCTTCCAGCCTCCTGCCTGGATACTTTAACTGTGGCATAATCATTGATTTGTAACGAAAAGTGGAACAATGCAAGAATGTTTAAACAATGGCAAGAGACCTAGTAGGAATATAATTATTGACATAAGGGTTATGGCTTAGTGCTTGCATTCCTAATGAATTATACCATCTCTATGATGCAATACCCTCTCAGAGGAGCAAGAGATGAGGGTCAAAAATGTTTATTTACTATAAACTATATGTAACTTTAAAAATATATTGAATGCATGCCTTTAGTTCTAAGGTTTGGAGAGTTGTCAGCAATAAATGCACAAGGCCATCTGAGGAATCTCAAGCATATTAGGGGTGGCACGGTGGTTAGCACTGCTGCCTCTGAGCGCCAGAGACCTGGGTTCAATTCCCACCTCAGGCAACTGTGTGGAGTTTGCACATTCTCCCTGTGTCTGCGTGGGTTTCCTCCCACAGTCCAAAAATGTGTGCTTGCTGGGGGAATTGGCCATGCTAAATTGCCTGTAGTGTTAGGTAAAGGGGTTAATATAGGGGAATGGGTCTGGGTGGGTTGTGCTTCGGCATGTCAGTGTGGGCTTGTTGGGCCGAAGGGCCTGTTTCCACACTGTAAGTGAGTAATCTAGTCTAATTATGGGAATTTGAATCATTAATGAGAAATCACCCAGCTCTGAAAAAAACATATCACTTAAGCTGAATAGAATAGAATCTGGATATGAAAATATTAAATAGTAAGCATTGAAGGAATATTTAAAACATTCTAATGAAAATATTGCTCAGGACACAGCAACAAGGTGTGGCTTTATGAGTATGCAACTTACCTATTTATTGCTGTGTGACTATTAACCCAATTTCACAACTACAGTGAAATAAAAATCTAAGTCATTCACACAATGAGTTCTGCTAAACAGTGGTTAGATTTGTGTTCATATCCATGATTCCACACACAATAAGCTCATAATCGAGGCTTTTTTCATCGACAAGAATGCAGCATATATGTTTACCATACAATAACGATGAGAAACGTCAGAGGATAAGTCATTCGGCTGTTGGTGACTGGCTCAAAAACAAAACTTGGAGCAGCTGGTATCTCAGCTGGAAATACTGAGGGTAAAATAAAGTAGGATCTTATTTTATTTTTCTCCATTCACTGCTATGAAACAAATACATTAACAATACAAGTCACTGTACACAATTTAGACTGTCCAGTTAAGTCTTTTGAACAACAAACTTGGCCTAGCTATTGCACATCCAAATCCATATCTTGGATTCTGCACACTATTCCTCTGACTTGTTTAACCTCGCTTCAATTGCAACACGTAATCTTTTCTTCCGGTTGGTCATGTACCTGAAATTCCAGGTGACTAGCTCTTCCTGCTTACGACTATTCTAAAATTGGGTAATAAGGAGTTCTGATGGAAGCTTAGATTATCTTGTTTTTTTTTGGTATGTGTTGTCTTTTCTACGAACTCGCTTCGAGATAGACTTTGCAACATTCCGAGAATGTCTTTCGGAATTAAAGATTACATCCCTAGATGCTACTGCGTGCAGCTCAGGGAAACAGCTGCAGGAATTTAAAAAAACAGCTTTTTTTTTCACTTGATTTGCACACTTTCATTTATTACAAACCCACGGCATGTAATTTTTTAAAATGGCATGACAGATGGAGATGGGAATCGTCCAGGAGTTTGCCCCCCCACCCCCCTCCTCTTTCTGATAGCTATTTCTGTACAATTCAGTACACATATTTGTCGTGGGAGAAGGGGGAATGAAATAACATGAAATCCCATTTCAATGCGAAATCTCCTGCACAATTTGGTCTCGTTGCATTGCGTTCGTACCAAACATATCGTATAGCTTTGGCATAATTTAGAACGAGTAAGAACCTGCTGAAAACACCAGCGCAAAACAAGTCTAAATATAAAGGAAATTGACCCAGATTTTAGTCAACATTTCACAGCTTATCTCTGAAACCCTTGCCAGATATTACTCAATAGTGGAATCCCTCGTGTTACTGGAAGGATGCCAATAACTTTAAGCCAGGCTGTGCCAGGCTGGTCTTGGAATGCATTTTCTCTGCATTGAGTTCTGTCTCAACCACACACCAATCCTGGAAGAAGTCCACTGCCATTTGGGGAGTGAGAGTTTTTAAGTCAGGGTGGAAAGCAACCGTCTCTATTTGCCTCAAAAAACCGCTTGGCGTTTTTGATCTGACGGAGCATTTTTTTTTGAGAAGTATTTACTCTGTTGATAGATCTGCTTGCATTGCTAATCGATTCTTTCTGCCTCTATCCATCTCAAACAAGCTCCATATCTTTAATCATCTCGAGCTCTCTCTGTCTGCCCATCTTTCTCTGTCTCGACGATCCCTACTTCCCCCACCTCGCTCGCTGCTGAATCTTTTTTTTTTTAACCGACGATTGAAACATTTCTGAAATCCCTGTTTCGGTTTCTTCCCTAAAATCGAAATCTCACGTTTCTGTTGAGTTCGGGCAAGGTGGAAAGCGTCGGACGAACATTGGAACCGATCCCCGCCGCCAGGAGAGAGAGGGGGAGGGGGTCCGAGCGGCGCGTGCCTCCAGCAGCTGCGTAGTGACGGTTTTTCGGCGCCTCGGGCGCGCGCACGCAGCGCCATCTTAACCGTCTCGGAGGCGCGCGGCGAGTGGGGGCTCGAGCGAGCGAGAGGGAGGCTCGCGCTGTCAACGGCTGCGGAGCGGCGACACCCGCAAGTAATGCACGCTCCTGCTCTCCTCGGTGAGTCTCTTGCTGCCTATTGCTTTCATTCAGAGTCCTTCAACCCACCCTTACCTGCTGCTGTTTTGTTATGGGGGGGGGGGTGGTGGTGGTTTAAGTCCGAGTGTGGCCGGCCACATCAGGAACACATTCCTGAGTGTTATGCGGGGCTTTTCTTTTGCATGTTGGTTTTTTTTTGTATGTCTGGATGGAAGGAAGGAGGGAGGGAGGGCTGCGTTTTCAGGAAGCGAACGTTTCCAGGATGATCCACCAAAATCAAGGGGTTTGGGGGGGGTAACAAGGTACTGCTACAAGGTGAGATCTCCGTGGGTAATTGAAAGCCGCCTGGTTCGACAGATTTGACAGAGACTTCTTTTTGTTGTATTCATTTTTTTTCCCCATTGTTTGCGGAGCGTGCCTGTTTTGTTACTGATTTCGATTATAGGCCAAGCTCACTTCTGTACCTACAGCTTTTTCATCTGGGAATGGGGATTTCACAAGGTAAAATGTACAAGGCGGATTTAACCTTTAAAGGCACAATACAGTGCATAGCGATTTAAAACAAAACGCCAAGACTAAAAGTTACTGCAACAATTCGTGGCAAGTTTGACCTATTGATGATATATTTATACTCAAGCAATGCCAAGGTCCCCTTTTAAAATCAGAAATCACAAAAAATTGCAATTTGACTTTATCATCTCCAAAGAGTTGTCTCCCTTTGCCTGAATACCTGTTGCAGTCCTGAAGAGAAACATTGGCAACTATGGATTCGCTCCTTCAATTTATTTACAATGTGTTTAATAATTTTTCTCAGTACGTATTTGATAAATACTAGTTAAATCGGTTTTCTCTATTTAGTTAAAAAAAGTTCTTTGTTTTGCCAGAAATTGAGAATTATTATTGTTTTGAATTTATTTATAGTAAACATAGCTGCAATAACTGTTAACTTGTTTAAAAAAATGTTAATCCTGCATAATGGGTTTCTGTTCACAGTAAAGTTTGTGTGTTGATGTAAAGCACTGTCTAATGATGCTCAAAGCACTGAGATAGCATTGCTGTCAGTTGCATCAATTTGATATTCAGTTACATACTTTGGTACTGTTTACTTAAGAAACATTGTCAGCAGTTATAAATACTACAAACATAATAGTTTTGTGATTCAAGTTTCTTATTTATACAACCATTGCAATGCAATTCTGTAGTTTTCATCGCAGCAAAATTTGCTAATACACGCTTGGTTTTTTTTAACTTTGCTCTTAAAGATGAGAGTATATTTGTCATTGTAATCACATAACAAAGGAGAAATAATTTTCATTTAAGTTTTAAATCTGGTACAAATGTGTATACTGTATTTTTATGTTGATAACTTTTACCTATTATCTCATGGAATATTTCACTTGTGTACTAATTTTGAATAAAAGTGATGTTTTCCTTTATAGGACATCACTCAAATTTGTGAATAGGTGCAAAACTTGCCTTTGCTGATTTTACATGAACATTAGCAACATAAACACTTCACAAAGTAGCTTTTTGTTGAGTAAGAGATATAAATACATATTTATGTCTGTAACACAAGATTTAGGATTTCTCAGTGCTCCCTTTTCAGGTATTAAAATATTGCAGTGTAGTGCAATGACAAAACTTGTACCTTTTATTGTCACCTTTTCTTTTAGAAATAAAGTTGTACTGATGCAGCACATTGTACAAATATTATTGCATTACAAATAATGAGATACTCTGATTTTAACATAGATTCTGTGCACGACTTGTGGAGAAAAGGGATAAGTTATCTTTGGTTTACATACATTTGGTTTTAACTAGCTGAATCAAGATTGATTTTGAAGAAGCACATGATCAAGTCAATTGGTGTGCATTGCCTGCGAGTATTAAGTTTTTAAACAAAACTTGAATTTTGAAAGAGCTACAACAAAAACTTGAAGAATATTGTAAGGATCACAGAAGCTTTCACAATTTAAAATGGGATATAGCATAATGTAGTTTTAAAATTAAGGTTTATATATCTTTCAAATATCCAAATTGGCAGTAAAACTGCTCAACTTAATTCTGTAGCCTATTTAATGTGAACATGAATTAGCAGGGTGAAATTTGCTGCCTTTCAGAAACAGCATAAATATTTTTTAGATGCGGTCATGTTAGTAGTATTTTGTTCTAATCTTTTTAACACTTGGTTTTGTTTGGCATACATTTTAACTAAGAATATAAAACCATGGCTTTAATCTTAGTATTAATAACTTAAAACTTTGATTTCTCAATAAGAAAATAACCTTTAGAATGAAGTCAAGACCAAGCTGTGATCACCAGTTGTCAGTTTTGTCTATGCACAACTTTTGTGAAGATCCACTGAGAGTGAGAAAATTAAATATTTATTTTGTTCCAAATCATGTTTTTAAAACATACATTACTGTTAACATACATTTTTATTTAGATTAGATTCCCTACAGTGTGGAACCACGCCCTTCAGCCCAATCAGTCTACACCGACCCTCCGAAGAGTAACCCACCCAGACCCATTTCCCTCTGACTAATACACCTAAGACTATGGGCAATTTAGCATGGCCAGTTCACCTGGCCTGCACAGCTGTGGACTGCGGGAGGAAACCGGAGCACCGGAGGAAACCCACGCAGACATGGGGAGAATATGCAGACTCCACACAGTCACCCGAGACAGGAATTGAACCTGGGTTCCTGGCCCTGTGAGGCAGCAGTACTAACCACTGAGTCACTGTGCTACCCCATAAAATAGTCTGTTCTTGGACTATTTTATTTGATTTTTCAACCTGATATGACTAAACAGTCAAAACCAGAAAAAGTATCTATAAGCAAGTTACCTTACTGTTGTTTATTGGGGAAAATATTAGCATCTGTTATCAAAGATGTAGTAGCAGACAAATGCGTAATATGATCAAGCAAAGTCAGATGGCTTCATGGAGGGAAAATCAAGCCTGAAAAATTTAGAATTCTGAAGCGGTTGATGTAATTTATTTGGATTTTCAAATAGCTACCTCTTAGGCTTCTTTAGAAGAGAAGAGGCTATGTTGTTGAAAGTAGTATATTAGCATGGATAGAAGATTGGCTAACTAATACAAGGCAGGGTTGGGATAAGGGGTGATTTTCAGGCTGGCAACCTGTCATTAATAGTGCATCAATGCTGAGGCCATAGTTACTTACAACATATATTAATGACTTGGATGAGGAAAGCCAGTATACTATAGTCAAGTTTGTGGATGACACAAAAATAAGGCAAGTGGTGAGGATGACTCCAAAAGTCTGCAGAGGGATGTGGACAGGTTAAGTGAATGGGCAAAAACTAGGCTGTTCAATGTGAGGTTTTGCGTTTTGGCAGAAAGAATAGAGGAGCTGGATATTATTTGAATGGAGAAAGATTGTCAAAAGTTACAGAACAGAGATTGGGGTGTTCTCATCCATGAAATAACAGACAAGCCAAATGGAATATTTGCTTTAATTTCAGAGAGATTATTACTTAAAAATAGGGAAATTTTGTTAAAACTGTACAGGGCATGAGTCAGACTGCAGCTGGGATACTGTGAATGGTTTTGGGCCTCCTTATCCAAAGAAAGATACATTGGCATAGGATGCAATCCAAACAAGATTTTATTGTTTGATAGCAGGTATGGAGGGACTGTCTGATAAGGAGAGGTTGAGGAGATACTGCCTGTATTTGTTCGAACAAGACAAGTCAGATGTGTCCTTGTTGAAACATATAAGATTCTTAGAGGACTTGCCAAGTTAGGTGTGGAAAGACTGTTTCCCTTGTGGGAGAGAGATTTTCTAACTGACCTAATCCAGAACAAATTCAGTGCCCAAACCCAGAATTGAACCAGGGACCATTAAATCTTCAGTTTAACACTTTCACAACTGAGCTATTTTAGAGAGTCAGAGGGCATAATCACAGAACATATTCCTATTTAAGACCGAGTTGAGGAGGAATTTCTTCTGATGGTTGTGAATCTGTGTTTTTTTTTTAACCACAGAGTACTATTGAGGCTGGGCCATAATGTCAAGCAGCATGAAAACAGACGCTTCGAACCAATTTGTCTATGCTCACCAGATATCCTAAATTGATCTGTTTCCATTTGCCAGCATTTGGCCCATATCCCCCTCAATCCTTCCTATTCATGTACCCATCCAGATGACTTTTAAATGTTGTAATTGTACCCATTTCCATCATCTCCTCTGGCAGTGTGTTCATACAAGCACCACCCTCTGGGTAAAATAGTTGCCCCTCAGGTGCCTCTTATTTTAACTCTTTGCTGTAGTTTTGGAGTCCCCTACCCATGGGAAAAAGACTTTGGTTGTTTACCTTATTCATGCCCCTTATGATTTTATAATCTCTATAAAATCATCTCTCATTCTCCGATGCTCCAGAAGCAAAAAAAAAAGCCCAGCCCATTCAGCCTCTCCCTATAGCTCAAAGCCTCATCCTGGCAACGTTCTTTATAAATCTTTTTGGAAACCTTTCATGTTTAACAACCTCTTTCCTATTGCAGGAAGACCAGAATTGAATACAGTATTCTAAAAGTTGCCTCATCAATGTCCTGTACAGCTGCAACATGACATCCCAATGCACTGACCAATGAAGACAAGTGTGTCAAACGCCACCTTCACCACCCTGTCTACCTGTGACTTCACTTTCAAGGAACTATGCACCTGCATCTCAAGGTCTCTTTGTTTGGCAACCCTCCAGTACCCTACTACTAACTCTGCTCACGGCTGAGATGGAAAGATATTTTTAATCAGTAAGAGAAATGGGGAGAAAGTAGGAAAATGAAGTTGAACATTATCAATCAGCCATGATCTAATTGAATAGTAGAGCACACTTGACAGACTGAATGTCCTACTTCTGTTCCTATATCTTATAATCTTATTACCCAACTGCTGAACATAATGAATTTACTTGCGATGGTGATTTCTGCTGTTTGAATGAACTTAGTGTATAGAAGTTATGTAAAGTCATAGAGGTGTACAGCATGGAAACAGACCCTTCGGTCCAACCTGTCCATGCCGACCAGGTATCCAACCCAATTTAGTCCCATCTGCCAGCACCTGGCCCATATCCCTCCAAACCCTTCCTATTCATATACCCATCCAGATACCTTTTTAAATGTTGCAATTCTACCAGCCTCCACCACTTCCTCTGGCAGCTCATTCCATACACGTACCACCCTCTGTGTGAAAAAGCTGCCCCTTGGGTCTTTTTTTATATCTTTCCCCTCTCACCCTAAACCTATGCCCTCTAGTTCTGGACTCCCCGACCCCAGGGAAAAGACTTGGTCTATTTATCCTATCCATGCCCCTCATAATTTTGTAAACCTCTGTAAGGTCACCCCTCCACCTCAGACGCTCCAGGGAAAACAGCCCTAGCCAGTTTAGCCTCTCCCGATAGCTCAAATCCTCCAACCCTGGCAATATCCGTGTAAATCTTTTCTGAACCCTTTCAAGTTTCACAACATCTTTCCAATAGGAAGGAGACCAGAATTGTACTTTTTAAAATTTTATATCTCAGAAAATAGGAAATGAGGAGGTCAATTTTAAACTAATATTAGAACATTGAGATTCAGTGCATTGACTGTGGAAGCAGCTCAGTGCAGTAGACTGATTTTTGTTGTATTGAATCTAATTTTGAGACAGAAGACATTTACAAAAGATTCAAACTTGTAATTAGTGGATGAAAGGTGGACCTGACAAGATATCATGTTTTAAAACCATTTACTGTACAAATGAGTAATACCTGGATCAGGTGGACTATAGCTTTCAAGGGCAACTAGGGACAGGCAATAAATGTTGGTCAGTCAGTGACACCCACATCCCATAAATGAATTTTTCAAAATAGGCTTTAAACTACAGAGAGGATCACTTCCCTCTTAAATGCTAAGAGATGTTTCATGCTTTACGAAATTAGTCTTGATAGTGAACAGTCTGTTGTTGTTCTGTGCTTCCAGTGGATTCATTGAGTACGTTTTTGTATCAATCTCCAGGTTTTCTATTCAGTTGTCAAAGAACTTAAGTTCGCCACCAGCTGTAAAGCATATTTTGATCAGTCTTTCCCTTGTTCATCTGCTTCTTAGAATAAAGACAATTATCCTCCCATATCCGATTGTGGTATCCTGCACAGCTATAACAGCCTTTTTTGAGACTGGACTATTACTGTTTGTTTTTTAAAACAAGCATCTGTACTTTGGTTTAACTGAGAAAGTTAGGGCTAATATAAAAGCTCGAAATTGACATAAAGGAAGTAAAATTAAGATTAAAGTTTCAAAAAAATAAAAGGCAAGAACCTTGTATTCCAGCTGGAATATTTGAAGGAAAATAAGTTCCTGAACATAATTAGTATTCTTTATAAAGTTAAAAATCACACAACACCAGGTTATAGTCCAGCAGGTTTAATTGGAAGCACACTAGCTTTTGGAGCGACACTCCTTCATCAGGTGATAGTGGAGGGCTCAATCCTAACACACAGAATTTATAGCAAAAATTTACAGTGTGACGTAACTGAAATTATACTTTGAAAAATTGATTGTCTGTTAAGCCTTTCATCTGTTAGAATACAGTGATAGTTTCCACTATAACCTGATGAAGGAGCGTTGCTCTGAAAGCTAGTGTGCTTCCAATTAAACCTGTTGGACTATAATCTGGTCTTGTGATTTTTAACTTTGTACACCCCAGTCCAACACCGGCATCTCCAAATCAGTATTCTTTTTCGGCAGAAAAAGGAAAGTCAACCTGAACAGGGAGACAGAGTATGGAGCAATAAGGATAGAAACAAAAGACAAAGGTAAGAAACCAAAAGTGGAAGGCAAAAAAATCGAGTGCGAAAAACATATGTGGCCATAATGCAAAATAAAGCTAAAATGACTCAAGTTTACAAAGCCAAGTTGTAAAGGCTTTGTGTATAAATGTGTGGAGTGTTCGTAATAAGGTCGATAAATTAGCGCAAATACATATACAGTTTGGTTTTGCTGTAATGCGTGTTTCTTCAACGTGAATTGGCTTTAAAACCATCAAAGAATTTAGACTGCTATTTGTGGAAGGTGAACTTTCCTTACCTGTATTAGATTAGATTCCCTACAGTGTAGAAACAGGCCCTTTGGCCCAACAAGTTCACACTGACCCTCCAAAGAGTAACCACCCAAACCCATTTCCCACCTAACACTATGGACAATTTAGCTTGACCAATTCACCTGACCTGCACATCTTTGGACTGTGGGAGGAAACCGGAGCACCTGGAGGAAACCCACGCAGACACTGGGAGGATGTGCAAACTCCACACAGTCGCCCGAGGCTGGAATAGAGTCTGGGATCCAGGTGCTGTGAGGCAGCAGTGCTAACCATTGCCCATAATGTGATTTCAGCCCCATTATTTTAATAGGGATAAGAAAGACAAAGGATCAGAAAATGTTGCTGGGGTTTGTTGATAGTGCCCGAAATAGTAGTTGAGGTATAGGCAAGGCATTAAACAATAAATCAGAGTTGTGTGCAGTAAGGGTACATCCGTAATCATGAGTGACTTTAATTTACTTTTAAATTGGACAAACTGAGCTATAACTGGTAATGTGGAGGAGGAATTTCTGGAGTGCATATGTGATACTTTTTTAAGTGATCATAATATGACATTCATTGAGATGGAGAGTGAAGTAGCCAAATCTGAAACTAGGGTCCTGAATCAAAATAAAGGGAACTATGAGGGTATGAGGCATGAGTTGACCAGCATGGATTGGGGGACCTCAGTAAAGTGGTTGATGGAAGCCCGGACCAGTCACTCTCAAAATATTTTAAGAAGGTAGCCTAGAGTCTAACTTTTTTTCTTATTTTAAATGTAGATGTGAAGTGCATGTTCCAGATGTGATGTCACTGATCAGACTACTCAATGTTAAGCAAAACACAATTAACTTAAACATTATAGTCAAAATACAAAAAAAAGAAAGATGAATTTGGAATAACTTAACCATTGACAAACTAAACTGAATAATAAATATAGTACCTATTTCTAATTAACTGTTCCAGCGTAATAACATACCATAAACACATTCCTCGACAAAAAGATAAATTCAGATGTGGATTCTTACATGCATTTCTCCAGTCCAGGGGGAAACAACATCAAGAGGGATTTCAGAGAAAGTAACAGCGAGGAATCATTTGTTGAAGCTTCCACCTCTTCTGGGACCCTAAACAGCATCTGACTGCTAAAGCTAAAAAAAAAGTAGAAAGCCTGGTCTGTGACAGCTAACCACACCCCATCCATTATTACAACTGTTTTTGAAAAAAAACCTAAAGACCACCGATGTTATTTACAAAAGCCATTTTCTGTAGCCAGTTCATCCCCTCTGCCTTTACAACCTCTCCAACAAAACCCAGGGCAAAATAAGCTTTTTAAAGTGACAGCATTGTCTCATTAGATAGGCAACCTTGCACATGAATTACAACAATTATTCATTCCTGTCTGGCATGAAAATAAGAGGAAAAGTAGCTCAACCATGGCCCACAAAAGACATTAGGGATATTATAGATGTTTAGAATTACTGGAAATAGCAGCAAATCTGAGAATTGGGAGCATTTTAGAATCCTGTAAAAGAAGAAGGTGAAATTACACTCTTTACTTTTTTTTTGCCTTCTAAACAGTTGTCTACCTCTATTACATCATCTAATACTGTCTTCCTTGGATGAAATGGCCAAATGTCTCTAGTCTTTACTTGTTATTGACTTGCCATCGCCACACTTAGGTTGAATTTAGTTTCTTTGCAACCAAAAAGGATGAAATGTAAAGTTTGATCACTGCCTTTTACTTGTTTTTCAATTGATTTTACTATGGAGTTTAACATCCTGTGGACTTTGAATGCTGCTCTCCATTGTTTGGATATCGTTGGTTTATTAGTTCATTTCAAAGTATTTCAAGTATTTCTTGATCACTGACTATTTTCAACACTATCCATTCTGTTTTGTATGTTAACTGTTTTTCTTTCTCTGTGTAGCTCTTAACACCAGTTTGTATTAAATTTCATCTGCAATTGTTCTGTTATTTCCATACTTTTTCCAACAACTTCTATAATTTTAGTGTCACCTCCATTATTGCTGTGCCTTTTAGCATTGAGTAATCTCGTACCTTAATGATGAGTTTTTGAATTCAGGTTATATGTAATTTAGAAACTGCAGTGTACCCAGCACTGAATCCTGAGGCACTTCTCAGCTTTTCTCTTTGCCTTCCCACATCCTTTTCATTTGCACATTCATTTTTTATCTGAATCCTGACAGTTTCTGCATTTTGGAAGTCAGGTTGTGCAATGTCAACACTTGCTCTAATTCACATGTGTTGTCAGTTCCTTTTAAGAGAATTGTGGGAGGTTGGTCAGACAATGTCTTTTTTTCTATTTTGTTTATGGTTGAATAAGTGCCAATACATATTACTAAAATGCCACTGGTGATTAAACTCCATTTGTGAACATGGCTGGTAGATTCAAATGTCAGGGAATACAGTAGTCAGACCTAAGTCACTGCCAACTCATAATCTCTAAATTCATCTTTTTTTCATCACAATTTGCTGCAGATAATTTGAAGGAAACTTGACTACAGCTCTTCCCTTTGAGTGAAGAACACCTGCCAATGATAGCAGTTCCACCAGTAATCTGACTGACATTATTTAGACATTGGATTTGGGACCTTACTGGCCTTCATGACTTATTTCTGTATTGATTAACAAGGGTAGCAAATTACTACTATTTGAGAAGTTGTTACATTGAAAAGATAATTGTATATTTGGATATATGTTCATTTTTGGTTATTTATAATTAAACTGATGTGGATAATCTTTAGGTATTTCTTTTAAAGTAGTAACTTGAATATAGTTTTAGTAAAATAAATATTGAAATTATGTACTGAATAGTTTACTGTTGTACAAGTTTCTATTGTAATTATAACTTTGGTTTTATTTCAGACACAGATTACATTTGGTCATACCAGTTTAAGAAGAAAAGTGACCTATCTGTTATTGCAGCTGAACCATTAAAAGATTCTATCTGATTATTTTTTAATTCATTACTAATTTGCACGCAAAATTAAACATTAAAAATGTTTAACTTAATCAAAAAAGACAAAGATAAGAAGGAAAAAAAAGAAAAGAAGGAAAAACGGGAGAAAATGTCTATAGCAGAATTGAAAAACCTTGAGGAAGTTGGTCTTCGTCGAGGACTCTTTAATTTGAATCGTTCTTCAAAACGGGAATCAAAGTCTAAACTGGAAATTTCAGCTCCTATTCCAATAAAAGTCGCTAGTAGTTCAGATCTCAATCTTACTGATATTGATTCAGATACTGTTAGTAATAGAGGAAGCATGATTTTTGATTCTGAGCAGTTGAGTACTGCCAGTTCCAGTGATGACCTCAAAATTGATGAAAGTAGTTTGAAGGGATCTGTACTTCAGAGAGCAGCTTTGTTTGGTTCTCTTGCTAAACAGAATTCAGTCCAACTCGTAAAGAGGTTCTCTTTTTCACAAAAAAGTCGAGAAGAGATGTCAGAAGTGTCAACTCCATCAGAAAGTTCTGCAACTCCATCACCACAAGTTGAAATGAGAAATGAAGGCTTACTACTGGAGTACTTAGAGGAAATGCCAAAAAATATGTCAGATACATTGTCAATGGCAAGTCCTAATTCTCTGATTCCGGAAATTGTGAGTAAAAGTTTTGCTGCTGATTTACGGCTTCCTCTGGTGGTACCGCCTATACCTACAGAACCAAGAGAACTTGTATTGCAAAGAAGAAATACAGGAGACTTTGGATTCTCTTTGCGGAGAACAACTATGCTGGACAGAGGACCTGATGGCCAAGTGTATCGTCGAATGGTTCATTTTGCAGAACCTGGAGCTGGTACCAAAGATTTGGCATTGGGTCTGATGCCAGGAGATAGATTGGTGGAAATTAACAATAAGAATGTTGAAAATAGATCACGTGATGAAATAGTTGAGATGATCCGTCAATCAGGGGACACTGTGAGACTAAAAGTGCAGCCAATCCTGGAGTTGAATGAGCTCAGCCGATCTTGGCTGAGAAACCATAAAGGAATTCGCAGAGATACTTTTGGTGTAAGTACTCCTTAAAAATTATTAAGTCTAATCTTGGTTTGATCACTTAGATACTTGTAGAACTACAAACCATGAAAAGAATTCTGGTTATTCAGATATTATCAAATCAAGGGTCCTGCTAAATAATTCTAATGCCTTTACCTAACAAATATTTGACATTTCACAGTTAAGTAACCTGTTTGTTTACTACTGAATTGGAATGTTTTAAAACTTCTCATTGTGCAATAGGATTAAATATCAGTGTGTTTTTTTTGTATGGAACTTAGCAGTTAGTTGTGTTAAGAGTGGTTTGTAGAAATGCCAGTTACAGAATTAAAAAATGATGTGTTATCCGGAGCTGCTGTAATTCAATGAGTTTGGCTAGCAAACATTTTTTGTTCTGATTTGTCAATAATTATAGTTATCAATTCATTAATGCAAACACCTTTGCATTAAAGCTTATGCTAGAGTGCTCCACTATTTACTGAGATTTGTATTCTCCTCTTCTTCAATCAATTGCATTTGGTATTAAAATTGATAATGTAAGATTGAGCCAAGCATAGTAATAAAATTGCTGGAAAATCAGTTCAAAGTAACATTTCATATTTAACTAACTAATGCCATCTTGAAAATGTCATGGTGTTCCATGTTTAAAGATCATTTCTTTCAGATGTGATAAAACAATTGAAAATAGGGACCAGTGATTTGCAGCTTCTTTTTAAAGTATTCCTTTTTATTAGGCAGTAAAGTTGCTAGAGAAAATCTAACCTGATGTAAAAGGCACTGAAAGATGCAATTAAACTTAATTTACTTATGAATTATGCATGTACCTTTTTATGTTTATTTTAATTTTAGCCATGGCTTTCACCCACAGCCATTGTTGCAACTCATCTGAAAGTAACGTTTATACTTATCTAGTTCAGATTGAATTTCAATACCAAAAGATCAAATTTCCTCTGTATTTGCGTCCAGAGATAAATGTAGTTGTGGTACCTGTATAAGGCAAATACCTAGCCAAGAAATTCTGGTGCAAGTACAGTGCACATGTACACCAACATTCTTTTACAGTCATAGAATCGTAGTATGGAAAGAGGCCATTTGGCCCATTGAGTCCGCACTGACCCTCTGAGTTACCTACCATATCTCTATAACCCCACATTTACCATGGCTAATCTAGCTAGTGTGCACATTCTGGACAGTAATAGGGCAATTTAACATAGTCAATCTACCTATCCTGTGGATCATTTGGCTTTGGAAAGAAACCAGAGCAGAAACTCACAACAACACAGGGAGAATGTGTAGAGTCTGCACACAATCACCCAAGGCTGGAATAGAACCTCGGTCCCTGACGCTGTGAGCTGGTAGTGCTAACTACGGAGTCAACATGCTGCCCTTGTCATTTAAAGCAGTTCTAGTATTTTCTTATGTAGTTTGGTGTCAAATTTTGTTTTGTTTTTCACTTAAAGCATGTTGGAATGTTTTTATTACATCAAATAAAAGTTGTTACTGTTGTTTGTTGATCCCTGCACTTGAATGGATTTCAGCTTCTTGCAAAAGCTGTATGTATAAATTTCCTGTAGTTATCTAGCTTCATAACAGGTGTAAAATCAAGACTGGAAAAACGATAGTTGTGGTGTTTCATTACGTTTTTTTATTGGTCAAAATCCCCAGCTCTGCTCGCTTCCTTATTTTATTGAAGACATTTAATGACCAAAAGGTTAACCATGATAAAGTGAAAAACCTTTGTAGGGAGGTATTGGCATAGCAGTAATATCACTATACTAGTGATCTGAGACGTCCATAATAATGCTGTGTGGAGATGGGTTTGAATCCCATTATAGCCACTGGAGGAATTTGAATTCAATAAATCGTGAAGCTGATGTCAAATTGTCGTAAAATTTTATCTGGTTTGTGAAGGTTTGTAGCTCAAGTTGAGGTTTAGGGTGTAGGTTTGCTTGCTGAGCTGTAGGTTTGATATCCAGACATTTCATTACCTGGCTAGGTAACATCATCAGTGACGACCTCCAAGTGAAGCGAAGCTGTTGTCTCCTGCTTTCTATTTATATCTTTCTCCTGGTTGGGGTTCCTGGGGTTTGTGGTGATGTCATTTCCTGTTTGTTTTCTGAGGGGTTAGGACATAGGACAAACAAGAAGAAAGTTAGCCACCAGGATATATGAACACCAGCTATCCATAAAAAGACACGACCCTCTCTCCCTCGTAGCCCTACACATGGATGAAAAAAAAATACCATTTCGACTGGGACAACACATCTAGCCTGGGACAGGCTAAGCAAAGACATGCCAGAGAATTCCTAGAGGCCTGGCACTCCAACCACAACGCCATAAACAAACGCATAGATCTAGATGCCATCTATCAACCCCTCTGAAAACGAACAGGCAATGACATCACCACAAACCCCAGGAACCCCATCCAGGAGAAAGATATAAATAGAAAGCAGGAGACAACAGCTTCGCTTCACTTGGAAGACGCCACTGATGATGTTACCTAGCCAGGTAATGAAACATCTGGATATCAAACCTACACCCTAAATTCTATCTGGTCTATATGTGACCAAACACCTACATCCAAACTCTTTCAGTAATTTGGTCAACTTTTAACTGCTTTCTGAAATGTTCTAGCAAGTCCCTGGCAGTATCAAACTGCTACGATGTCTAAATAAACAAATGAAATTAGACCGTCCACACGGCATCAATTTAGGCAGTGGATGTGCCAAACCTAGTCCTATCAATCATGAAAAGTTGTCCTCCTCAACATTTTGTGTTTGTGCAAAAATAGGAAATCTGTCATACAGATGAGACAAACAATAGATGACCTTGACTATAAACTATGATTTGTATCCTGGACATAGTGATCACCAGGTAGCAACACTGTAGTATATAGACAGGATCTAGTCACCCAGTGGGTCCTTGGCATCAACTCTGGTCCTCACGAAGTCTCATAGCCTAGGTTAAGCAAGAATTAATGGTTAAGAAACTCCCTTTGATTACCATTTGCTGCCTCCACTCAGCTGATGAATCTCTACTCCTCTGTTGAACACCAGTTACAAGAAGTATCAAGAGTAACAAGAGCACAGAACGTTCTTTGGCCAAGAGTAGCTCAGTAACATCACTACTGACTGAGCTGCTTAAGTTGTAATGGATATCAGTGCTATATTTGGGTCTGCAGTAGGTTGTGGGAACATGAGTGAAGAACAACCTACTTTATCTTATCTTTGTCAACCTACCTGCCCCAGATGCATACTTGCATAATAGTATTAATCAGACTAAGTTCAGATTTAGAGTGGCAATCCCTTCCATTGTGTTCTGTTATACAATGTCGTGCTAAAAGGGACATACGTCCAACAAAAGAATTGGTTAACATTATGTTCGTTAAATATCTTCAGTAAACTAAGGAAGCGAGCAGAGCTGGGGATTTTGACCAATAAAAAACGTAATGAAACACCACAACTATCATTTTTCCGTTCTTGATTTCTCTGTATCCAAGGGACAATCTCACTTAGGGAATGGTAGAAGAGAGAGCTAAGTTGTGATATTTAATTTGTATTTTTTCTACTTAAGTGCATCACTTCATACATTTAATTTTTTAAATGTCAGTTCGCCAGTCTGTGTCCTCTTGAGGTTTGTTTTTAACCTCAATGTTGACGACATTCCCAAGTAACTAATATTGCAAGCCTAAAACTCTTTCAGATGCATGTAAACACTCTCTTTTTTGCTGATGCCATTCAATTCATGTGGTCAGTGAGATATTTTATTAGTTTGTATGGACCATTTTTTTCTAATAAATGGTTTTATTTAATTTTGTATTTCAGCAAGTTAACATCGTAATTAACAATCATGAATGGCAGCAGCAAAGCTTGCAAAGAGAAGCTATGATTATTAATTAAAAGCAGATTGTTGTGATTTATTTAAGTCTGTTTCACCTGAAAAGTTGTGGCCAGTGTTGCTTAGTGAAATTGCCCTTTATAAAATCTGTGATCGATTAAATTATCAGGATTGGGGATGCATTGGTTGAAGTTCCATTTTAACTCTTCTGTAAACCTCTCAGCATTATTGTTATTTTTGTTTTAAAGGAAAATTTATTTCCAGATATATTTTAAATTCTAGTTAAACTAATCTTTAGTTTGAAATGCACATTTTCATGAAATCTTGTACAATGAGGTGTTCCATCAATAGTTTAGAGGTTAAACTGCTGATTGTAGAATGTGTACCACAAAAAAGGTGGATTTTTAAAAATTAATAATACCTCTGGCTTAGGTGGGACTTGAACACAGGTCCTCTGGCCACTTACAATTCAGTGAGGTTTATTTAATGACTATTTCAACAAATCCTTGATAATTTTGCAGTTGAACTTTCTTCAGCGCCCAGTCAGGAGTTTGATTCTTTTTAGATCTAAAAATATACAGACACAAAGTCAACTTCAAACTTATGACAAGATACATTGCATGTTGATTTCTTCACAATACAGGTACACTTGCAAACGTAGAAGGAGAGATAAAGAGCTTATTTAATTTGTGACACTGAGACCAAAACGACCAAAGGTTATTTCAGTTAGCTGGACAGCTGGTTTACGAGGTAGTGATAATCAACATTTTGGGTGCAATTCTTGCACCAGCTGAGGTTACCATAAGGGTTCTGTGATCTCAATTTTGTCCCTTGCCTAACTTATGTGACCTTCAACTCATCATTCTCTAATTAGAGAACAGCCCAATGGTCCTTTGCAATTATGGTGACTTTTTGTTTTAAAATTGTCTAGTTAAAAAGTACTTGGGTTCAGCATTGTGGGAATCATATGACAAATCCTCCTTTTGGGTGTGGGATGTGAAACTGTTAGCATTGCAATTGCATTGCAGATTTTTTTATTTCAAAACTATACTTTATTCATAAAAGTCATCTACAAGTAAATACAAAACTTCTAAATCAGTTGTGTACAGTCTACAGAAAAATAACAAATGTTGGAATTTTGACATTTCTCAGCGCTTCTCTGCATTTGCAACAAAGACATTTTCTACTTGTGCAGGAAACTATTTATGTTCGTTTTTAGGCACCGAGGGTCTGACAGCTGAACTGACCCTAGTCATACTTTGGCAGAAAGACTCCATATGGTAGTCTTCAATTCTATTGCAGATAACTCTGAGATGAGCCAAAGAGAGTTGGTTAACTGGAAAGTCATGAATACACCTTCCAATATAGAGGTAACTTGTGTAGAGTTCTGTTATGTAGGTTTTTCTTTGGAAACAGCCAATCTTTCTGTGGCAGTTTATGACGCAATAGTGAGCCTTCCAGTCCTATTAGGGAAATATGACATATTAATTATCCTGCTCACTTCTGGAAGGTTATTGCTAAGTCCAGTCACATGATTATAGCAGCCACCTTTTAGGTTATATAACTCTCTTTTAAACTATCATTAAATATATGTATTGAAGTTTTTAATCTGTGACAGTTTATAAAAACAATTTGTGGCTGTCTAAAATAAATGCTGCTTAAACAAATGCAGATGATGCGTAACATTTCAAACTGAGTGCTGAACAGGTCTTCCGAGTTAATGCAGGTTGCTTTCATTTCTGAAAATTGTTGCATTTAAAATGCTGTAAATGCAATTAAGCATGACACTTTTTTAGTGTAGGTGCCAGTAATAATGAGAAACTAATTGATGCAAAACGGAGTTACTATCTGTTTATTAATTAAAATCATAAATAAATGAGAGTTTTTTAAAAAGTCAACTCATCCACCTTGGACAGCAACTTCAAAGTAGTAAGTTAATGTTAATGTGACCTATTCTTCCTGTATAAACTATCATAGGCTATTGAAGGCTTATTATTAGTTACATTAATCAAAAGTTGCCCTCTTGAGGAGCAAGTTTTTAAAATCGCTATCCACGCAATAAATTTGCATATAAAAGTTCCTAATGTTGTTTATCTCCAAAACTACTGTAACAACCCACAGCATAATCACAAATGGCAGTTCCTGGAATTGACGCTAATGTATTTTTTGGCCACTTTGTCTCCCTGCAGCCTTTGACAAGGTTGACCACCCTATTTGCCTCCATGCCTTTTTCCTCTTACCCTCCAGTGCATTTCTGATAATAGCTGTTTGCATCTGCATAGTCAACTGGAAAATCACCCCAAGATGCACACTCGGTCCTTCCTTTCTCATGCATATAATAGCTCCTTGATACCTGTACATTTAGTACTGGGACCCTTATTGTTTGTTATATACATAAATGAGATAGGTGAAGTGTGAGAGGGGAACGCTAAGCACGTTTGCAGATGACACAAGATTGATAAGGGTGGTTAGTAATGAAGAAAATGATTGTAGGTTACAGAAAGATATAGATGGGTTGGTCAGATGGGCTAAACAATAGTAGATAGTATTTAACACTGATAAGTGCAAGGTAATGTACTTCAGAAGAAGTAATGAGGTGAGGGTGTTTAATGAATGATGCTGGGTAGCTCAGGAACAAGGGGATCTTGGAGTCTTGGTGATTATTCACAGATCCCTGAAGTCGGCAGAGCCTGTAAATAGGACGCTTGGTTTCATCAGTCATAGCATAAGAGCAAGGGTGTAATGTTGGACAGATCATTTGTTAGCTACAGCTGGAGTAATGTTTGCAGTTCTGGGAGGGGGGAATGGGGAGAAGAATATGATTTGAGGTGTATAGGGGTGAGTGGGGAGCAGCTGCTCCCCTAGGTTGAGAGATCAATCACGAGGGGGCATAGTTTCAGGGATAGGGGCAGGCAATTCAGTGGGGATTTGAGAAAAATATTTTCTGAGGGTGGTGGGAATCTGGAATGCATTGCCTGGGAAGGTAGTAGAGGCTGGAAATCCAACAACCTTTCAAAAAAAAATTTGGACGAGTACTTGAAATATTGTAACATTCAAGGATGTGGGACAATTGCGGAAAATTGGTCAGCACGCTAATAGTGGTGGTTATTGTCAGTGCAGACTCGATGGGCCTTTATTGCACTGTATAACTCTGACTGGGTATGGGGTCAACCTCTTGTGTATTTTTCCTGAACTTAATTTTCCACCATGCCTGAGATCCTGTCATGAGGGACTACCATGAACAATTATAATGTAAAACACCTTTTTTATTTTTGTTTTTCATTTTCAAGCCCTGGACTAAAAGGAGAGAATTATTTTAAAACTAGGGGTTTACGTGATTTTCTGCAAGCTTTGGAAGTAGTGAATTTGATACCTATTGTGAACCCTGTTTGTGTAGCTGTGGGTTCCAGCAAAGTACGCATGAATTGGATCCAAGGATTTGTTTACAAGTAAAGTTAATTGATAGCTGGTCCCCTGTTCTAAACTGATGTTGAAGGACCTTTTCCTGCCGATAACTGGCTATCATGTAGCTGAAAGGCTTGAGCTGTGAACAAGCTCGAAGCTCATTGTCCCAGATGAGAGACCAGTAGGTATGCAGCAGCCAAAAATACTCACTCAATTCCCTGCAGTTCTGTACACTTCAAATCTGAAGAAAACTAGCTTGTATTTTCTTTTGCAGATGCTGCAAGTTGTGATCTTTAATTTGGTTAAGTTAGAGAACTAATCATAAAAGAACCAGCCACCGTATACCTCTTGAAAACCAGTGGAAGCAATCAGAAAAAAAGATGAAGCAGAAACCCAACAGCCAATCTCAGAACTGAATTAAATAAAGACTGTAGGACTTTTTTTTTACCCTTTTTTTTTCTCTATGCCCAATTTTTGCTTCCCAGTAAAAATTTGCTTAGGGGACATGGCATCACTGGCTGGCCAGCATTTTTTGCCTGTTTCTAGAGAAGATGGTGAGCTGTCACCTTGAATCATTGTGGTCTATATGCTGTGGATAAACGGACAATGCTGTTAGAGAGGGGATTCTAGGATTTTGATCCAGCAACAGTGAAGGGACAGTGAATATTTCCAAGTCAGGATGGGGAATGGCTTGGAGGAGATTTTGCAGGTAGAGGTGTTCCCATGTATCTGCTGCCCTTGTCCTCCTACCCATAGCACAAGGCGGTTCAAGAAGGTAGCTCACCACCTTCTCGAAGCTAACTAAGGACAGGAGGTAAATTTTTAGCTAGCCAGTAACACCCATGTTCTACACGTGAATAAATAAATAAATAATCTGCATTTTGTTTCCGTGATGAGCCTTGCGTGCTGGTTTTCTGATATGATACTTTATCTTGGAAAAATAAGGATAGAGTTTTGCCACTTGTGGGAAACATAGAATTAAATCTTGGCTCATTGAAGAGTTTGACAAAGCAAGTTTTTTTGTAACCATTTACTAGATGCTGTGGAAAGAAGTAGCTTAAAGATTATCTGTCCTGGAAAATTTAAGTTTTGTTTTAAAAGATATGGCACATTTACAAACATCCTTTCATTTAAATTTTGTGTCAGAAGAATGATTATTCTTTAGAACGTTGTGCTCTGTTAACATTACATACTTGTTTTCCAATCCACAGAATGTTTGAATATTATTTGAAATATTTTCAGCCTGTAATGTTTTCAGTTAACTAGTTTAAAAAGCCGACAGCAGGAGGAACAATTATAAGGTTTCCTAACTAGAAGTGATGTTTTTGGCTGGTTGTGTGGTAGGCATTTATTATGATGACAGATCTTCTGAATTGTGAATGGAGTAGGAATAAAAGATTAGGCCACTGAACCCTGGTACACTTTACATGAGGGAGCTGCTGAACTCTTGGTGGAATGATCTTTGCTTATTTGTGCAAAGCTACATTTGTATGAACAAATTCTGCATACATAGCATCACGTTAAATCTTTTAAAGAAACTCCATGCAAAATTTCCTTAATTCTCCACATTATTTGAGAATTTCAAAGGCAAATGTTTATTTTCTCCAAATAATTGTAATGATAAGGATATGGGATTGCCTTTGTTTCAGATATTGAAATCTGTGCTCTGTTAAGATAGTTTTATCACTAAGATTCAGTTGTGCTTGTAAGATTTCTTTTTTTTTAGCTATTCTGTGTTGTACGTGAGTTGTCTTTTTTTTATTTGTAACACCAGCGAATTCCGGACTTAAAAATGATGCAAACATTTCCTTATAGCTAGTTCTCTTGGTATTCCAGTAAGGAGACCAAATTTCTTACTGTGTTTCTGGTCCACTGAGACAATTTCAGAATATCTCCAAGTACAGTGCTAAACTGAAACTGAGTTTTTTTTTGAAAAAATTAATTTTTGGAGTGCGTTGATTGTGATTCACAATTCCTTTTAATTCACCAAGACTCTTTCCGATGATGGATGCCTCTTTTATTTGCCAGAGTGTTGCTATTTGATAAGTATGATCTGTTTTCTTTGTTGAATGCCCCTGTTTGGGTCTATTTTCCAGGGCTTATATATCAAATGTACTCTTTGAAAGGTGTCTAGATTGGTTGGCTGATTGGATGCATGAAAAGTTATCGGTTGGTTAGTGTATCTCATCATGTTTCATACAAGTGGAATACTAAACAAAGACTAAACTCTGTCAGTGTGATTGTTCCACAAATTAACTTTGCAAATATGTGGCTTTAGTAATAGGAAAATGAACTTACAGGCATTTTTACAATCAGTCTTGTAAATTTATTAAATTTGAGCAGCACGCTCCATTATTCTTTACTTATTTAACTTTTTTTAGTCATCTGAAAGGAACATAGAATGTTCATTAAACATTTTGATAAAGGTCCCACACAAATATAAACAGCAGCCCATTCCTTTAAAAAAACAGATTCCTATGTGTGGAAGGAGTTGTTTCAATTCTGATAAAATGTTGCATTGGAGGTTTCTGTGATCCAAAGGTCACGTTTGCAGGTTATTGTTTTCAAACTAATTTAAAGTGATTACATACCTTAATGATGTGTTTGGCGATGTGCATTGTCACACAATATGGGTTATAAAGTGCGGACGTAGGAGCTTTGGTGTTGGAAGACTTTGAAGCATAGGTAGTCATCTAGTAGGACAGGGATCGTATGAGGTTGAGATGAAAGTGTTGCAGAATCAGATGTTTTCTAACTTGGTACTACCCCACTAGCTACCTGACGAAGTAGCAGAGCTTCAAAAGCTTGTACTTCCAAATAAACCTGTTGGACTATCACCTGGTGTGTGATCTTTAACTTTGTTATTTTGGCACTGATCTCGCCCAGACAGAGAATGCAGAGTCTAGCATGTATTGGGGCAAATGAATGGCTTCCTGATATTCATTGCTTCCAGAGCTCAGCAGCTGTTTTGAGTTGTAAACAGTAAATGTTCAGCTATTTGGTTTGAATGCTTTTCGATTTGAAACCAACAATTAGGTTTGGGGTAAAAACAAAATACTGGAGAAACTCAGCAGGTCTGGCAGCATCTGGGAAGACAAACCTTTTTGAATCTAACATGACTACTTCAGAACTGAGTCATTTTCAAATGTAAGATGGTCATTCTGTGGAACTTCCCTATATAGTTAAGTTAGGTGAGTATGCAAAAACTTGGCAGATGAAAATAATGAGAAAATATGAAGTTATGCACTTTGGCAGGAAGAACAGGGAAGCTGAAAATTACTTGCATAGACAAAGACTGCAAAAAAAACTACAAAACCGAGATATTGGCTGAATCGCATGCATGAGTTGCAAAACGCTAGCATCCAAGTTCAGTGGGTAATGTTGGCCTTTTATTTCAAAAGGAATGGGCTATCCAAGTAGGGAGGCTTTGCTAAAACTACGCAAGGCACTTGCCAGATAACAGCTGAGATTCTGTGAATAGGTTTGGGTCCTTGTCTAAGAAAAGATATTGGAGGCAGTCCAGAGAACGTTCATAAGATTGGGTATGGATGGACCCTCTTAAAAAAGGAGCTTGAGTGGGGTGGGTGTCTATTAAAAGTCAAGATTCTCAGGAGGCTTGTAAGGCAGATGTGGAAAGGTTGTTTCCACTTGAGTCTGGGACCAGAAGGCGCAGTGTCAGAATATGGGATTGCACATTTATGGCAGAGATGATTAGGGTAGTGAATGTGTGGAATTCTTTATTACAGAGGCCTGTGGCGGCTAGGTTATTGAGTATATTCGAATCTGCGACAGACAGATTTTTAATCCTGTATGGAAATTTAAGGTTATGGTGATGAGGCAGGAAAATGGAGTTGAGGGTTATCAGATCAATCATAATCTCATTGAATGGCAGACCAGACTCGCTGGGCTGAAAGGCCTACTTCTGATCCTATCTCTTATGGTGTAATGATCACTTTATGCTGAAAGCTGTAAGTATTCTGCTGTTTTCACAGCATCCAAGTGAGTTAAGTAACAACCTTCATGGGATAATTACAAAAGACAGTTTGAGGACTTAATCAGCTTCCCTATTTTCAATGAAAGGCACTCTGCTATGCTAATCTATGAAGATTAAACAGTGTTTTCCTTCAGAGAATATTGTCTAAGGGTATTGATCCAAATAGAATCAACAGTTGGATCATAGTGGCCATTTTTGCATTTTGCATTTCCTGCTGTTAATGCTTGCCATTGACATGCATTGGAAGGATTTTGAGGTTTATATTCATTGTGTTTGGCTGCATTACAAATTTTCCTGCTCCTCGGATGCTGCCTGAACTGCTGTGCTTTTCCAGCACCACTCTAATTTCAAATCTGGTTTACAACATCTGCAGCCCTTGTTTTTACCCTGCATTACAAATATGGTGATATATTGAATACTGCAGATGCTGGAGATTAGAGTGGTGCTGGAAAAGCACAGCAGGTCAGGCAGCATCAAAGGAGCAGTAAAATCAATGTTTCGGGCAAAAGCCTGAATGAAGCATTGAATGCTTTTCTGATGAAGGGCTCTTGCCCGAAACATCGATTTTCCTACTCCTCCGATGCTGCCTGACCTGCTGCATTACAAATATGCCTTCCTTTGTTGTCAAGTCTTATTGGTACTCTCACTCCAGGTTAGGAATGCTACCCAAAGCAGTACAGGATCTCTTCATACAACTTTTTATCTCCTCTTAATCACATGAAGAGTCCTAACTGATAAGTCCTAATCTGTTTGAACCAGGAAATGTAGTTGTGGTTAATTTGATTACCAATCATGAAAATAATGAAGATGGAAAGACAAAAGAGAAAGAAAGATTTAGAAGTTTATATGACATTCTTGTTCACAAATCTCCTACAAATAAAATCTGAAAGACTGTGACTCCAAACTTTGGAGTGGTTGTCAGGATAGTGCTTAAAAAAAGTCACTCTACTTCAGGGAAGTTTTTGGGGTGAGTCTGTTCACTCTGTGGGTAGACCAGTTTTTCCTGAATTCCTTCTTATATTTCTTCGGAACTACCTAGTATTTATGGGCACTAATTTTGGATTTCCTCTTAAGTGGAAACATCATCATCTTTTAAGTCTACATTTAACAAGCTTCCAAATTTGGTCTAACCAAGGATTGACAGAAGTTTGATCCGATTTCTTTGCGTTTTGAACTCTATTTCTCAAGGAAATGAAACACAATATTTCACTTACATTTTTCATATCTGCACCCCAAGATCGCTTTGGGTTATTACAAATGCACTTCATTTTTAATAATGCTTGGAGGACTTAAAACTTGAAGGATTGTGGTAATTGGAAATTACTTCAAGTTTTGTGAACATACCAGGAGTGGATTATTTAAAAGATATTAGAGATTTCTTTGTAAGAAAGAGATTCCTGTTTTATCTAAAAGCAAAATACTGCAGATGCTAGAAATCTGAAATTAAAAACAAAGTGCTGGAGAAACTCAGCAGGTCTGACTGCATTTGTGGAGGGAGAAACAGAATTACTGCCTTGAGAGTTTTCAGAATCAATATTAACTTTTTCTGATTCACAGGTGCTTCCAGGCTTGCTGAGTTTCTCCTGCACTTTCTATTTTTATTGTTTGTTTAATATTATTCAGTTGGATCAAAACCTGCTGGATCTGAGCTGAGTTGGGAATGGTTGCTGTGAGCAAGCTGTCCAACTGATTGCTCCCATTTCTGAAAAGAACACCCATTGTGTTGGTTCAGGGTGAAACCACCTTGTTCTTTTGAAAGAGTGACTAGATAAACATCTCAAGATTGTATTTCCTGAGTAAGCAAAAAGACTTCAGACAGTTGTACAACATCAGTGACTTGATCATATGTGCCACAACTTCACAGCAATAGACTCCAGAGCATCCTACATGCTTTCACCCTTTGCTTTCAAGAAAAGCCTATTCGTCAAAGCTTTTTTATCTTTTTGATTTGAATAGTGTGTGTGTGCGCATTTGGGGGTACTTACGGGGATAAATATTTATCCATTACTGACTCTGTAGGTTAACTATTCATTGCATTCTTATTGAATAAGTTTTGTTTTCATAATAATTGTAGATATTAAGAAACCTGATTTGGATTTTTTTTGTTTAAGAACTCATTTAGAGAAGATATCTAATTGGTCAGTTTGCTAACTTTATTTTGTTGAGACCTGTGGACTTGTGTTAGAAGAAGGGAAATGACTTTGCCTATTTATCCTATCCATGCCCCTCATAATTTTGTAAACCTCTATAAGGTCACCCCTCAGCCTCCGACGCTCCAGGGAAAACAACCCCAGCCTGTTCAGCCTCTCCCTGTAGCTCAAATCCTCCAACCCTGACAACATCCTTATAAATCTTTTCTGAACCCTTTCAAGTTTCACAACATCTTTCCACTGGGAAGGAGACCAGAATTGCACGCAATATTCCAACAGTGGCCTAACCAACATCCTGTACAGCCGCAACATGACCTCCCAACTCCTGTACTCAATACTCTGACCAATGAAGGAAAGCATACCAAACGCTGTCTTCACTATCCTATCTACCTGCGACTCCAGTTTCAAGGAACTATGAACCTGCACTCCAAGGTCTCCTTGTTCAGCAACACTCCCTAGGACCTTACCATTAAGTGTATAAATCCTGCTAAGATTTGCTTTCCCAAAATGCAGCACCTCGCGTTTATCTGAATTAAACTCCATCTGCCACTTCTCAGCCCATTAGCCCATCTGGTCCAGATCCTGTTGTAATCTGAGGTAACCCTCTTTGCTGTCCACTACACCTCCAATTTTGGTGTCACCTGCAAACTTACTAACTGTACTCTTATGCTCGCATCCAAATCATTTATGTAAATGACAAAAAGTAGAGGGTCCAGCACCGATCCTTGTGGCACTCCACTGGTCACAGGCCTCCAGTCTGAAAAACAACCCTCCACCACCACACTCTGTCAAAAAGGAACACTGCAGAATGTCAGAACCATCACCTAAGTCAGAAGGAAAATTTGAAAAGTGATGGATCTGTTCTTTTCAGTGCTTATGCAGAAACCTAAAGCAGGGAAGGTTTTAAAACATCTCCTTTTTTTTGAGAGCTGCAAGTCAAAGTTTTTTTTTTGTTCATTTGATGTTTGACTCTACAAGGTATTTAACAAACCAGACACTAAAATGTGGTTTTTAAAACCTTATTAATTTCCTTCAAAATAACTTTCTGGGCATGGTTATGCCAAATAGAATGTTTTATAATCTGAATAATTACTTTATAGAATGTTCCAATCTCATTAATTAATATTGCTAAGATTTGGAAATAGTGGCATAGATGTGAGTTTTACTATACATAAGAGATTGCACTGTGATTCCAGTTTTCAGGATTTTGTTAAAGTGAGGAGAAATGGGTTTGTGACTAAGTAAATTACTTTGCTTGTTTGTTTTATCTGGTTTTTAGTTTGTTTCACATATATGGCTGAAACTTTTTTTTGATACTGTTATGTATCTCGTGAAAGAGCCACTTAGTGGTTAATATAGAAAATGATATGAATGAAGTGACACTAATGATCAGCAAGACAACAACAACTGCCACCAGATTGGAAGGAATCAGTCAGGCACATCTGAACATTAAGCTTTCCCAGCATTTCTTGGAAACTAGATTTTTGAATATTTCTCTTTCCTAATGGCTGATGAGTATTTTTTGTTTATTTCTAGAAGTGAATAAAGTCCTTGTGGGAAGAATAAAAGACATTGACCTAATAAAAGTTAGTGGATGACAGCAAGGAGAAGGAAGGCTATGGTGCAAAAGATAGTTTAACTAATAATTTGAAATCAAAGAATAAGAGCAGGTTGGCAGTTAGAAATCATGCTAAAGGCACAATGGATAAAGGGAAAGGGGAAGGTGTAAAAAAAAGTTTCTGGTTTCCTGGAATCTGTCTTGCAATTAGAAGAAATTTCAAACTGCATTAAGTGCAAACATTTTTGTGAAGTGTGACTTCATTTTTTTTATCAGAAAAGTAAGCTTTTCTCAAGACTTGAAAGGAAATTTTTAAAATTAGTGACAACGGAACAATGGTCTCTTGTCTTAAAACAAAATACTGACTATTTGAAATGAAAGCAAAATGCTACACACTCACTTGGTTGGTTATGATTTCTTGAGAGAGAAACATATTTTGTGTTTTAGGTTAATGACCTCTCATGAGGACTGGCTATTTAATGTCTTATTATCTGTCCTTTTTGTGGTGGCAGTGAGTAGATATTCAGATTATATTTGTTGCTTCATCAACAGCAGCTGCTAGAATTTTAAATTCATCTAAATAAATCTATTCTTTATGGAAGGAAATCTGCTTGCTCTCCCACTATGGGCTAAATGTGACTCCAGACTTATACTTAATTGCCTTTTGATGCAATCTACAAAACTCAAGGTTTGTGAAAAGATTTGTAGTTTTAGTGCCGGTTGTCATCGTTGTGGTTATGTTCGCCGATCTGGGAAGTTAATTTGCAGACTGTTCGTCCCCTGTCTAGGTGACCTCCTCAGTGCTTTGGAGTCTCCTGTGAAGTACTGTTGTACTGTGTCTTTTGAAACTTATTTGGTTCCATCTGTTGCTTCCAGTTTCTGGTTCCAGTTGTTCATTGCAGTGTACCTATGTAGGGCCACGAAACAATATATAGGGCAAACAGGCAGACAACTAACAATCTTCATCCATGAACACCAACTAGCTACTAAACGCCATGACCAGCTTTCCCTTGTAGTCATACACACAGATGACCACAAATTTGACTGCGACAACACTATGATCATAGTACACGCTAAACAGAGGATAGCCAGAGAAGTCCTGGAAGCATGGCACTCATCCACAGACTGTATCAATAAGCAAATTGACCTGCACCCAATGTACCAGCCACTACAATGAACAACTGGATGCAGCAGAAACAAAACCAAATAAATTCCAGAAGACCTGATACAGCAGTGCTTCACAGGAGGCTCCAAAACACCGAGGATGACACCTAGACAGAGGATGAAACATCTACAAGTCAACTTCCCAGCTCGGCGAATATACCTACAATTACGACAACCTACAAAACTATTCTGGCATCTGGGAAATCTGTAATAATTAACTCCTGTCCTGACTTGCCAATACCTGTCCACCATTTACAAGTTAGGAATATGATAGGATACTCTCCACTTGCCTGATTGGTGCAACTCCAACAATATTCCTGAAACATGATACCATCCAGGACAAAGCAGATTCTTGGCAGCCCATCCACCAGCTTCAACGTGCACACTCTCTCCAGACCAATGCGCCTTAGAAGTCATTTGTACAATCTACAAGATTGTTTGCAACACCTCACCAAGGCTCCTTCAATAACATCTTGCAGATCCAAGACCCCTCCCAGTTGATTCAGTTTTACTTCCATCCTTAGATTAAGATGGTTGTATGAAGTGGTACTTCTAAGAAGGGGAGAATATGGTGAAAATAAATTATCGTAGAATAAGGAATTCGTAATAGTTGCAGATCACAAGCGTTTGCAAAAATCTAAGAGGTTATTTGAAGCTAAGTGCTTTTAAGCTCAGGTGCATAATGCCTCCACACAGACCCTGTTAACTGTTCGAGTCTGGGAATTTAAGTCAAAGTAAACCCAATTACATTGTTGAGGAAGGGATTTTCTGGCATGAGTACTGTACATGTGTCTCTTTGGAATCTGCAGAAGCGTTTTGCGATTAATTAAAGTCCATCTCATTAAAATCAAATAAAGCAAAATTTGATCTATCAAGCCAGGTTTCAAACTGGGATCTGACTTGTCCAGTAATAATATCAACTGGGATATAATAAATTGAAATTTCCTTATGGAGAGTTTATTGACTTTCCACAGACTGCCCTTCTCATCCCACCCCAGTATTCTAGCTACTTTTTATTTACATGTTTTGATACAGTTATGGATCAGACAAAACCCCTTCAAATGTATCCCAAGAGATAGCCTAGACCATAACTTTATCTTATTTAAAGACCAGTGTAAGGTGCTGTGTTCCAAGTGTAATTCGATTGATTACACTACTTGATTGTAAGCAAAACATATTTTATTCTTAGCTGATAGTTAAAATACAAATAAAAGAAAGAAAAAATTGATAAACTTCAACTCCATTGGAAAACTGAACAAAATAATACATTTTTAAACTATGAACAGCAACTCTTTCATACATAACATCCCATAAGTAGATCCTTAGCAAAGGCAAATTCAGTAAAATAGAATGTCTCACATGCGGTGTTTCTCCAGTCCAGGAATATCATCACAACACAATTAATAGCCACCACATTATTCGCCTTAATCTTAAATGAAGGCATGAGCAATGTGATTAACCAGACATTAATAGACTCCCTCTTTCTTTAAAGAGTACTGAGTTGGATGCTTGGCCATGATCATATTGAGTGACGGAGCAGACTCAAAGGATCATATGGGGTATTGCTATTCTTTTCTATGTTTCTATATTTAAATTTAAACTTTTGACTATCTCTCCAAAACAAATAAAAATATTTTCTTTTAATCTATTTTTCATGCTTTATAGTACAACCAACAAGTAACAAGTTATCTATGTCATGTTTTAAATTTATTTTTCTACATATAGAAACGCTTCACACTGGCAAGATCAATTCTCAAACCTTTTTCTCTGCGATATCCTTACTCGAATGTGTATTGTCCCAAAGAGAATGGTTATCCATGTAACATTCTATGGTTAATTCTTCCATTGATTGCTCTTTGTATAAAATTTCATTTAGAGTATTGTACATAGGTAACATAGAGTGGATTCTGAGGCCCTCAGCAAATAACTGAAGCTCCAATAGTATTCAAGAAGTTTGACACCATTTTGGACAAAGCAGCCAATTTAAATAGCACCAAATCCGCAAACTTTCACTCCATCCACCACCAATGCTCAGTAGTAGCAATATTTACTATTTACATGATGCATTGCAGTAATTCACCAAGTATCCTTCGACACCTTCCTGACCCATGACCAGTGACGTCTGGAAGGATAAAGGCAACAAATACTTGGGAACTCCACCACCTAAAAGTTCCCCTGCAAGATAGTCACCATGCTGACTTGGAAATATATCGCTGTTTCCTCAGTGTTGCTGGGTTAAAATCATGGAAATCCCTTCCCCATGTCAATGTGTGTGCACCTAAACCAATTGCTTGCAAGATGGCAGATAGCTGTCAAGAGCAACTAGGGATTGCCAACATATGCTGACCCAGCCAATATTGTCCACATCTCTTTTTTTAAAAAAGTGCTGGTCTTTAGCCAATTTGATTAATCCATGCAATATCAAGAAATAGCTGACCCTGGATAAAACAAACAAGTGCAGTTTCTGTGGCAAAACTAAACAGTGATATTGAGGTTGAGTAGCAAGAGCACAAAATAGAAACAGTAGGCACATGTGATGTTGAGGTGGAGTTGGATAGGAAGGGTAGGAAAGGTGCTGCTATAACAGAAATTTAACAAGAAATCTGGTGTGCTCCTGATCCTGAGGATTACAGTCCTATGACAGAACATGACAGAAAGTATGACAGAAATTACAAGGCCTAATTTAACTCTTTGAAAGGTGACCTGATTTTTAAAAAATAGCTAGAAGAATACAAGCTTGTTATTTGTCTTTTAATTAATAGTATTAGTTGGAGAGGAATGAAATGAGCCTTGACATACATTTTTGAATTTTGAGATTTGTCTTTTTTTTTGCTGGATATGGATTTTGTTTGTTTATTGATTTGGGATTTTAAATTATTTTATTAATATAAAAATCCATTAATAAAAGATAACAAATTCAGTATTGTAGATTGATAGTGTGATGAAGACACATGGAAACAGGCAGTATATGTGGCAGTATAACTTCAACACAGCTGATTTATTGGTTAGAAATGTATTTTGTAAGAAATGCATAAAATATGAAATTAGGCTCTACCATTTTATATAAGAATGGCTGAAATTTGTTGTCCAACAGATTTGTTTCCTCCTGTTCTAATGTTTTTGGCTTGTGAACATGTTCGCTTTTCGTATAGTCTAAATGGTTGATGTATTGTCAAAACCAATAAATTGCAAAGTATTGCAGTTGAAGCTCTGAGGAGAATGATTATTGATATCTGGAAAAACACATTAATTTTGGTAAGCACTTATGTATCTCCGAATTGCAGAATTTTTACAACACATAAGGAAACCATTTGGCTCATGTCTATGCTGGCTGTGCCAGTACACGTCATTTATGCCCTGTCCCCATTGTTTCTTTTCATATAATTGTCTAATTTCTTTCGGATACCTCAATTCAAGTTGCCTCCATCACACTCTGGCAGTGCATCCTAGACCCTAACCATTTTTTGAAAAAAAAGATTTTTTTTGATCATCACTGATTTGATTCTTTAGATCTGTGCCCTCCAAGTCTTGAAGTTTGCCAGAATGATCTGAAAAGATGTGCTTTTAACAGGTGTAAGGCAGAACCAAGAGGTTTGCCAAAGTTTTTGAGGGAGGTGCAAAAAAATAAGAGAAGCAAAGAGGAATTATGAGAAAAGACTAACAACTAACATAAAGGGGGATTCCAAAGTCAAGTATAGGCATATAAATAGTAAAAGAATGGTTAGAGGTGGTGTAGGGTGATAGAGACCCAAAAACGGGATTACAACTGGAGGCAAAGGGTATTGCAGAAGTGTTAATTAAATACTTTTTCATCTGTCTTTACTAAAGAGGGGTGATTGTCCAGGCCATGGTGACAGCGAAAGAAATTTTGTCACTATAAGAGTTAAAAGTTAATATGAAAGAAGTGTCCGATAAGCTGTTGGTATTTAAAAGTTGACAAGGCACTGGGACTTGATGAAATGCATCCAAGGATCTTGAAAGAAGTAAGGATAGAAATTCTGGGAGCACTAGCCATAATTTCAGTCTTCCCTGAACTTGGAGGTGCCAGAAGACTGGAGAAATGCAGACATTGCAGCCTTGTTTAAGAAAGGTTCTAAAGATAATCTCAGCAATTACAGAGCAGCCAGTTTAAATTTAGTGAAGAAGCTTCCAGTAATAGTTGTTCTGGTCAAAATTAGTAGTCACATGGAGAAAAGTGGATTGATTAGGAAGAGTCAGAATGGGATTTCTGAAGGGGACATTGCATTTAACTAACTTATTGGAGATTTTTGAAGAAGTTACAGGCTTGATGAGGATAATACTGATATGGCATATGTGGATTTCCAAAAGGCATTTGATACAGACTTGAGGAAAATTTAGGTCATCGTACCCAAGGGACAATAGCAACATGGATAGAAAATTGTATAGGAAATGAGTATTGGTCAGTGGATGTTTTTTGGACTGCAGGAATATTTGTAGTGGAGTTCCCCAGGGGTCATATTGGGTCACCTACTTTTCCTGATATGTGTTAATGATCTAGCTCTTGGTGGACAAACTTAGAATTGTAAATTGTAAGGAGGACAGTGGAATTCCAGAAGGACAATGAAAAGTTGGTAGAGTGGACAGAGAGGTTTTATGCAGCGAAGTAAGGTGATGCACTTGAACATTGAAGGACAATATAAAATAGAGAATACAGTTTCAAAGGGGATGCAGAAGCAGAGGTACCTAGCTATATGTATGCACAGATTATTTAAAGTGGAAGGATAAGTGGAGAGAGCAATTTAAAAAGCATGTAGCATCCTTGGCTTTATTAATAGTGGTATAGATCACAAGAATAAGAAGGTGATCTTGAACTTGTATACAATATATATTATACCTCACCTGCAATACTTTATGGAGTTATGGATACCATACTGTTATGGACCAGATCAGAACCCCTCCAAACATTTTTAGAAGGTTGCCAAGACCCGAACTTCTTTTCATCTTAAAGTTAGATGTGAAGTACCTGTTACAGATGCAATGCGACTGGTCAAACTACTTGACATTAAGCAAAACCCAGTTTATTTAAGCACTATAGTTAAAATATACACAAAAGAAAGGGGAATTTAGAATAACTTAACTTTTGGGAAACTTAGTCAAATAGATATAGTACCTTTTGACTAATTAACTATTCCAATGTAGTGACATCTCATAAACACAAGAAGGCAAATTCACACTCTGGTTCTTACATGCAGTTCTCCAATTGAAGTGGAAAAAAATTGAGAATATTCAGAGAAAGTAGCAGATAGGAATCATTCATTGAAGCTTCCAACTCCCTTGAGACCACCAAACAGCTTCTGACTGCTGAGAAAAAACAAAACCCAGAAATCCTGATCTGAGAGCTGGCCACACCCTTGTTTCCATTGTTCCAACCTTTTTAAGAAAAAGACCTAAAAGCTTCACAAGTTGTTTACTCTAGTGGTTCTGGCAGACTACTTGGTACCTCTGCCTTTACAACCTCTCTTCAAAATAAAAATAGGACAAAAGCATTGTCACAATACTATAGGAAAGATGTGAGTGCACTGGACAGAATTACATGACTGATTCCAGGAATAAGAAACTTCAGTTATGAGCATTGATTTGATGAAGTTAAGACATGATTTGAAGGTTCTGGTGTTGGATTGGCATTGGCGAAGTAACAGACCTGTTGGACTCTAACTTGGTGGTGTGGGAAGTTAAGGCAGTTCTACTTTGGGAGAAGGCGGCTGAAAGGAAATTTGTTCGGGTTTTCAAATCATGAGCAGCTGAGAAGCTGTTTCCACTCCTGAAAAGGAACAAGACTGAGCTTGCATAGATGTAAAATGTACAAAAGAAGCAAGGGCGATATGAGAAAAATGTCTTTCAGTCAGTTGAGTAGTTAGGGTATAGAATGCACTGCTTGGAAGTGTATTGGAAGCAGATTCAATTGAGACCATTCAAAAGGGCATTGGATAATGATTTGGATAGATATTATGTGCAAGGGTATTGGAGAGAAAACAAGAGATTGGCAGTAGGTAATAATATTCAAAAATGATGACCACTCTCCTTTTAAAGTAAAGCCAGAACATATAGGGAAAGCATTAATTGTCTATACACCAAAGTATTGAAGTTGGTCCAAGATAAAGAACATTAGTTAATAGTTCTTTTTCTGATCAGCTAGTAATGCCGACCATGTGGGTTCAATTCCCACACCAACTGAGGTTACCATGAAGGACACTCCTCCTTAATTCTTGCTCTTGTCTAAAGTATGGTGACCCTCAGGTTAAACACAACCAATTGTCTCACTCTCTTGCACTCTCTCTCTAATGAGAACGTAGTAGCGTCATGAGTATTGTTACAGCTACATTCGTCCAGGCAAGTAGGCAGTATTCCATCAAATAGCCTTTTAGATGGTGAACAAGAACATTAAAATATAGAACCCCTACAGTGTGGTAACAAGCCATTCGGCCTAACAAGTCCACACTAACCCTCTGAAGAGTGTCCCATTACCCACCCCTATTACCCTAGATTTCCCCTGAATAATCCACCTACCCTACATATCCCTGAACACTATGGGCAATTTAGTATGGCCGATTCACCTAGCCTGCACATCTTTGTACTGTAGGAGGAAATAGTTCAGATTTTGCTGCACTTTAGATGTGGACTGTTTTGAGCATTTGAGGAGTCATAAATGATGGTGAACATTGTGTACCATTATCAAACATCTTTCCTTCTGACTTTCTAATGAAGGGAAAATAATTAATGAAGCAGCTGAAAGCGACTGGGCCGAGGACACTATCTTGAGAAATACCATCAGTGATATCCTTGAACTGACATAACTGACTTTGAACAACCACAACATTTTCATTTGTGCAAAATATGACTTCAACTTGCAGAAAACCCACCCCTAACCCCCAGTCAGTTCACTGTAGTTCTGGTAAGTCTCCTGATGTGCACTGTTAAATGTGACATTGATGTTGAGGGCAGTCATTCTCATCTCACCTATAAGTTCAGCTTTTTGTTTGGACTTAGAAGCTGCGTGGTCCTGGTGGAACCCAAGCTAGCATCGGTGAGCAGCTTATTACTAAACAAATGATATTTGAAAGCATCATTCAGAACATTTTAATGATAGAGAGCAGGTTGATGGGTCAGTAATTGGCTGGGTAGGATTTATCCTGCTTTTTTGTGTATAGGGTATACTATGGCAATGTGGGACATTGCCAAGTAGATGTCAGTATTGTAGCTGTACAGGACTTACTTGGGTAGGAGCGTGCCAATTTTTGTTTATCTGGCAGAGTTTTGTTAACTTTCTAAGCTCCTCCATTGGGATTTGGATTTTGTCCTGCACAGGACCAGGAGAAAGTGTGGGCAGTAATACTGCCATCAGCCTTGGTCCATTGCAATCTATTTTGCTCCACAGTAGATTGTCTCTGGCTCTGAAAGGTCCTGCGTAAATGTACTTTCCTGTGTGTTCTTTGACAAGCCCAAACTTCCCATCCGGTGTCTTGTTCCACTGTCACTACGTCCTGGAGGCAAAATACGTGTAGTGCCAGGCTGTGATATGTTCTATAGATGCCTCTGACCACTCTTGTTTAGCACTACTTCAATGTCTTCTATCCAAGTGATGTTGAGGATGCTATGTAGAAAATGGTGGTGGAATGTGTCCATCTTTATGTCTTGGCTGTTCTCTTCCATGTTTAGTTGTTGGGACAACAATGGATAAGTTGAAGCTTCATTGCCATATTGATGGCGTATGTCCACACTCTATGGAGTCACTAGAAGACCAGTTCATTTTTTTGAATTTTGTATGGATATTGATCACGCTTGCTGGAGATGTTGTGCCCTAGGTAGGGGATGTGATCAAAACTTCGTTATTCTAGTGCCTGGTAAGGGGTGGGGCAGATCCTTAGTTGTTCAGTCATCATTGTTTTGAACTTCTTACAGATGATGTAATCTTGACCTCAGCGCACACATGATTGGTGGTCATGTTTTGGAGCGCACACGAGCTTTTGACCAGTGAGGCAATGTTGTCTGCAAAATCTGGGTCTGTCAATGTTTTGGTTTTAGAGCCATAGAGTCATAGCTTTTACACTATGGAAAGATGCCCTTTGCTCATTAAAACCACACTGGTCACAAAAAATCCATCTATTTTTATCCCATTTTCCAGCACTTGGCCTGTAGCCTTGTATGCTGTGGCATTTCAATATTCATCTCAATGTTTCTTAAATGTCTTTGGGGTTCATGTCTCCATCACCCTTTTTTTTCAGGCAGTGAGCTTCAGATAGGAGAAAAGGTGATGAGTCTCTGAAACTATCAATGAAATTATTTTTCCTCAAATTTCCTTGTTCCCCTTTAAAACTCTGCCTTCCAGTGATTGACCCCACTTCTTCTGAAGGAAAATGTTTCTCTCCATCTACCCTGTCTATGCCACTCAGAACTTAGTACAGCTTCATTAGATTCTAATTTGGTCGCCTTTGTTCTAGGAAAACAACCCCCACCAATCTCCTTTCATTTTCCCTTTGTAGCTGAATCACTGTAACCCAGGCAACATCCTGATGAATCTCTCCTGCATCCTCTCTGTAATCACATACTTCTGATAGTATGATGACCAGAACTGCACACAATATTCTCTTTGGCCTAACTAATGTTGTATACAGTCTACCCTAACCTGTTTGCTCTGTTTGGTGCCTTGATTAATAACAGCCACTATCGAATATGCTACCTTTTTATTTACCTGCCATGCTCCCTTCACAGATCTTTGGGCATACATGCCAAGGCCTGTCTGATTCTCTATTTCTAAACATCCTACCAGTCAATGGATACTCCCTTACCTAGTTCTCCTAAGACACTTGCTTCTCAGGATTTTGTCATGGGATATCAAAGTTTTGACCCGATGTTGCATTCCTTGTGATTTAAGCCAATATGAAGAGGAAAAGGAGTAAGGAAATTATGCATTCTTCCTAAACTCCAGTAATGATTTCCA